>NC_091274.1:3096797-3445196 GCF_042100115.1 Alternaria dauci
GGCGTCTAGTGCGGCTTGATATGTGGCGTCGCGTTGTACGATGCGAAACACACGAGACGTGTGCTCCAAGGTAGGCTCGCCATCCAGGATGAGCGTATACGATCCCGCAGGCATCCCGAGAGACGGTAACGCCATTGCCTCCATGATCCATTTTCCAACTGACTGCGTGATGTTTGCGGCATGTAGACGGTCATAGTGGAGGCCTTCCGGCGCAGAACCTGACAGATTCCATAAATACTCTCTCTGCATGGTATGACAGACCGGGAAAATGGCTTTCCACAGGTTGACATGGCGTTCAACCCGAAGCGCGGCATTTGCCTGGCACAGCGGTATGAAACCTCGGCCGTGGCCTTCTGGTTGTGATACGGATTCCTGGTTTTCCAAAAGTATGATCCTACGAACAGAAGCGCGAATCGTGTCTGTACACGAAGCGAGGAATCGCAGTGCTAGCGCGGCCGCAGAGTAAGTGTAGTGCGTGTCCTCGAGATAATTCCGTGGTGAATGGTCATTACCTACAACATCTAGCAGCCGATGTAGCTCGCAGCGATCGACAATACACCAAGGCTCAAGATGTAGGTCCTTGAGCTGTAACGGATCGCGATTGTTCGAAACGCCTCCAAAGCGAGCCTCCTCCAGGGACTTCACAGTATCAACATAGGCCGGGTTCCGGGAAACAAAGTACAGGACACGATGAAAGAAGTCATTCCAGAGAGACATCGCTTCACCAAAACTATAGTCCGGGTGCGCAAAGTCCCAAAGAGTGCTCATGTCATTCTGAGCCCACCATGTCTCAACAAGTCCGGCGAATTGTGGATATTCTTGAATGAGTAGCTGTGCCATCTCGGGTGTGAATAGTTTGGGAGCTATGTGCTTTAGCAGAATTTGCTTAGAACACTTGAGTATGTTGACTACACCGTTATGTGTACCCGCCATCTCTTGTGCAGTGGCTGAATAGGTGGTCGAGAAAGTAATCGCGTTCAGCTCAAAAGCGAGTCCGTTTAATTCGGATGCAGCTTGTCGGCAGGTCGAGGCCAGCGCATAGCAAATATGGCTGCCATTAGCTTGCTTGAGCTTTTGTGTTGCTGGGTTGTACACGTAGCCGCCGTCGCACCGAAGATAGTAGCCGTAGATGATTTCCCGGAGCTCGCGCGGCAGCTGGAAAAGTGATGTCATACTGTGAGCGACCTGAGCCGAGTCGCTGATTGGGTTCGAGATCTTCGTTCTTAGAGTTGAAGGTGGCTGACAAAGTATGGAGGAGTGGAAGGACGATGCTGGAGGCTGATGTGTGCGCAGCGAGGACCGGCTAGCGAGTTCAAGTATTTAAGTTGCAATTGAAGCCACGTAAGAGTCGCTGAGGCTTCCAAGAGTACCACGGAACGACATTCAGGCAACATAGTACCACTAGGCATGCATACATCACTCGTCACGCAGAATCAGCATGGGAAAGGCTTTTTTTTCGGGAGGGGCCCGTTAGTATGATTTTTTGTTTTCTGCAAGTGGGGGGGTATCATCAAAATAAAACTTCAAAAAAGTGAAAAGCAGCTATCCCTCTGCTTATCAGTCACAAAAGTCGATAAAAAAAAGATGAAGTAACAACGCGATTCGAACGCTGGACCGCTGTAGAACAAGTCAACATTGAAGACAGCGTCAACCTCTCAAAGTTATACTCACATCGGTGTTTCAGGTTGGTGAAGCTCCGACGTCTGTGCGCGAAAACCAAAGTCGAAAAAATTTGCTGAAGGCCTTTGCCAAGGTTAGCGCGGGAATGTTCCGCGGCGGGTCATCTGGAACATACAACCAAAAAGACACCCATCGAACCTTGGTAGGCCCAACGGGGATCGCCAGCTGGTGATGATGTCAGCAAGAGCATGGCGAACAAGAAGAGGCTGTACCTACCATTGGCTGGCGATACGATTGCAATGTGTTGCGAAGGGAGGAGGACACTGTTCGGCGCTCAGTGACTGCGCGTAGGAGCAAAGCCGATCCATCATCGCCTACCAGTATCTTTACCACGATTGAGCTTGCCTGGAATTTCGTACGTTTCCATAAAAGCTGCAAAGTCAGAGCTGATAGCAAGTTGTTAATCCATGGTTGCCTTACCCCAGCTGCTTCTGACCTTCATACTAATACCGACTCACTGCAAGGTTAGATTAACCGCGAATGCGTAGACGGGATTGCTGCTCCTTACCTTCAAGTATCCCACCGCATACGATCGAATCGCACCGCATACGAATACCTGTAGCGCATGAGTTTCCTGATGATAGCGTTGGAGGCAATCTCAGGGAAGCGGCGTACATGTATTTCCTCTGCATCATCCTCCGGGAGGTCTTCTGTCGCAGCCCAAAAACCCTGACTGGACTAGTGCCGATCGATCTGTCCATGAGTACTGTATAATGTGTCAAACGAAAGTCGATGCGAAGATTCGTCGAAGGTCAAATACCACGATATGCCAGCCCTGCATACACCCGGGAGCCGCCCAAGGCGGTCCGCGACGAGTTGGACAAGCGATTCTGCTTTAATGTTAACCCTCCGTCCACGAACACCTTAACGTGTGCCACGTACACCAGAGTTCTGCTGCATATTCCAGGACAGCAGAGCATCTGAGAGGGATCAGATCGACACCTGTATTAGCGATATTGTTATAGAAGAGACTGTTGAGGAGAGGAGGACATGGATATGGTGGAAGAAGGTTAGGGAGGTCAGGCGCAAGGCTTGGCTTGACGGGCGCTGTGGCTGCACTGCGCAGCATATTAGTATGCATGTTATACTCTCGCCTCCTTTTGTAGATCTTACAGCTCCTTGTGTTCAGCTACATCTTTCTCCTTAACCGGGGGGGCTTCAGGCAGGAAACCCAGGCCTGGCTGCGTGGGCAAGTAGTCGACATTGAACGGGCGATGGAGGATCGATATCCTGGGCTTGAGGAGAGGGAATTCGAAGAGATGCTATGGGGACAACTGGATATGTTGGCATTCGTGAACATAGCTGTTGACAAGACATTCAACTCACGAGAACAAGGCGTGGGCTGCGCTACTGTTGACATTCCTCCGACCAAAGCTGATTGTCAAGCAGCAGCAGCAGCCACACCACGGGTAGCTAGTTAGTCGTTCTCGGGACTGCACAGCTGTCAGATGCCTGCGATATGCCTGTTGTGGTGATCCATTTTCCAGTACTCACAGGGGCGGCGGAGGCGGCGGCAGCGGAGGCGGCGGCGGTTGCGAAGGGCGGCTGCAACGAAGAATCCAAGTCAGTATCGGCGCCAACAAAAGCGCTGATGCTGAGAAGCATGGTCGCCTCATCCTGGTACTTACAAATGGCGGAGGATGGCGTGTGTGTCGGAAGGTTGCTGCGAAAACCGCTGGGTCAGCCAACGCGCCAACAAGAGCCTCCAGCGTCCAAGAAAACGTATCGCGTCGAGGCGGAATCACCAGGTGTAACGTCCGACCAGGACTGAGGTGTTGATAGCTTACCGTCTCGTCTCCAGTAGGCGCATAACTGCCGCAAAGACTCCAAGTTAGCCATATGCGCCAACAAAAGCCTCAGCGTCGAAATGAGATGTGTTGCGTCGAATCCAGGGCGCCAGGTGCAACGCGTAGCCAAAGTCCGGGTCTCGGTAACTTACTACTATCACATGTCTTCAGTGTCCGGCGTTTGCTGGAGAAAAGACCGAGTCAGCGGTTGATCCAGAGTCCAGAGTAGAAGGCCCAAGTACTTACTGACACACCACGTGCGTGCCAGCTGTGCTGAACATGGGCCTGGAGTGACTGTCAGTCACTGATTCCATGGCTTTTATTACCTTGTACATACTTACATAAGCCCGCGGTCACCTAGTTAGCGCTTCATCTCAAAAAAGTCTCCAAACGTGCTGTAACAACAAAAAAAAAAGTCTGCAAAGGCCGAAGCCAATAAGGATAAAAAGGTAGTATTGATGTGGCTAAGAAGCTATGAAACGTCGTCCCCGTTTCACTCGATCCTACTAATGGTCCTTGTCCGGGGAAATTGGTACTTCTCTTTGTCCTTGACCGAGTCGAACTGAGAGAGGCCGAAGTATGCAATAGCATATGACGTAAAGAGCTCGACGTCCTCGTGCACGAACTTCTTGAAGTCTTGATGTCCAGCGGCGGCGATCAGTGCTGGGAGATGAGATATGGTTTTCGGACATTCGAAGGTGAGATGCTTGAGAGTGTGCAGTGTAGCTCCACAAAGAGGACAGCTCATATCGGTGCTCTTGGTAACCACCCGGAGCACCGGATTCGTGTTCAATCCGATGTTGCCAGTCCGGATTTCTATAAGCAACGTTTGCTGTGCGGTATCCAATCCAACGTAAAGTGAAAGGCGGTGTTCCCCAGTCAGGATTTCATAGGCGGGATACTCTACCTTCAGATGGCCCCTTGGTTTCGCTACTTGCGTACGTCTCCAATGATCAAATAACCCTTTTGCCTTGTTGTAAATCTTCAACTGGTTGAAGTCCTTGATCCAGACCTTTCGCTTCGGGAGCTGAGTCCATACACTTTCGAAGTCTTGTCCTTGGTAGCTCTTCTGTTGCTCATCGCGAATCTCTGCCACGCGGAGTCGAACAAGTTCGTTCATTTGTCTATGTGGATGGACAGACGCCTTGGCGACACCCATCATAATCCTTGTTCTTCTGATGCGTGCATATTCCTCATCACCGTGATGAGAACACCGGTGGTTCATCGCGACCTCGTAAAGCTTCAACAGAATTGGAAAGACATGTAGCTCTTTCTGTATCAATTCCACGTTGGTACGCTTCCATGCCTTGGAGATGGCAAGTAGTATCTCGATTTGAAGCGACTGCAGAAGCTTCAAGGCGGGTGCGGAGATAACGAATTGGAACTTGTCGTGGCAAGGGTCATCGAAAGGGTCGTGGAGGAACCAAGCGGCGCAGGCGTATATGATCTTGGGAATGAGCTTGCCGTTGTAGAGTTGGAGGCGCTTCTCCAAAGTAACACCCCAAGTGGAACCAGAGAAACGCTGCATCGTCGCCAAGTCTTTGCGAATCCGATCGATCAGCTGACGAAGTATTAGCAGTTGTAGTAACGTTAAAGATTGAGATTAGCTTACGCTCAACACATGGGCTTCCCAAGTCAAGCGTCGGTCAAAGGTCACACCAAGAATCTTGATTGTCGGCTGGAGAATATCTTCTCTCTCCTTGGGGGTAAGATCTTCGAAGCCAATCATGGAAGGTAGCAAGTTATATCCTTTGTCTTTCTGCGGAGAGTAGGGCTTTGCAAAGTGCAATACGTGATACTTTGTCGGCGAAAAGTGTAAGTTGTTGTTGGCCGCCCACACATAGAGCATGTCATGGATCCTCCCCATCACTCTGGCGTTGGCCTCATAGGTTGTTCCGGCGACGACAATGTATGTATCGTCGACATAAGAGAACAGCATAACATCCGGGTAGTCTTTGGCGAAATCCTCCAAGAGAGGAGCTGCGTATAGCAAGAAAAGCAGCGAAGAAAGCGGGCTTCCTTGAGGCACTCCTATTTCGATCCAGTATTCGTCACCATCGTAACCAGGAAGATGAATGAAGCTGCGTCGATCAGAGAGGAAAGACCATGTTATCTCAATGAGCCAATCAGGAATCCTTCTCTTGATCAATTCGGCCAACAGCTTGTTGCGATCGATGTGATCATACGCACCAGTGAGATCGAGGCCAAGCAGGCTTACCTTCTGACCTTTTGTCCAGCCAGTATAGATCTTGCTGGTGAGGAGCTCCAAGGACAAGGTAGTGCTTCGGCCCGGTGCACCGTACTGTACAGCAGGAAGTATGCCGGCATTTACAAGGAGATCCTTGTAGCGATCAGCCAAGATACGTTCTAGAAACTTCGCCATCGTGTTGAGAATTGCGATTGGCCGATAAGACTTCGGTAGTTCGGGCGGCTTCCCTGGCTTTAGAATGACAACAGTGATGCAATCTTTAAATTGATCGGGGTGAAGACGCAGATCGAGACAAGCCTGGAAGATCCATGAGAGAATGGGATCAATCGCTTCGCAGCACATCTTGAAAGCCTCGTATGCAATGCCGTCGGTTCCATACGCTCTACGATATGGTGCAGACTTGATCAGGCGTCTTATCTCACCTTCTTTGAGCGACTGAGGAGAGAATTCGGTCTCCCGTTGAGGGTCCAAGAATGGTAACGGAAACCCTGGCCTTGCCGATGATGAAGCAGAAGTGGGAGGATGCGTGGCAGGAGGGCGCGCAGTGGGAGACGTGCTACTATCGTCTTGTTGAGAGCACTGTGAAAATATTAGTTGGTGCTGGTAGGGTATGGGACTTGTGCTCTGGATATACATACGTCCTTCTCGGTGGCAGTGGCATCGGCTGTCCTATTCCTGGGACCACCTTTCCACCTTGTGCAAGACCATATCGTCTCGGTGAAGCATTTGACCTTGGCGTCATTGTCCTTGAAGACTTGAGAGCCCACCTTGAACGCTGGAGTGTGAGTCATGGGCCGCGGTACCCCCCAGCTACTGGCTCGTTTGGCTAGAGAATGAATGCCTCTGGGACCGTTGGACATGCGCTCAGCCGACTTGCGCCAGTTCTTAGCCTTCTGCTTCGACGTCTTCGGAATAGAGGCCTGCTCATGAGGGTTGTGCTCATATACACGTTGTATCGGTACAAGCTCCTCATTGGCTTCGTGCAAGATCTGGATTGTAGCATCCATGATACGCGAAAGGCTGGCACGGTCGCTTACTGCAGGCAACTCGAGTTGCCGTGTGCACGCATGCACGAACTTCTCGTACTCTTCCTCGTTGGTCTTGTCCCACATGTAGCGCAAGCCGGCCTTGCGCTTCAAGTCCATGTTGATGGATAGTGAGGTGACTGCGTGATCGCTTTCGTACCCCTTCACATTGAGCATTCTCCATTCGGACTCCTTAGTTATAGCATCACTGACCAAGAAGAGGTCTAGTGTGCTGATCCAGCTGTTCTTGGTGCGTAGGCCACGACCGTAGGTGATCTTGCCTCTCTCATTCTTGCAATGCATCGGGATAGCATCCATCTCTCTGACAAGTTCCACAGCTTCCGTGTGGGTCTTCTTGACTCCAGGGCCGCCCCATCTTTCATGCGTCCAGTTACTGTCGCCGACACAAACATGCACATCTCCCTCGTCATGACAAGGGGCCATGAGTGCCACTGGATCTAGGCGTTGGTCGTGGTTGTAGAAGTTGTGAATCGCAAGTGAACCGTACTCCATGGGGATTCGCGCTGTTACAAGGATGCCGCAGTTGGGCTCGTTCTCCTTGGGATCGGGTTCGGAAATCTCCCATGATGGGATGGAACTGTGGACCAGAAAGGCAACCTTTGCCAGCTTCTTACGGCTTGGGTCTTCGTCAGCACCCTGTTGTTGAGACATGCCCTGCGCCTTCTGCTTTGCAGCTTCCATCCTTGCGGCGATCTTCTGTTTTGCTTCATCCATAGCTTGCTTGTCGCAAGCTCTCGTGTACGGGGGCACATAAGGGAAGTAAGTTGGGCAGTCTTTTTCCGTCAAGGTTACAGGATTGCCTGCACCGTCATCTCCACGACACCATCTACCGTAGTTGCGCGGAAGTTGCCAAGCTAGCGAAAGCGGGGGGTCTTGGATGGCAATGACGTCGGGCGGTCTGGCCTGTGCCTGGATCCAGGTGAAGAGCTTCTTCCGACGTTCGTCTGAACCCTTCATCTGAACGGAGACGATGAGACACTTTCCGTCGTCGAGGACCTTGACTTGCAAGCCTTCCTCCTCCTCCCATTGCTTGGTAGTCTTGTGGTTGTTCCCTTTCTCCTTGTGCTTGGGTTGGTGCGGTTGGGCATCGTTGGCAGTCTTGTATATGAGCGTCAATGGACAAAATCTACTGTGTCGATTGTCGGCCACTCACTTTTACAAGGGCCTCCTGCAAGACAATGTCAGTAACTCCAGGCCTGGTGAATGGGGCGCTCGTACTTACCTTCTTCTTTCTCTTCTTCGCCTTCCCTTTCTCCTTCGACTGCTCACCGGATTCCGACATAGCTACAGCGAGCTACTTCAGAACATCGCCAGCCTCATGGCAGATGAGCCGAATGCGTCACGTCGAGCTGTGAATGAGCTGGTTTGCCACGGTGGCAATAGGAATAACGCCATTGAGTCTGCTGGAGGTCGGGGCTTGGTGGTGCAACTGTCATAAATTTGGTGCTTGATTCAACGGCAGGATCGTAATGATTCTGGTAGCATTCCGCTGGAGGCTGCCGTTTGCCCACCGTTGGGTGCTTATTATGTGCGAAGGCGAGTGGGGCAATGTGGGGTGGCGATATGGAGCAGCGCGCATCGCGCAGTCACACGTACCAACACCATCTATGTCGATGTCTGCCTGAGCTTCTACGAGTATGGGAACGGTCCTTGGCTGTCAGAGTTGTAGCGGTGAGTTGGCCTGGACGCCAGCGGTACGAGTAACGGCCTAGATGCACATGCAAGAAGGGACGGCACACCGGAATATCGCGTCGCAACTGCGGCCGTTGCCAAGCCACTTACCGGAACGGGAAAATCGGGCCAGTCCCAAGCGAGCTCCGTTTAACACTCTACGACATCAGAACAACGGCGTTCTTAGAAAATTGATAGAAGAGATTGCAACGAAATCTTCTCCACGTAATATACTGAACAGCTTCGAAAAGAAAAAAAAAGAGCATCTTCATCTGTAGTGCTGCGCTGTACAACATGTGTTACACCTAGGCATGTTGAGTTTTTCATTTTTGCGGACTCATGCGAGAGCTACAGGGTTTCGCACACCATCGAGAAATCTCTTCAGACGTGTCAAATATTGCCCATTCTTGCCACATGGCTAAGTTTCGCGTACTAACTAGGTGTGCACAGTGGGAACAGAGATGGATACTCAGGGTCTCAAGGTCCCCCCACCATCACTAACTCGTAGTCAGCCTCACCGTCACTTAGTAGTGTGAGACAAGCTACTCGTAAGGCTCAATTGTTTCCATTGTTCCCTGGCACCCAAAAGTAAACAAAATTCTCGCAGACCACCTGAGCATCGACGCCGGCGTGCCCCCGTTCCTACCGATATGTCTGATCAAGATGCCTCAATGCCCGATCTTGCCGAAGAGTCTACCGTGGAATTTGCGACGGCAGCTGCATACCCGCTAGAAAACCCTCTTGCTGGACCTGCCAACGAAATACAAAGGCAAATCATGCAAATTCTACCTTCTGTTCTTGAGGTAGTCCTGAAAGACCAGCTGGCCGACTTTTTGCAGCAAAGCCTGGCAACCATAGAGACGAAGGTGCAAGAAAGTATGAGTCCAATCCTCACGGGGTTCAAGGCCGAAGTCAATCGCCTCGACAAGACAGCCGATAGAATGGATACAGGCCGTGTATCGGCACCCAAGCGTTCCCTGGACTCCATCATGCCGAAGATTGCTATCAAACTCCAAGGCAAAGATTTCGACAAAATGCAGGGCATGACAAAGAAGCAGATCTTGCGCAGCCTGCACGGGCTCCCACATCCAGCTTGCAGGGCTATACGAGTTGCCAGACTTAGGGTTGGCCAGCGCGACCTTATACTCGAGACCGATTCGTGGCCAGCATACCAGGAACTGAGCAAGCCGAGCATCATCGCTGATATGACGCAAAAGCTCGACCTCGATAACTTGGGATCAACGATGAAGCACGAAGTGTTCTGGGTCGTCCTGACCGAGTGGAGTTTTGAACAGGGATACTTGGACAAATGTCAAAGCCACATTGAGGAGTGGAAGGAGAATACTGGCCTCAAGATCAAGAAGGTCAAGTATGAGAATGGAAGACTGCTCTGGGGTTTCGCCGAAGCTTCCCACGCCATTCAGGCATGTTCGAAGCCTCTGTTTTTCAGTGGGGACCGCGCAATAGCCATGTCAGCCCCCTGTATTCTTCTGCATCATTTTTATCCTAACTAGCGTTAGGGCTTTCGATATAAGGGCCAACCCCATGTGGTGCCGGCAATGTGCTTTCCCGGGCCACACCTCTTTCGATCCTTGCTGCGAATATCACGGAGTCAAGGACCACCCCTGGCCTTGTTTGATCTGCGGCGACCTGAAGGGTCATTCCAAGGAATGGGCGGAATCTCATGACTGTCCGAACAAATCAAATAAGGCGATCTGGGTGTGCATCAGCTGCAAGAGGGAAGGATTGCAAGATACAAACCATCGTACAGATTGGTGGAAGTGTCCTTCTGAAGTCGCACAAGCCCACATGAAGGCATGCAGACTACTCCTGAATGCTCTTCCGTCATGGGCAGTCCATGTCAAGTTTCCTACCATTCAGCAGATGAAAGAGTCTATCGAGAAGAACGTAAGCTACAAAACCGCAACCGGAGCCAACACCCAAGGCACGAACACAGCCAGTCAGGGTAATGATAGCAATGGAGCAGCTGTTGATGCCGGCAGCACGGTACCCCGTATCGTGAACCGACAAACGATGACTAAGAAGCAACAAGCCGATGCAGCTGCCGCTGAAACAGGAAACCCTGGATCGAGCAGTGCGAACACCCTTCAAGGAGGGTCAGCAGAGACAGCGATATTGGTGTCGAGCCAGGGAACAATGCAACAGCCCGGTACAAATTTGAGCCAATTGAATGGTTTCGCAGCATCTTTTTCCCCCGCTGCCCACTCGAGTGGCGATTTGGTACAAGCCAACATGAGCAGGTATTTCCCGTCCATGAGCAATACTAACGCCACTTTCCCATCCGAGGGAGCTTCAAGCGGCAGCATTTTTCAAACACCCCAAAGACCCTCGTCCATTGCCCCAGCCTCGCAAACCTACACACCAATCGGCTCATCCGTGCATCGAGATGTAAGCCCGAGAAAGAAAACGAAAGTAGGTGAGGATAACAGTGAGACCCGCATTCCTGGTCTACATCACACCGGTAGCTTTGGCGTCGATGATGACTACGCCAGCCCTGATTACGGAAGGAGGAGGGTACCAGGGAGTACATCGCCTACCAAAACGGCGCCGGTTGGATCCACACAGACGACGGAGCCTGTGCGTTCAATAGGCCGACCAAAACCGTCAACGATCAGGCCCATTGGAAGCGGGAGTCAACGATTAGAGGATGCAGTGTCTACCCAACGTGGTAGAAGCGACGCAGCTGCAACCGTAGGTCTGGGGCCCATTGGCAGGAGTGTTAGGCAAGCAAGCTTCGCGCCGGGTCATGAGGATAATTCGGATATGATGTCGGAGGCCTCAGCCGATATGGATATCGGTGACGGTAGTAGTTCAGAGGACGGTAGCGATGAAGAAGACGCTGGCAGTGAAGATAAAGAGAGCGGTGAGGTTGACGACAGCGTCCTGGGTGATGAGGATGAGGATATGGACTCGGATACGGATACTGTTAAAGGCGGCAACGATTCGGACGACGAAGATGTGGCGGTGAGTGGAGACATGGGTAAAGGCAAGGCCAAGGCGTGAGTACTAGACGCGAGGGCAAGGTCATACAAAGGATAGGGCATAGCAGGTACTGGGAAAGGTTTAAAGAAAGCTAAATAGAAACACACACGGTAACGTGAGGTTATGAATTTACATGCTGTATGTCTTGTATAGGTACTTAAAAGACTTGCTTTCTTCGATCAAGATGTTTTGTGGATGCTTCAACCACTATGATCCATTGGAATTCTTCCCGCTAAGACTTGTTTACTTACAAGGTGTCGTGCGCCCATGTACGCTGGCAAAGAGGTTGAAGTTGGGGTTGTGTCACCTGGAAAGGAGACTACTAGGCCGTAATGGTTCAGACTAGGGTCAACTCAGCTTAGTACTTGCCTACCCAGGCGACCCAACCCTGATCCAACCCGAACCCTGAGCCAACCTCAACCCATTTGCCAGTGAACACACGTGATCACTGTATTGTCTCTACGTTGCCGTATCCACAAAACCAATTGCGTTGTTCTTCATGGTATCTCACGCTTCATTACTTATTCACTACGAAACATATCATATGCCCAATGCCCAGTATGCAGTCATGGTATACGAAAACTGTGACGAGCCCTCGATGCATGCCAAAGTCAACCTTGGAAGTAATCATCCCATACATGCGCTGCCCGTCGCAAGACACTAGGTGACAACATGCTAAGGACTGTGAATATGGATAATCATGACAACGACGGTGAAGCAACAACGCGGCGCAAGGTTGCTTTTCCGTACACAGCGGGTGTCTGGCAAAGTTAATGGAGTCCCATAGCCATATAGTTATAGCATCCGTATCAAACGCGCTCGATACGGTACAAGTTTAGGCCGAAATGATGACTTTTCGTAGTCTGGCTCGCTCTTCCGGTAGTTTCTCGGGCCATACCTAATATGAGTTCCCCGACAACGAGGATGCTGATGTGATCTTAGCTCTTGAGCGTCGATTGCGCGCCTGCAGGTTAGAGTGACGTTCATCTCGGGGGTGGAAACGGAAAGCGGAATCGCGCCGGTCCGTTTCCGAAAGTTTGTCTACTGGCCATAGCGCGCTGTGTCGAGGTGGCCAATACGTAGAGAGCGATGCCAAGCAGGGTTGATTGTCGATAAAGAACTGCGCCGCACACCATTCTTCCCATCTCGCTTTTAGTCCAACAAATTTTCATCTCCTCATATCCAGAGCTCGCAAATATGGCACCGAGGCCCAATCGAATCGTCTTAAATGGTCGCATTCGTGAAGATCTGTTGTATCAACTGCGCTGGAACTACGCTGGTAAATGGGTCAGGGTTAGGTCAGGGTTAGGTTAGATTTGTTAGACCCTAACCTAACTATAACCTCTAACCTATAAAATTAGCGCTAGAGGCGGGTATAGGTTAGGTTAGGGTAGTTAAAGCGTAGGTTAAGATTAGGTATAGTATACCTAAATATACCTAAATATACCTACCTCTTTATAGGGGATTATTACATATAATTATAGCTTACCTATAACCTAACCTTATACCTACACTCCTACTACCCTAACCTAACCTATACCTACGCTAAAGTATACCTTAACATAACCCTATACCTACGCTTTAACTACGCTAACCTAACTCCAACCTACAGCTAGGTACACTATACCCATTTACCAGCGTAGCTGGAACGTCTTGGCTACTTTGGACGAAATCGAAATCCGGACGGGACCTTGCGATCAGACGACCAACGTACCTCTTTTTGGCCATCATCTGGCTAATGAGTCTATCGCCAATCCACCGTTCAGCTGAATTGATGAGGTGTGCATTGCCGAGTGCCTGGATAGAGTGGACGAGCGCCTTGAAGAGGAGTATCGGTATAAGCCACCACCTGCTTTGACTATCGACAATGATGACGGCAGTCCAATCACACTAGGGCAGTTTGTCACTGAAGTACACGCATACTTCAACCTTCACGTGGAAGAGCTCAAGCGGGCCAAGGGCGAGTTGTATGGGAGAGTCAGCGTGGCCGAGGACGACACTATGGTCAGCACCATCAGCGACGAGCCTTACCTACCCCCCAACATTGGCTTCGTCTTCTGGAGAGTTCACGCGATACAAATTGGTCAGATTGTGCGTTTCAGTACCCAAGTTTTTACCGAGGGAGAGCATTTTCGTACAGCGGATCGGTTTTGGGCCTCACAACTAATGGTGGCTCAAAGCCGTGAGCGGTCGCGCGAGGATCTGTAGCCGAGTATCGACAGTCTTACCGGAAAAGAGCGACACCGAGATAAGATCCTTCTCGGCCGATGTGCCCTTCCAGAGGTCAAACTATTACAGTACCCCAGTCTAGCCGCAGGATTAGGCGCGGACCGATAATATGTATATATTGTACAGTTACTACTAAGATATTCAAGACGGCAATACCTCTATCTTAGGCGCATACTTCTGCGCCCACTACGATGCATATCTTTGTTTTCATTCTCTTTGCGGACCTTACTCGAGCACAGT
Source organism: Alternaria dauci (assembly GCF_042100115.1). Taxonomy (NCBI): domain Eukaryota; kingdom Fungi; phylum Ascomycota; class Dothideomycetes; order Pleosporales; family Pleosporaceae; genus Alternaria; species Alternaria dauci. Next base: position 3,110,663 of record NC_091274.1, read on the forward strand.
ACAACCAACGATGGAACTGCTCTAGCCTGCATGCAGGTGGCTAGCTCTCTCACAGCACAAGTTCCATCGAACACAAGCGCCCATTCTGCATCCTTCGTACTCCGCTTTGTGAGATATAATAGCACAGAAGATCGTCGAGAAAATCTGCGCTGGGAATGGCTTGCCTTGCTTCCGTATGGCCTTGACCACGTCGCCCAACACCTACGTTGACGCATACATCTTCTCGTCTATCCACGGACGAGGCGGACATTTTTCCACCCACTTCCGATGCAATTTCCTCGTCTGCGCGACCTTGGTCCAGAAATCGTCCCAGTACACTGTATACGCTGTCAGATTGTCACGCGAGAGATATAGTTCGTGACCATATTCCCGCATAGCCTTCATCCTTCTGACGCAGTGACGTAGGTTTGCGATGTCGGAGATTACCTCCCTGCTTACATTTACCCAGGCATGGTTTGGCTGTTGGGTATTTGAGTTTGGTAAGGGTGGTAGCTGTTGAGACTGATCGTGGTCATCTAGGGTGAGCACCTCGAATGCGCAACCGGCCCAAGGACCATGTATGAAATCCAGATACTTTTCTCTCGCATAAGGATCCTCGGACGTGCTATCAAGCACTCCGTTGCCTCCACTACATGTGAGCACGAGAAAGACATTTGCCAGCGTAAACTGCTCGCCAATCTCTCGCTGCACAGGCTTGCTGCTTTTCTTTGGCTTGCGTAGCATTCTTTGTGTCAAGTTCTTACTGACCCTCCTCATCTTGTCTGACAGCAGCTCATAAGATTTCGGTCCAGCGCCCCAGTCAGGCGCGGTATCAGAGCCTGGGTCTTGTAGCTGATCCGAGCGTATATATTGTCCGGTAGTCAAGTTGCGTAGGACCCATACTTTCAGTCCTGACGACGCGTCTGGATTCGGACGCGCCGTTAGGTCCTGTCTGATCTTGACAAGATCATCCGGTCTAGTTTCCATTTCGTACTTCCACATCTTCAACGCACGCTCGCTCGAGAAGCCATGAGAGACATGAGTAAGGCACAGCCATCTTCCATCCTGGCCACTCATTGACCAGTCCCACCTCCAGTCGCCAACGGAAGCGAGGTACGTCTCAGACGGACTTTCGATACCATAGTTGCGCAACTGCGCTTCTGTGAATCTCGAGTTTCTGCGGTGAAAACCGATCTTTCTGCCTACCCAACTGTGCTGCTGGTAGAGCCGATAGATGCGACGCAACACGAGCGGCCACAGGCGAGCGCACGAGAGACCCAGCGCAAGGCCGTCGAGAGAAAGCTCAACCAAGCGTTTAACGGCGTCGACATCGTAGCCCTCGCTTCGGGGATGTTTAGTTCTAAGATTGCCATTGGAGCAGTCCGCAGGCAATACATGGTCGAGGATCTGGTCGATAGTTTCGTTTGGAAGGCGTTCGAAGAGGCCGCCCGCAGGAGGACAAAAGTGTTGAACGCGTTGCGCATCTGACAAGGGCTTCACAAACGTGTCGCAGAACCAGGACTCGTCCTTCTTTTCGAAGAGCCGGGCGGTGTCGCAGTCATACTCATCACGACATCCAACGTGTTTGGCTTGGTTGAGCTCCGGGCAGACGAGCCGGTACCAACAAGGAAAGCCGTTATTCGGATTGGGCCCATAGAAAGAACACATGCTTTCTGATGGCCGCTGTGTTGCTCCAGGAAGGTGTAGCCGTAGCGTTGGAGTTGAAGTTTCGATGTCGCGACTGCCTGCCGCCCCGTGTTCATGTGATACCACGCCACAGCCAAGGCGACATCTAGACCGGAAAGAGCAGTCTAATTAATCCGTCGAATGCGCATCGTCAGCCGAGGTAAGAGATTGTCCTGCCAAGTCAACACCGTGCTGTCGAATGTCGCGGTTCGATCTATTTGCAGTAACAGTCGTGACGTCGCTGGAGGTGGTGTTAAGAATATTGGTCTAGGCTGCATCGGGTAAGCGCAGGATAGATGTGTGCATGCAGCAGACTTACTATACCTTGAACGTCAATGAGGCGAATGGCGATCAAGTTTTGCTGACTATTCTGGATGGTCGCGTTCGAATGCACTTATCATTTGCAAAACACCATGGTTCGTCGGTTGTGGGTCATCGCGATACCATGGTTGGATGCCTGGATTCTACTGGCTAAGCGCGTCGCACAGGTGAATGGGACATTCGCGACCGCGTTTGAGCAGCTGTGATTCATGGGCAACGCCTAAATAAATTGCAACGAGCAAATATAAAGATCTTGCGAACTGTCAGCTAGCCAGCTTTGCACTCGCATATCTGCAGACTTGTCTTCATCAAAATTCTATCATATCTGGTTACCCAACCTGTCCTTCAGCTATCCGCCCATTCACCTTATACAACAGCCTGAAGCTAGAACATCCAACCACCGTGTCGTCGCAATGCCCACCAACATTGGCACCAACACAGTGCGACGTGCAAAGTCGCCGCTCAATGACTCTCTCCATCGAGCCAGCAACACCGGCCTCCATGTAGAAGCGGAAGAACGAAGCGCGAAGGGTAGCGGCAACTGGGAAGTCGTGAAGGAATCGAGTTATATAGATGAACAGGACAAGGACGAGTGGATTCTTGTCGGTAAGACGAAGGGTGAGAAGAAGAAACGGGAGGAGGAACGGAAGGCGAAGCAGAATGTGGGAAGACGGGCAAAGCAGGTTACATAGCCTTGAAGGAGTTGCGAGTCGGGATACTCTGCACCGTAAGCAAGCATGACATGGAATGGAAAGACAGCCTGGGTGCAGGACTGGGTATCTTCATTCCGTAGCCATGTGCAATATGCACTTTTGCCTTTCTACCAGCAATTGGATTGCGACCAACATCCTCACGAGCCCCATGGTATCTTCTCGCGATACCCATGCTATGCACGTCGCAACAACTCTTCCGTCGTGTCCAGCGGATAACGTAGTACGACAAGCCCCAGTCTCCACTCATTTCTTCCCTTTCTTCTTCTTCTTTCCGCCCGCGCCCGTCCCAGCTGCCGGCACCCCACCCATCTTCACATCGCCACTCTCATCAACCAGCGGTGTCGCCGCCCTCTCGCCCCCAGCCGGCACACTCAGATCGTCCATTGTCTCCGGCAGCGCAGCCATGTGTCTCCCCAGTCTCCCCAGATTCCCAATCAACCGGCCCACCTCGGCGCCCTTGTTCGTCTCATACTGCAGACACGTGCCGGACTCGGGGTCGTACGTCTTGAGCCGGAAAAAGACGGTGACTTCCTCGGGGTTCGGCTGCGATTGCGGCGGCGGCGGTGAGGATGCACGCGATGTGTCGGCTGGGCGCGCGGCTCGCTTCTCTTCGTATTTTTGGCGCTTCTTTATCTTGGAGGCGGTGGGCTTCAGGACGGAGTATTTGGATGTGATGCGGGTCTAGGAGGCATGGTTAGAGGGCGCTGTGTCGCGTGCGTGCGGCGGGGTGGAGCTTGGCATACGGTTGTTGGGCGCGCTTTGAGGAGCAGCGATGATTGCTCGTACCACTCCTGGCTCGTGGCGAAGTAGGGCATGGTGAAGTGTGGGTGGGTGTCTGTGGTAGTTGGAGAGTGAATGTCACGATTAGGCGTGGTCGGTGCTCGGTGGGTTCGGTACAGTAGGCGGGCAAGTTTTGGCGGGGTCGCCCGGGAGAACGTCGGTCCAGGCCAGAACCGCCACTTGCACCTGCGCACTGTAGTTACCGCGCGACAGGTACCCGGGAAAAGGGCTGAAGTGACGTTACACAGTCCCTCGAACCTTCCATAGCCAAGGTGCTTGACTCACGGCTCAACCAACTTATCGCGATACTTCAGACACAACTACGAAGCCAAGTTACACGAGGGAAAAGTTAAACACTCTGCCTACAACCACAGAGAGAGTTTTCGATCTTTTTCTTACAAGCTAATACTCCATCGCTATAGAGGGTGTGCAACTTCTTGTTACACAGCGATACTGTACAACTACGGGGTTTGGCGTGTAGTTCTTCCCTTGTGTCGCGTGAAGCCCTACAAGACGCGCTCCAGTCTACCTCACCGCATAAACCGCATCTAGTACATTTTCGGCACCATGGAAGACTCCGTCTCACAAGACCTCGGCAACATGAAGCTAGGGGAAGAGAATGACAACAATATGCCCACCCCCAGGGCTGAACTCGAAGCTACCATCCAAGGACTAGTGGCACGCGGCAACCATCTCAACAACGAAGTCGAAACCTACATCGCCGCAGTTCTTGAGAAGCAAAAAGTTGGAAAAGTTTACCATCCAGTCGAGTACGTTCAATCATCATGCTACGCAAAATAGTTTAATGATCCCCTGGTTTTCGCTCCACCAGTAAGCTTAGCCGCGATATCTACTACAAGAGTACCAAACCAACCTCTACCTTCGCACAGCTGACAACGACAGATACCGCAATCTCCGCAATGACATGCGCAACGAACTCGCCTTTCTCAAGAAACTCGCTGGCTCCAACATGGATGAAGAAAAGGCCCGTCACTACATCGTGTCTTCGAATCTTTTGTACTACGAAGCCCTCTGGGCCGCCGCAAAACGCACATCTGGAATCCAAAGCTTCCGGAAATACTTCTTCTGGAACCGACACAAAGCCCCCGCAGGAAAAAACACCACAAAAGGCGTCAGCCTAGCAAAAGGAAGCCAAGGCAAGAGCAAGACCTCTGCACTCGTCGATATAGTCGCAGAAGAAGGTGCGGAATGGATACGAGTGTCGACCGTCTCCGAGAAGCGCATCATATTCGATCTCGCCAAGCTAGGCTGGGTAAACGACTCTGATTCAGATGAAGACGAAGATGTGCCGCCTCCCCCTGATGATGATGACGAAGACGAAGACCAAATCGATGTGGTGCGGAATGCTCGTGACCTCGCACGCGCTGCACGCGCAAACCCTGTTCGCGGCCGTCCACCCAAAGTCCGTTTCGTGCTGACACGAATCAGCGCTGGCAAAACGCCAGCTATCGATATGATCATCAACAAGATACGCGCTACAGGCGCGATAGTGCAGTGTGGAGAAGATATCCCACCTGCACTATCCATAGACGCTGTGCTACCGTGTCTGCTCATCGATCAATCGCGAGCACTGAGTGACACGCTGAATATCGACTGCACCATTCTACTTGCGCTCATTTCTGATATTTCACACAAGCCTTGTCCGATACTGGACTGGTATCCGGGCGAGGTGCGTGCTCAGATCGAGGAGGAAGCTGTAGAGCACTTGCTACCAACACATTTGTATCCAGCAATCGGCGCGCATCCCATGGTGTGCACGCGCGAAGCTGCGGACCAGATGAACCTCATCGTGCAGACGCTAGCGACTGACACCGAGAAATTCAGAGCAGATATACTGCTCCGACAAGGCGACTGCGAATCTTGGTCATCGGAGAGACTCGTTGAAGAATGGGTATGTACTGCCTACACATCAACCACCACTACAGCCTCCCACTAACAAACCACTGTCTAGACTTCTCTATCCGACTATCTCCCACCCCCATCCTTCTCTCTCCCCATCACCGTCGCATCGCCCGACCCAACAACCCTAACAGCGCGCCTCCCCCGCGCCGCTACCGCTGTCGCAGCCGAACTTGGACTCCTCAACCAGTCGATATTCTTGTATGGATGGGCCGAGGGTCTCACGACGCTGAGCGCGAATCGTGGGCGGGCGAAGCAGATTGAGAACATTATCAATGAGCACGGGCTGGAGGATGGGGAGGCGGGACCACATATTTGGTTGTGTGGGGAGTCGAGGAGTTTGATTGCTAAGCATGGAAGGAGGAAGTAGGTGGGATGGAGGAAGAAGGAGAAGGGTGATGGAGACAGAATGTTGGGTGAGTAGGAGTGGGAAAGACACCAGTGGAAGCTCATCCAAGGGAATACGGAGTGCTTTGCTTCGTCTCTCCGTCACTACATACTTTTACGTTAACGAGTAATAATACAGTGATCGATGGTAATCACTGGCTCGAAAGTCTATATCCTCGCCAAGGTCAGCCAGCATTATTCCACAACAATATACACACTTCCAGCCGTTGTCCCTACACCTCTTTTCAAACTCACGATCGTACTGGTACTCCAAGTCCATCAGCCACATCTCTTCACCGTTCACCTCGTCTATAAATAGGACGTTTTCGAAGCAAGGCCAGGGCTCCTGCCAGGATGTCCCATGCCAGGACTCGAAGCAGTCGTTTTCGCTCAGCACCACATGGATTTCCGTCGCATTTTTGAAGCGCAAAAGCTCTGATCCATTGGACCAATCGTCTCCACGGACCCACCACTCATCGTACTCGCGCTTGAACTTCAGTCGTTTAATGAGGTGTGCAACAGGCCTGAAGGACCGGAGAGATTTTTTGCCAATGTCAATCATAGCGATGTCGAGGTCACACCATATATAGCGGCGATTTCCAGACTGCGATGGCGAGCGAAAGAATAAATCGGAGAAACAGCGCTGGTAAAGTCCCGCGTTCCGCGACTCTCGACATGTGTGGAGTGGTGCTGGTATGGGCGTCTGCGAAATTACGATTGTGAACCGGTCAGGGTAATCTCCCTTGGTTTTGTAGTCGACCTTGACGATGCGAGGCTCTACAGTCATTTCCCATATTAGAAGACGAATTTCTGCAGGGAATTGTGGGAATAGATGGAATGTGGCCATGCCGTAGCAAACGATTCGGATAAAGGTGGTAATGCGTGGATATTCTGGCGCGCGTACAAAGATGCGTGATAACTGAGGATAATGAAACTCAGTGACGAGAGATCTGTATCTGCATGCGAGCAGCGTTTAATGCAGGAACCCGATCTTTCGCCAAGAACAAGGGACCAGCCGACTACAGTGCCCGTGCGCGTAACAAGCCAGTTCGCGTAACGAGCCACCCCACCATCCTAACATTACGCATCGTCCCATCTTTAACGCGTTATATCTCTACTACTATAACCCTAATTTAAGAAGTAATTAAATATATTAAATTATATAAAGCTAGAGATAATTTCTTATACTACTAAGTTATAAAAAAATTTAGTATTAATTAAATAATACTATTATAGTAGTATAAGGGTTTATAAGGCTCTTATAAAGTTAAAATAGTAAATTAATAATAACTTAACTTATAATAAGAGGATAAGGTTATTAGTTATATAAAGAGGGTAATAAGAGATAGTCTACTACCTATAAAGTCTATTTTAAAGAATCTTAGTAGTGTAGTTATATAGTATAAGGTTTTAGATAGCTAAGTTAACTAGTTTTATTATTACTATCCTAATAAGCTTACTACTAAATAGAATACTAGTATTAATTATAAATATTACCTAGCTAATAGTAAGTATAAATATAAGTTATACTTTAACTTACTATACTCTAAGATATAAGAATATAGTATTAATACACATAACACGTATAATATAGATAAGAAGGGCTTCTTTATTAGTATAGTAAACTACACTAAAAGGATCTTCTCTAAGGTAGTTTAGGAGGTAAAAGAGTACACTATAGTATTAAGAGATAGTAATAGGGAATAGGTAACGCTATTAGCTTACGTATATACTTCTAGAGATATACTACTACCTACTCTTATCTACTAGGGCACCTCTAGGATTTAATTAAGCTAGGTTAATAATCTTTTAGCTAAATAATACTAGATTTTTATCTCCTACTTAGTAATAGGATAGTTAAATAACGCCTTAGGACTTACCTAGCTTTAGTAGGTATTTAAGCGCTATACTACTACTAAAGCTTACTAATAATAGTATCTTCTACTTCTTAATAGCTATAGTAGCTACCTTACACCTAAGTTTTTAGAGTATTATAAAGCTAAATATATTATAGTTATAGTATATCCTCTATATTTAACCTATAGCTTATAGCTATTAGATATTATACTCTTCTTAATACTTTTAAAGTACTATACTAAATAGCTTACCTAGTACCTCTAGTAAACCTAAGGCCTCTTAAGGATTACTAAATATAACTTCTTTAGTAACTTTTAGCTAGTGTAGAGCTCTATAATAACTTATAATCTTATATTAAAGAGTTTTTAAGCTATAGGCGTATAGCTAATAGAGGTAGACCTAGTACTTTAATACTTTAATAACTACCTATAATAATAAGATAATAACTTAGGAATTAGGGAGTAAGGTAATAGTAATACCTAGCCTTAGCTATAAAAAATTTTTAAAGCTATAGTAGTAGATAAGGCTAAAGTTAAAGCTAAATAGCTATTATAAGGCCTACACTTACTATAGGTTAATAATAAGATTCTATAACTCTAAAACGTAGAGCTTCGCGCTAAGATTAACCTTATTATAAAGTAGCTAACTAAGTCTATAACACTAGCTATATAAGATAGTAATAAGTAGTATAGTAGCGCTATATTCTATAGCCTATAGAAGCTTACTAGTAAGCGCGCGCGTAAAGCTACTAAATTAGATAAAGCTACGTAACTATAACTCTAAAAAACTTATAATAGAGAGGTAAGAGTAGTAGTAATAGCTTATAAAAAGTAAGTTTAAGAAGCTATAAAGGTAGCTTAATAATAAGCTAAAATTAAGTATAATTATAAGTATTAATAGCGCACTAAGGAACTAGCTATATAATAGGCGCTTAAAAAGTAGTAATAATAAGCTATAACTACTTAAAAAAGTTATAATATAGTAAATAAGTATAAGTAAAAAGCTTTACATAAAGTAGTAAAAAATCTAATAAAGCGTTATTACATTACTGCTATATTAAGTTAAGTTAACGCTAGTCTACTAGCGGCGTCCCCCCCACCTAAAAATAGCGCGCGTAGGCGCTAAATTAAGACGCTAGTAAGATATAAGTAGTGTAAACACTATAGAAGCGTCTATATAGTAATACTCTAAAAAATCTTATAATAATAGCTATTTCGTGTAGCTTAATAACCTCATTTTTTTATCGTCTGATCTTGTTGTTGGTGGCTCGTCACGCGAAGTGGCTCGTCACGCGCACGGGCACTGTAGCCCATGTTGATCACCACCTTCCGTTTCTGGAAGCACCTCGGATCCTCCGCAACGAGACCCTGGGAATTTCGATAGGAGAAGATCCTGATTTGACACCAGAGATAGAAGCTGCGATTCCTATTTGGTGTGTTAACCGTCTTCATCCGCATGTTCCAGGCCTCAGATCTCACGATGCTCAATGAGAATGTGCCTATGTGGCGTGGTAGGCCCAGACTCAAGTCTATCAAGCTTGTGGGTAGTGTACACTTGATAGCGTCTTGTTCGCAATTTTCCCTACTGTTTTACTACCTAAGTCCTTTCTTCGATCTTTTCCAGTAATCGCAGTCCCTTGCATCACTGCGATACCTTCCATCATGAAGTCCTCACTCTTCATTTTCTCAGCTGCGCTTGTCCGCCAGGTCGTTTCCTCCCTCCACCCAGGTATGCAGTGAGACCCAGAGACCACCGAGGACTGTATCTAATGGTACGATAATGGTTGGGGCATGACGTGCGAAGACACACGCAACATGTTTGGCATCAGTCCGGAACTATTCCATGAATGGAACCCTTCGGTTGGCCTCGACTGTAAGCCATGGAATGTGCAATCATATTGCTGCCTGACGCAGGCGAGGCTGGATACCTTGCCAAAGTCTACTTCATCATCGGTGATGTATACGCCCACGATCACATCATCTACATTGGCTCCTTCGCCCACTTCCTGGACAGATAGAGGGTGTTACGTGGAGGATCCGACGTTTCCACTTCTCGACCGGAATATGAGCCCGAACGGAGACGCATCCTTAACCATCCCGAACTGCAAGAACACCTGTTATCGCAGTGCGTTTAAACACGCGGGTGTAAAGGAAGGCAACCAATGCTGGTGTGGCACTTATATTATCGGGCAATGGGCGGAGGACCAGACCGACTGCAATACTCCCTGCACTGGCGACAAGACAACACATTGCTGCGGGAGAGGGTTACTGGAGATATTTCGCGCGGAGAAGAAGGAGGAATCTACATCAAGTGCTGTCTCTGGTAGCAGTGTTACGAGCACCAGTGTCGCCGGTACCAGTAGTATTGCAAGTACCAACACCGCCAGTACTAGTAGTAGTACAGGTACCAACGTCGCCACTGCCAGCCAAACTTCTGGAGCCAACAAGAATATGGTCGTGTTTAGCATGTTGTTTGGGTTCTTTTCAGGGTCTCAGCACTATCGCTGGGTCACCATCTCCTAGCTTACTTCTCTGATTAACCCTACATAATTTTAATTGATCTATTGACCCTTCCACATTGCTTAATGGCAATCGCCCACGCAAACGCCATACCCTGTGGTCGCACGACTAACTGTGACATTGGTTGCGTCCTGCTACTAGCCGTGATGAAGCATCCTTGGAAGGCGGTAGTTGTTCGCAGACTCCATTTCTTCGCAAGTCAAACATCGTAAGGATATACTATGACATAAATCAACATACATCTGGTGTGTCAAAGACACCCTCCTTGTCTTCATCTCCGCGGAACCATTGAGCCGCCTCATTCGATCACATGCTGCCATCGAAGATAGTGCCACGGAGGTAGCGGCGCCTCAGTTTCAAAACCGCGCGGCTCGTGTGTCGGCCATCCCCATTCCCACTGTTCCACAGTCCACCCTTTACGCTCTTGCAGCATTTGCTCAACGTCGTACGGTCCGCAGAGGGGAAAGTTGGTCCTGATGAGAGCGCTGTGCATTGAAATAGCGGAAACGGCTTCTGGGAGCCCTTCGTACATGAAGCCGGTTGTACAAAGCCGCCGAGCGACCCAGGAAGGTTGTGGCAAGAGTCTACGAGCGTAGCAGGCGTCGAGGGCGGTCTGATAGGCAACATCGCGCTGGACAACCCGGAATGCAGCCGCCGTTTTTTCTGGCAATGGTTCGCCATCAAGGACGAGGGTGAAGGAACCATCCGGCATGCCTAGTGAGGGGAGGATACTGGCCTCCATGATCCATGCACCCAATCCTTTAGTGAGGAAATAAGCGTCACAGCCTTGAACTTCCATAAGCCCTCTATCAATGTAGTCTCGGTCACCACGAAGATGAGCGCCTAGACCAAACTTGGACATGGGGAATCCAGTTCTCCAAAGACTAACGACGCGCTCAACTTTTAGTTGCGGGTGATCCTGACAGATCTCGATAAATCCTCTACCGTGGCTCTCGAGAAACGCGATAGATTCACGGTCCTCGATGAGCGCAATCTTCCGGATGTCGTCGCGTGTAGCCTTGGGTAAAGAGTGCAGCCACCGCAGAGCTACCGAAGCCGCAGAGTAAGTGTATTTCACGTTCCAATAACGGTCGAGATCTATCACAAACACCTTGAGTTTCGCAAGCTCCTCGGCATCCAGGAATTGCCAGGGCCTTGGCCTTGCTTCGTGCATAGTGAGTGCGTCATCACCCCCAAACCAACGAACCGATGAACCTCGTGTTTTGGACTGCCTGATAAATTCGGGTTCTTGCGAAATCAAGCTGAAAGTGAAGTCCACGAAATCACGCCACATGGATGGTGGTTCACCTATGTGACACAACCCGTTGTGGGGGACAATTTTCCCTTCCGACATCCAATGATCTACTACAGGCGCGAACCGTGGATATAGGGACTTTGCCATCTGTGCCTGCTCTTGGCTGAGAATCTGGAAAGCCACACAGTTGACGAGTTCTTCTTTTTTGAAGTATATGTCCTTATTGATGAAATGAAGCAGACAAGCATGCTTCTGTGTCGCATCTAAGTGGAATGTCGCGAATCGGAGTGTGTTTATCCGCAAAGCAAGGCCATGTGTTTCGGCAGCGATTTGATGGCAAGTAAGTACCAGGGACAGGTCGATTGGTTGGCTGTTTGCTTGTCGAAACTTGTTCGTAACGAAATCTTAGCAGAAGCCTTCCTCAGCGCGAAAGTAGTACTCGTAGATGACATTGCGTAGCTCCCGCGGTAACTGGAGAAGCCTCGACATGATTGGGGTTGAGCGGGGAGATGAGTTGCCAGGAATTTGCTTCGGTGACTGTTTCGCCGGTTAGCTGTACAACGCCGCTAAAGGCGCCAGCATACGCTACTTACGATCTCCGAGGCGTGCCGAACCGTCGCGGATGTGTGGTGTATGAAAACAAGATTTTCACGGCATTCGATATTTTTTTTCTTTTTGGGGAAAGATGGAGCAGCACCTAAAGACGCATGGGTGGCTGTATTATATATGCGGGGGCCGCGGCCATGAAAATTATCTGGCAGAGCTTGTTTGGTCGTACCAAGCTTATTCGTGGTTCGGCCGGTTCGGCCTCCATGGTAAAGCTCGCTAAGGCGAGCGAGTGCCTCCACAAAACGTGTTGCACAACCAACGAGAGTTTAAAGTCGCTTTTTCGGTCTCCTGGGAGGCCTATTGTATCGCGATAATTATTGGGTTGCACAACCAACGACAAGTTTTTGAGTCCACCCTACTCATCTACTCGTACGTTTAGAGCGCACATGAGCGTAATTGAGATTTTGGTGGTACAGCAGGAGACCACGAGGTACGCACTTGAAGTTGAACGACCATTATATAATTGCAGCGAGCATCCTTTTGCTTGCGAGTCCTCTCATTTGAGAGAACCTGCTTGTTTAGAAGGTTGAAAATTCTGGAAGTTGTGATTGGCTCAAGCTGATGCGTCATCGCAGTACCATAGTCATAGTTATACAATCGACCGTTCTCTAAAGCTTTACCTAAAAATTATCGCTATACAGTAGACCTCCACCGAGACTGAAAAGCAAACTCTGCACTCTTGCAGTACCATATATGAAGTGGATGAAGTAGATGTATGATTGCAGCGCGCGCTGCATGTACGAGGAAGAGCACAACGGTGCCGACCTCGCTCATCTGCGACAACGACCCGCGCACGCGAGCTGGCGAAGACGTCAAGTTAAGCGTTCTGCGAAGAATGCATCTGTCGACCTATAGGGCTAGTGCTGACTGACAAATGTTCTTTTTACTTTCATTTCCATCTAAACTTCGATTTACCTTCATCTGATATCGTCTCACCTCAATACAGTCACAATAGCTTCAGCCCACACTTCTGCAATGCAACATTAATCACAAAACCTTACACACTCGCCATATCTTCATCATCATCTCATTGAACTAATCTTATAACCGCGCTATCCACATCAATCCCCTACATCCATACCAACCCCACGCACCACTCTAACAACCTAAGACGAAACCACCTACGCCAACCCCCTCCTCGGCGCCCTCACCTTATAACCACCCTGCGCCTTGAAATCATACTCAAACGAGCCATTCAGCGCGACCGGCCCATCGACACTCAATCCCTCACCCAACACCTCAATCTTCTGCACCACAACCTCCGTCTCATACCCAAACTCACCACACATCTCAAACTTGCCATTATCATACGAAAACGTAATCATCGACACACCCTCCTGCTCAACACTATCTCCATCATCGAGGTAAAGTGTTCCTTCAGCCTGGTTCGTCGCATTCGGCGCGACCCACAGCACAAAGTCCTTCTTCCTCAACTCGGTCGTCGTATTCGCAGACTCAGCGCGGAGCGGGAGGATAGACCCGCCACGGACGTGCAACGGGATGGTATCGAAGCCGACGTCAGTAAGGTTGATCATGGATCCAGTGCCCTGGATACGTTCTCCGGTCCAGTAATCGTAAAAGACGTCGTGCGGCAAGTAAATAGATACAGATGTGGAGTTTTCTTCGAGCACGGGGGACACGAGGAGCGAGTCGCCGTAGAAGAATTGGTGCTCGATGGCGAACGTGGCGGCGTCGGTGGGGTAATGGAACCACAAGGGGTTCAGACTGGGTACACCGGTGGTCGTCTGGCGGTGGAACGCAGTGTAAAAGTAATCGAGGAGACGGTAGCGCACTGCGATGGCGTTCCTGGCGGCAGCGGCGGTCAACGGCCAGCGGTAGTATTCCTGGTCGATGGACGTGTCGCCCGCGTGGTTGCGCATGAATGGGTAAAAAGCACCGAGTGTGGTCCAGCGCGCGCACAGCGTCTCCGTCGTGTTACCGGCGAAACCGCAGATATCCGGGCCGACCATAGGGATCTGGAAGATGGTGTTGAAGTTTAGGATGCCAGCGATGGAGAAGCGGTATTGCTCCCAGTCTGAGACGTTGTCACCGAGCCATTTGCCTAGGTACGTGCCGAGGCCGACGAACTGGGTATTGTGTTAGCTGGTGAGCGTGTGAAGATGGTGTGGTGGGACTTACGGTGGAGCGGGTGATGATGAAGGGACGGCGCGAGGGACGGCGGATGAGCATGCTCTTGTGCGAAGCAATGGACATCATGGAGCCCCAGAAGTTGTGCGTGTCGTAGTGGTACGTTCCGTCATAGTTCTGGATATCGGTATCGAGCGTCTTGTTGCTGATGGATCCAGCAGCGTTGGCAATCTGGTACTCGGGGTTAATCAGGTCGCGGCCAGGAAGACCGGGGTGCGCAGCAAGGTCCTCGGTGTTGTTGGAAGCTTGACGCTTGACGATGGCGCGCTTGCTAGGGTGAGCGATTGATCGGCGGACCGCGCTAGAGTTGGCCTCAGGCTGGAAGTCTTCCGGGAACCCAGGAATTTGACGGCCGTCAGCGGAAGTGCGGACTGGCGGTGGCTTGGGTGGGTTCTTGGATTCCTCAGAGTAGGCCCTGGGGTCAGGGCACGGGTACGGGCAGAAGTTTGCAGGCTCGTTCATGTCGTTCCAGAGACCGTCAATGTCGACGCCGGTTGCGGGGTCGAAGAATGAAGCAAACTGGCCGTCCCAGTACTCCTGGGTGTTGGGGTGGAACCAGTCGGGGAAGACGGTAGGACCAGGCCAGACAGCACCTTCGAAGAAAGTGCCGTTGGCGCGCTTTTGGAACACCTCCAGCTCAGCTCCGGCGTTGTAGCCCTCGTAGTCACCGCTCCAGACGGCAGAGTTGACCATCATGATGTAGTGCTGCTGGTGCGAGTGGATGTAGTCAACAAGTTGGCGGACAAGGTCAAGAGGGTAACGCTCCGGATCCAGGGTAAACAGACGGCGGAGCTCCATATAGTCGATATCCGTCCACATGGTCTGAAAACGTTAGCGAAAATGCAAGATCATATTCGATGATATAGAACTCACCTCGAGAGGAATGTCGGCAATAGAGTAGTTGGCAACAACCTCGGCAACTTGCCAGACATCGCGGTAACCGTACTTGCACTGATGAGAGCCAAAGCCCCAGTACGGCATCATGGCGGGAAGGCCAGAGAGAGCAGAGTACTGGGTTGCAACCTCCTTCGGACCAGGACCAGCAAGGAAGTAAAAATCGAGAATACCACCAAGAGTGTTGTACTCGAGGTACTGACCCTCGGAGTCGTCAATCTTGATATCCATGCCTTCGGAGCTGGCCAAGAAGACACCGTGCGTGCCGTTTTCGCCGCGGTGATCAAAGTAGATGGGGTGAGCTCCGTAAAGGTTGGACCCTGTCGGGGTACCGTAGGCATCCCTGTTCCAGAGAGTACGGGTGTAGTTGGTGGTGTTGAGGTGGAATGCATCTGTCGACTCACCAAGACCGTACAGGTTAGGAGAAGGAGGCAGAGCGGTCCTCAGACGGAGGAACTGCGACTCAAAGACAAGAGACGCAGCCGACGTATCGAAGAGGGTCTCGTTAGTCTCTCTACGCTTGACGGCGAACGAAAAAGGGCTGTCGGTCCAGGTGAATGCCAAAGCGGAGTCTCCTGGGCTGACGCAGTCGTCGTCGGAGGGACGCGGCCAGACGGACTCTTGGATCTGGAAGACTTGTTCGGCGGCGTCAAAGATCTTGACATGAAGTCGGTCGGCTGTGAGATATTAGCAGGAGCTGATGATTAGCGAAAGACGTGCAACGTACCAGTCTGGTACTCGACTTCCAACTTCAGGTGGGTCAAGTCCTCGCCGTAGACATTGCAAGCGGCGCCTGCGAGGCTGAGGTCTGCGGTAACCCTGGAGCCATCGTCTTTAAGATTGCTGGCGGTATATCCCGGGCATCCCTCAAGCGACGAGCTCTGTCGTTGAACCAGCGAACCCGCAAGTGCAGGTACCGCCGTCCCAAGAGCTAGGAGTCCTTTGGTGATCATGGTGCCTGATGGAATTGATGAAGCCAGGACCTTGGTAGGATGCTGATCCGTCGAGGGCGCGACACGCTTCTTATACAGCAACCTGTGCAGCCCGTGTGTACTAGTCTGGCGCGCTACAAGAACAAAGTATGCATCGTGATTTCGGTTCAGAGTTACCGTTTACATGGCTAGAGTAGGCGATTATGCACCCAAGACGCGCTCCCCCGCAGTACCGTCATCGACGAGGTCGCTTCTGCATGGCTTGGCAACGATGCGAGAGCCAAACATGGAGCTAGGCGAGGTCATTAGTTGCGTAGAGCGAGGCTACGAGTGCTTGTTTACCCGGAGACCTTCCGGTTTGGGAGCGTGGATGGTACGAGGCGAGGGAATCCGGGGTAGAGGATCAGGTTTGTGTAGTCGGGTGTGAAGCGCGATGCAAGCGCGTGGGCGTTGATTTGCTGGATGTCGGGAGTGCGAGATGCCGGCCCGACATGGTGAGCCGACGCGCCCTCAGCTTCCGCGCCAAGACGACGGCTGGAGATGCAGACTGGAGTTTGGAGAAATTGATGAGTGGCTGGAGCTAGACTTCAGGGCTTGGAGAAAGTCATGTAGCTTGCACAGTTGGAGAGTTGCCGCTTCTAGAATCATGCTTGCCGGCACGAATATACCTATAGACTGGGCCGATGCATGCAGTAACGGGTTCTGGGATGTTGCCTCGAACGAAAGAAACTACAGAGGAAAGACAGGATGTTGCATTCCAGCCCTATGAGAAGACGGATAGACTCTTCGGGATGGGCAATAGAGCTTCTTGGTCTCACCAGAGCATCAACGTAGACGCGCACGGTCCAGAGCACTAGCGCGCCTCCAATCCCAAGGCCGAAAAGTTGACCAACGCGACAGCATCCACCACCACGACGCCAATCCGCCACGATGCTCTGCGCAATCTCTGGCGAAGCTCCCCGCGAACCCGTTGCCTCGCGCAAGTCGGGCAATGTCTTTGAGAAGCGCCTCATCGAAGCACACATCGCCGAACACCACACGGACCCCGTCACGGGCGAGGATCTCGCGACCGAGGACCTCATCGAGCTCAAGTCGCCCAATGTGGTGACGCCGCGCGCGCCCAACTTCACGTCGATCCCCGCCATGCTGAGTGCCTTCCAGAACGAGTGGGATGCGCTGGTGCTCGAGACGCACACGCTCAAGCAGCACCTGGCGCAGACGCGGCAGGAGCTGAGCACTGCGCTGTACCAGAACGACGCGGCGACGAGAGTAATCGCGCGGATATCAAAAGAGCGGGACGAGGCGCGCGAGGCACTGTCCAATGTCACCATTAGCGGAGGCGGCCAGGGCGACGCGATGCAGGTCGATGACCAGGGCCTGCCTGAGCAGCTGGTAGCCCTTGTGGATGAGACACAGCAAGAGTGAGTGCCTCCAAACCTACCCATATCTACGCTGCTTGCGACATCAACTAACAACACAGGCTCTTCGCCACCCGGCGAAAGCGACCTGTACCCGCCGACTGGACCTCTGGAGACGCCATTGCCAACTACGACATTGCCAAGACGACGGAACCGCTATACCCAGGCAGCAGCAAGATTGCCGTCAACGAGGCGCAGAATGTGCTGGTCGGGGGCGCAGATGGCACCACGGGCGTCTACTCGCTGACGCAGGCCAAGGTGCTCGAGACATTCAATGCAGGCAGCGCAGTCACGTCGGTGGCATGGTGGGGAGAGCGCGCCCTCGTTGGCACATCGGCAGGCACAGTCAAGGTATTCTCCACCGGCGACGACGTTGCGCAAATAGGATCCCACGCCGGCGCCGTCACGTCCATGTCGCTCCACCCCAGCGGCAAGATGCTCGCCACCGCCGGCGCCGACAAGCGCTACGCCATCCACGAACTCACAACCTTCAAGACGGTCTCGCAAGTCTATGTCGAAGCCGAAATCACATGCGTTGCGTTCCACGTCGACGGCATGCTCTTCTTCGTTGGCAGCTCCGACGGCAACATCCGCATCTACGACATCAAGACGGGCACGCAAATGGCCGAGCTCGCCACGTCGGCGCCCGTCGTCGATCTCAAGTTTTCTGAAAACGGAACGTGGTTCGCCGTCGTGCAGGAAAACTCGTCGAGCGTCGCCATCTGGGACATTCGGAAGCAGGCTGCAATCCACACGCTCGAGTCTGGCAGCCCGGTCAAGAGCGTGAGCTGGGACTACACTGGCCAGTTCTTGGCGATTGGTGGCATTGGCAGCGTCTCGGTGCAGCAGTACACCAAGGCGACCAAGAGCTGGGCCGAGCTGGTCAGGAAGGCGACGCCGGCAAAGGATGTCGCTTGGGGTGGCAAGGCCGAGAATGTTGTTGCGCTGACTGCCGAGGGCGGTTTGGCAGTGCTCACGGCGCCTTAGACGGGGGATGTGTTTGAAGCTATACTCCAACACTTGGATAGTGTTTTGTTGGCGGGACCTTGAGCGACTACCTCCAAGGTGTCCCATAATGTGTAAGACTTTAAAAAGGGCACGGGGTTTGGCGGGCTGGAGGAGATGGCCAAGCTATGCACCTGCATTCGGGGATGCTGCTAGAGCATGATGAGCGACATGGCGCAAACTGGATTGTAGCATTACTGTAGACGACAGGAAAATTGGACTGTCTCTGAGACGATTAACAGCAATCTGAATATCATGGTGCCACATGCTGAAAAACACTACGTCACGATCCGTCTCGCACGCGCACGCAGGGCAATTGCATTGGCGTCGGGAGTGGTGAGGTCGCAGAAGATGGAAGAAGACTGTCGAACATTGTTTAGTGACTGATTTGCGAGGGTCTGTTGGTGAGGTGAACGGTTTGACAGGTTTGACATTGTTGGGTTTGTCATGTTGCACAGAGGGATGTTGCAGCGCCACGAGTTTCGCCGAAGTCAGCAGCAGACGGGCCCAACCTTCTCTCAACCTCAGCGCAGTGCTGTTTGTTCCTTATTGCCCACTCCACCCACCCACCACACACCGCACACATCCAACACAGTCCCGTGACCTTCCGGTATGGACGAGGAAAGACTGCCGTTTGGGTACACGCACAGACAACAGAAGGTGAGTGGCCGTGTCGTTGGCAAAGTAAAGGGAGCAGAGAACAGGGCGCTGATTAGGGGACCTGTCTCGTATTGTAGCGCTCACATGCCCAAATGGACCACGACGACGCTTCTGCCGACCCGGCCTGGAGATATGAAGCTTTTCGCGGCGGTACAAACAATAACGACAACGACCGCGAAGCTCCATCACCACCACCACGACCGACGTACCACTACCACACCCGCACGCCCCACGCTATCGACGACGCCCAAGACGACAGACAGAGTCCTGTGAACGAAAACTACGATCCTCTTTCCCGCTACTTCATCGGCCGCCGCTCATCACCGAGCTTCGAGTCGGCGCTGCGAGCGCATGCCCGGCCGCCGCTTGAACGCGCGGATCCAAGCGCCAGCGCCACACATTCACATACCGCCGGCTTACACGTACCACGAGCCGAGCCCATGGCATCGCCAGCAACACGCCGGTTCGCGGGCGACGGGTTCGATTACAGACGCCCTGCTGGGTCGGCATGGGAGGTGGACACGCCGGTGGACTTGACAGGGGACGATGGGGATGACGGGGAAGAGGACGCAGGCGTGGTTGTGCATATGAACCAGAGCCGGAGCCAGGAAGAGAATGTGATTGATCTTACGGATGATGATGCGAGGTTCGATGGGCTAGCGGGGGGGCAGGAGGGGGACGGCGAGACGGTAGAGGTGCGTGGCCAGCGTGTGCGGCGCCATGCGCCTCGGTTGCCACGTGGGATGGATATCATCATCGACCTGGACAATGGCGACGAGGAATGGGATGTTGATGTTGCGATATCACCAGCACCAGCCGAACCAGGACAAGACCCGGGGTCTCCAGAGATTGAGTTTATCTCCTCACGCACGATACCAGGTGGCCGTCGTACCCAAGGTCCTCCCGCCGCCGCCAACAATCCCAACAACGCCAACGTCGACGATGACGACGACGAAGAAGTAGAATTCCTCCATGCAAACGCCCTCCCAGAACACGAACAGCGCCGCCGCCAAGCGACTGAGCAAATGGACAACGTGCTCGATCTCTTTGGCACACTAACCGGCCGGTTCACGCACCTCCGCGCCCAAGTCGAGCGCTTCCACGACCAGATCAACCGCACCCGCACGCAATTCGGCGGCGTCCAGAACCACCAAGACGAACCTATTGCACCGGCGCGCAGCGCATCGCGTGGCCGGGCGCCGCATATACGCGTTGGTGTGGGCGCGTTCATGGCGCCGGTTATGGATTTTGAAATGGTGGGGTTTGAGATTGGGGGTGTGAGGGGTGTAGAAAGGGAGCGGGAAGCAAGACCGACGTATGAGAAGCCCGAGGAGGCGCCGGAGGGGTTCACGAGGAGTCCGGTGGAGGATGGGGAGGCGCTGGTTTGTCCGAATTGTGAGGAGGAGTTGTGTGTGGGTGGGGATGAGGTGAAGAGGCAGGTGTGGATTGTGAAGGGGTGTGGACATGTAAGTTTTGAGACAGGTATGGTGAAGCGGGGATGTGATACTGATTGGTGACAGGTTTATTGTGGTGAGTGTACGACGAATCGGTCGGCGAAGAGGAGTGCGAAAGGGAAAGAGAGGGAGAGGCCGGCGAGTACAAATCCGTTTCGGGTTTGTGTCGTGGAGGGGTGTGAGAGGAATGTGGCGCATAAGAAGAGTATGATTCAAGTGTTTTTATAAAGGGCAGTCATGGAAGCTTTTGCAAGAGGTGGATACTTTTGCTTTGCGAGAACTTATATCTTTCATCTCTTTTTTTTTCTTTGGGGCTTAGTGTATGAGTCGGAGGAGGGAGGAGGGGGGTTTTGTCGATACCCTTGCGTGCTTTGTCATCTTCTTTCTTATATTCTATCTACTTGTATCTGGTAGCATTTGCATGGCATGGTATGGCGCTTTTATTTTCTTTTCTTTCTCTTTTGGTCTCTGGATAGGCGTTTGCTTTCTTCGAGCATGCGTATTGACTGCAATGAATAGCATGAGCAGGGCGAGAGTTGAACAGTGAGAGTTTAGTTGGTGCACAATGAATGATGCGAATATGTGACTTGGTGGCTCGCGTGAGCTTTGGAGTGCGCTGGGTGGGAAGTGGGAGGGTGTCTTGCTTCATGGCTGTTCTTTTGTAGTGCAGTGTGGGTGAGTATGGTCACCGTATATCTAGCACTTCCCCCAGCTTGAGGTGTGTAGGAAGCATACTTGCATTGCACCCGTTCTACCAAGTCATCCGACCGTTTTGTTGTTAACTGCCAAGTCGCAACACTCCTACACTGCGTTACGATTGCCATGACAGTCTTGGGAGGAGTAAATTCAGAAACGTTCGACATCTACAGCTTACGTAATTCACAAAAAAGATTGACGTATGATGATCTCATACCACATGGCACATGCCGGCATCTGCCGTGCCAAGACATCAGGGTCTGTCTCTCAGGTACGCGAGCCGAGGCCCTGCACGAGAAATGCCAGCTTGCACGGCCGGCCATCTTCACGCCTTAGGCACATACACTTACCACCATCGACTCTTCACAGCCCACCCGCCCGCCTCTTCGACTCCCACTCAGCACAATTGTCTCCGCAGACCAAACCATGTCCGCCAAATCCACAACAACAACGCGCAAAGCCGCTGCGCCCAACGACCAGCGACCCGCCAAACAGTCTGGCGCAAAGAACGCATACCTGCTCGCCTACAACGCCGTGTCTGCAGCACTCTGGGCAGGCGTGCTGTACCAGACGGTATCCATCGGCGCCCACGAAGTTGTAAACGCACAAAAGGCCGGCGCCTTCTTTGGCCGCGCCGACTGGTTCACGGCGACGAGGCGGGGTCTGGGCAGCGGGAAGGTGTATGATGGGCTTGAGGGGTATACGAGGAGTGTGCAGACGGTGGCTGGGTTGGAGGTTTTGCATAGTCTTGTTGGTATGTCTTGACTACTCTCTCTTGTTGTACAACGATGAAAGGGGGATGATGAGCTGACAGTTGTGACACATAGGTATCGTGCGCGCACCCCTTTTGACGACCCTGATGCAAGTCGCTTCTCGCTTCCTGCTCGTGCACCTCATCGCCTCGCCCCCGGCGTTCCCGTTGTCTACACGGCATTCCCCTGCGTACGCGACTATGCTGCTTGCATGGAGCGTGACGGAAGTAATCCGCTACTCTTACTTTGTCTTTTCGCTATCCGGCCTTGGTGTCCCAAAGCTGTGGACGTGGTTGCGCTATAACACCTTTTTGGTCCTGTATCCGCTCGGCATTGCGAGTGAGTGCTGGTTGGTGTATAGTGCTATTCCGTTGGCGAAAGAGAGGAACGAGGGGTTTGCGTATGCGCTTTGGGGGATACTGGCGGTGTATGTGCCGGGGTCGTATGTGCTGTTTAGTCATATGTTGGCGCAGAGGAGGAAGATTGCGAGGCAGAATAAGAGGGTGTGAGGGGTGATGGGTGAGTGAAGTGGGCTGATGTGAAATGGGAGGTGTGGGAAATGTGTAGGATGCCGTCGTATGTATGATTCTAGAAAACAATAAACATCTGAAGCGGTGTATTTTTGATCGATACAGATAACCTTTGCACACCCACTTACTCCTTACCCCCCTCCTTCGGCCCCGTCTGCGCATTCCTCTCTCCAACATCCAACGCGACCAGGAACCTCGACACGCAATTATACGCCGCCACCGTCGCCGTAATCTCCACAATCTCCTGCTCGCTGAACCCCGCGTCCTTGAGCTTCTCAAACACTGCATCGGGGACACGCACATCCAGCGTCATGGCATCGGTGTATGCTAGCACCGCTGATAGCTGGGCACCGAGGACACTATCGAGCGGTTCTCTAGGCTTGGATTCTAGCACGGCGTTGACTTGGTCTTGTGTGACGTCTGTGGCGGATCCTAGGATCGGCGAATGCGATTCCCATTCGTACCAGGCTTTGTTGAGCACGGCGACGCGGCATATGGCTGTTTCGCGAATAGATGTTGGGAGGCTGGTTTTTGTGCGGATGGAGCCTAGGAATGAGTTCCTTTTTTATCTTTTGTTAGTTGAGATGATTGGGTAGTACTGGGTTTGACAGGGTTCGTGTTTACCATCCGTCGGCGACTGGGGGTGCGTGGAGTAGTGTTCTGTCGAGGGCTATGAGACCTTTTTCGCCGCGGCGCTGGCGCACGCGTTGCTCGATTGCTTTGTCCTCTTCGGACGTGAAGTTGGGAGGGTCGGGGATGTATGGGAGACGCATTGTGGGAGTTGTTGATGGTGTATGCTTGGATGAATACACACTTCTTATATACACTCGTAAAGAATGTTGATGAGTCAATTGATGTAGGTAGGTGAGTCAGGCCGTATGCTCGTCACAGCATGTCCCGAGGTCGGGATGTGTTCTCGGAATGCATTCCGAGCGCTGAACACGCGGGGCGAATCACACACTGTCCTCGCTTACGGCCTATCGATAACGAGACTTTCATCCCACCCCCTTCCCACTTCGTCTCTGACCCATCGCATTTCGCTGTATTGAAAGGAGAAAAAAAAACGACAAATATGGCACCCAATTCCAAGCTCAACGCGAAGCGCAAGGCGCAAAGAGAAGGAGGCAAGCCCGTAAAACAAAAGAGCGACAAGCGTCCGAGTTCGACCGCGGAAGTCAAAGGACCTGGGATATCGTATATACCCATTGAACTCCAACAACTCTTACTGAACATCTTCCGGAATTCGTTTGCGGAGAGGCTGAGTTCGGATTTTGGGCCCTTGCTGCAGGAAGTCAAGGGGCATCTTTACAACCGCGATTTTGCGACTGCGTTTGGCAAGAAGGAGTACTTGGAGGTGTATGCGGCGAGATGGAGTCCGAGTCGTGCGCTCGGGTATTTGGATCTGATATGGGAGTGGAGAGAAAATTTATGGGCGGATCTGGAACGAGGGGAAGAAGAAGAGGACGCTAGTAAAGAGGGTACCAAGTTGAAGAGTCGGAAAGTCGTGTGTCTGGGTGGTGGCGCAGGCGCAGAAATTGTGGCGCTAGGCGGCATGCAGAAGTTGATGACCAGCATGGACTCGGAAGAAGGGGAAAGTGAGGTCGCGAGGTCGCATATCGAAGTTGCGGCGATAGATGTTGCGGATTGGAGCGTGGTCGTGGAAAACCTCGCAACACAACTCACCACCGCGCCGACACTAAGCAAATATGCATCAGCCGCGGCGAAAGCTGCAAACGTCGCGCCACTCGAACCGCACGATATCTCAGTACAATTCAAGCAGCAAGATGTACTCCAAGCTTCGTCGGAAGAGCTATCGGCTCAACTCGCAGACGCCAACCTCGTAACGCTGCTTTTCACGCTGAACGAGCTCTACTCGACGTCCATGCCTTTGACACAGAAATTTCTTCTCCTCTTGACTTCGATCCTCCAGCCTGGTGCGCTTCTCCTCGTTGTCGACAGTCCTGGCAGCTACTCTTCAGTCACGCTGAATGGAGCAGAGAAGAAGTACCCAATGCAGTGGCTCCTAGACCACACGCTGTTGGAACAAGCGACTGAGAATCGAGGAAGCAAAGATGAGATTGTGAGGTGGGAAAAGATCAAGGAAGACGGTAGCAGGTGGTATAGATTGGATGAGAGACTGCGCTATCCGATTGAATTGGAGAATATGCGGATGCAAGTGCATTTGTATCGGAAGGTGTAACGCGATGTTTTGTTATTGGACAGAGATGATAAAAACAGCAAACACCAGAACTAAACTATCCTACATGGCTCCTTTGCTGGTCGACGCGAGCCGAACGGTTCCACGACACTATTCTCCTCTACTCGTACCGAGCCTTGATCAGATCGGCCGCTTTCTCGGCGATAGCGTACAACGTTGAAGTCAGGTGACCACAGATCTGGAACGGAACGACAGAAGCATCGACGACGCGGACGTTGCTAGTACCATAGACAGTCAGGTTGGAGTCCACCACACCACCAAGCTCGCGTGGCATCATAGCCGCCGTCGAGATGTAATGGAAGTTTGAGCGATCTATGACGTTGCGTTTGTATTAGCTTCGATTTCACTCCGGCTGGATGATGTTGCTAGGAAACTTACAAGTCGATTTCAACCACTCTCCCCAAACGGCATCGGACGCGTTGCTCGGCACGACATCGAGTCCGGGAGTCGTCTCGCCAGACAGTGCGTCAGAAAACGGCGCCGTGTTGGCGAACTTCCTCGCCATCTTGGCCGTCGCAATCTGCTGCTGGATATCGTAGTCCAGCATAAAGTAATTAGGATTGATCTTCGCCGGGGCCGACGCATTCGAAGAATTGATATGAATACTGCCGCGCGAAAAGGGAAGAAGGCCCCAGTACTCGATAGTAACGGGCCCCGTGGCCGCGGGCGAAATGATGATTTCGGAAATCGGAATCTTGTTCTTGAAGATGAGATCGTATTGCATGCGGAACAGTTTCTCTGTCACAGCGCTGTCGATGATGCCGCTGGCGTTGGCGGTTCTCTCGGCGTAGTCTTTTAGAGCGCTCGCGATGCTCGCGTTGAAGGCAGCGAGGTCTGAGGAGTCGAAAACGTCGTCGACGTTGAAATAGGCTGCGTAGCCGGCAAGGCCGGTGAATTCGGTGCTGTTGTTGTTGGTGTAGAATGTGTCGGTGGTGGTTTGGTCTTGCAGGTTCTCGCCGACGAAAGGGAGGTCGACAATAACGTCAACGTCGTGTTGTTGGAGGATACTGTCGTCGTTGTTAGCCTCTGATGAGTAGATCTGTAGTAGTTTGAGCAAGTGCTTACGATGGGTTACCAACGCCGGACTGCTCGAGAAGCAGCGGGGATCTGAGACTACCTGCCGAGAGAATGACCTCGCGATTGGCAAAAATCGTGGTCTTGGTACCATTGAGCGATGAAAATACGACGCCACTTGCGGTTCGTCCAGTGTTATTGTTTTCCGATTCTGGATGCCAGATCATCTTCTCCACGAAAGAGTCGAGATAGATGTCGAGATTAGGTCGCTTCGAAACGGGCCAATAGTAGGCTCGTCCAGCATCTTCCCGGACATTCTCTTCTCGATCAATGGTCTTGGGGAAGACTGTCAGACCTCGCATAGACCCTGCATTGGGCTCTTCGTTGAGGGGAAGGCCCAGCGCGCCAAGGGTCTGGTTGATCGAAGATATAACTTCCTCGCCCATCATATCGTTGGTCCATCCAACAGCCAAAGGACCAGTGGTACCGTGAGTCTCGGGGTCAAGTGATGCTCCACGGAGGGCCTGAGATGTGCTTGGGAATTGGATGTACTCGCTCTTCTTGTAGTATGGAAGTAAGCTCTCCCAAGTCCAGCCTTCGTTTCCAATCTGTTGCCATGCATCGATCTGTGCGACTTCAGCCCGCAAGTACGTCATTCCTATGCGATGAAACCATTAGCACTAAAGATCTACTTGAGATCTGTTCGTGTAGACGCACCGTTGATGTTACTTGTTCCTCCAAGTGCCTTGCCTGCACGCATAATCTGCGAGGCATTTCCAGCGAAGGTCTGCGGAACGCTTTCGTACTGCCAGTCGATGGCAGTACCAAACGCATTTCCATACTTCGATGTGTCGGTTATATTGGGGTTGTAGAGCTCAACGCCTCCAGCCTCGATCACAGCCACCGAGACGTTGTAGTCTTCGGAAAGACGATTGGCGACAACAAGGCCTGATGTTCCGCCACCAACAACGATGTAGTCGTATCGTGGACTATGTTCCCATGCGGATCCTGCACCTTGGGGCGCCGCTAACGCTGCTGGTGCTAGCAGTAATGCGGGAACGGTAATGTGCATATTGAACATGTTGTGAAAATGTGGAAGAGATCGAATGTGAATGTGAGCTATTGGAGACGCATTGCGATGCTATTTATTGTGAATATCAAATGGGATTTTTGCATATCAAGCACATAACGCAGCAAAGGAGAGAGTTTAGCAAAAGCTTAGCAACGGCAACGAATGTGGGCCTTTCCGCTGATTGCAACTATTATCAAGCGCCTTGTCAGCTGCTTTGTTCCCAGCATTGATGAAAAACTCGGCAAAATTCTCTTTTCTCGCCGAGTTGCGAGGTACTGCCGGCTAGCCAAGTTTTTGTTCAGATCGGACTAGACTGTTTCGTACGATGCAAGAAATCGTGCAACCGCCGCAAGGATCCGAGTAGATCCACGATTTTCGCGGAAAATGCTTTGTGCTTTGCTGAACGCATCTTCTGGTCCTTGTGGAGTGGACGTGGTGATGACGTTTTTTCAGGAGATCGGATGATCGGGCGGGTACCTGTGGAGCCTGATGTCCGCCACATCCCTGCGACTCTTCATCGCGACCATGGTTTCGTCAGCCTTGACAAATGGTGCGCACGACCAACTGATCCACGGCGTGGGCCGATCCAGCACCCTCCACGGTTATAACGCTTCGTTGCCTGCCCTGATTGTTGGCGGACATCGTCTGGTAGGACCGGCCTACTAAATGCATGCGCACTGCCGTCCCAGGCATTACATGCCAGAACCTGACGTCGTCCGTAGCGCTGGATGCATGCATCCGGTATGATGTTCACATCGCCATTAAAGGCAATATCCTGTCCAACTCGATCCCATCAACCACCTCTAACCTCAGTAGAACTCCACCCCCTCTCCCTCTCTCTCCTAATTCCGTAGACCTCGTCCGGTCTCTTAATTCCCGAGTCTACCCTCTCCATCCTCATGCTCGACCGCGACAACTCTTTTGTCACGAGTATACTGCTCAAGCTCTGGTGTTCTTGGATGCTACGTAGACTGACATTGCTGCTTCCTGGGCTTTTTGGTGTTTCTCGTAGACGTGTCTTTTCATATCGTCGAAGGCAGATGGCGATCAAGGGTACGGCGAGGAGGAGGCAGACGATGGCTAACACGATGCCGATGATGGCACTGGGGCTAAAGCCATCACTGCGGGAGCTGGCGTTGGGGATTACGGCTGGCGGGGCTTCGGGTGCGAGGGTCGAAGCGGGTGTTGGTGCCATTGCGTCTGTTTGGTGATATTATAGGATTTTGAATGAGATCCTCGTATTCTTGGTGTATCCTCTGCTGGCCTTGGTGGTGGGGTGTGATGGAACTTATTGTCGGTGACTCTGATCTGGCGACACCAACGTCTGAGCTTATGGAGATGGTAGTCTGTCAAGTGACAATGCTTGAAGAATATGTAATGAAAGAGAGTCGAGAAGAAAGTGAACGACAGTAACGCGGTGAGCGAATTGGCCAGGTATATGGAATTAGAAAAGACCGAGAACGATGCTGAACGACGACGAAGAAAGGATAGGCTGGGCTGTCAGATCACAGTAGTGAGAACACGAGGGGTTTTCATGCACGAATCGCAACATCTTCCACCTTCCAGAAAGATCAACCCCCACTCCTTTGCCATGCCTATCCCGACCAAACGGTGTTGTCTGCTGCCATAAGCAGTTGAGTTGTGCCTAGCGCAGTTGGCGAACCCTCGTCGCGAACTCAGAATTGGCTACAAGGCAAAGTTAGTGGCGTTAGCAATGGGCCAATCACATCGCATTGCGTGGCGAAGAAGGCGAACGCGTGAGTAGAGCCGCATTCTGGGCAGGAAAGGATTGCGCTGGAGGACGAGGCGATGCAGCGAATGAAATGCTTGGGTCATGGAGGGGCAGAGGCGGAGTGTGTGAGGCGCATGTGGAGGGCCGTGGGATCAGGGTCTCGTTGGACCGGACCTGAGCGAGCGAAGGGTCGCGCAGGTACATGTTTGCAGACAATGGGACGGGATTTGACGAGACGCTGACCGCTTTTTGCGCATCTAGAGATGATGGCCGGTGTCGTAGGCGCGTTCCTGAGATGTTGCTGTCGTGGCGTGTTCTTGCCCCTTGCCCGGAAGCGAGGCCAGACGCTGGCTGCCCCTCATTTGCAGTCGCCGTGATCGCGTCCTGACCAAACGGCGCGGGCCAGCGAGGTGGTATCCTCATCATGCCGATTACCGAAAATATACAGTCTCCATCTTGGACGCGTCGGTCGTGTTGAGATCTGGAAATTTCTCGGAACCAGAGACGGCTGTACTTTGCTGATGGCCCCGTGCGGCTGGGTTTATTGGTGTGGTTCTTACAACAACAGCGAATCTTCTCCCCGTCAGCGTCGCGCACTCCTCCTTGATCCTTCCAATTGATCCCGCGACAAAACTGCCAACAGAAGTATAGCGCTTTTCAGTGCTCTTGATGATTCGCACAGCTTCCGCGCGACTGCGGAGGCGCTTCCTCTTGGCAACGTCTTCGTCAAAAGCTCATTGAGCTGCGCAGTATCCGAGTAACCGTCCTCTTCGACACCTGTCCCGATGGTAAGGTCTTCCGGAGTGTTGCAAGAAGACTAGAAGTGTCTAAGAGCTTGATCCTGCAAGAGAACGGACGGAGCTGCCAACCGGGATGGTATTGCTCGCTGCGTCGCGGCATCCGAGAAAGGAACATGGCGAAAAAGCATGATTCACCCTCCTGACATCTCTCTGCAGACGATCATTGGAAGGGTTGCCTCGTCGGCAGACTTACCAGGCGGTACCTGTTTGGTGCTTCATCAGCGGGTTGTTGATCGTGACGCGAAACGAAACGAAAGCCCTGATGGTGCAAGTGCGAGTGCGAGTACGACCGGGAACGAAGCTCACGTATGGCGTCGTATGCACGGCCCCTGCATCTGTGCACTTTCCGATATACGACTTGTACCCCAGACTTGACGTCGCCTTGCGCTGTCCTGTGTAATCGGAAAAACTTCATTGGCCAAATGTGTCTGTAAATCAGAAAAATCTGGGGCCGTCGGATTAGCCATACCTGAGATCGACACCGGAAGTGCGGCTGCAAGCCCTTTCCGTCTTGGATTACCTGGGATACTAGTGTTTTGTAAATGTCCATCTGGTAGTCGTCACGAAGCTGGTGCTGTCACCTAGCAGCTGCTGTACGCGTATGTCGTAAGTATGGTAGTGGATATTTGATGTTACTTTTGATGCCACAAGTCATACACGTAACAGGCCTTGGAAAGATATAAGAGATGGCACCCTTCTCAACAGTGGTGCTTCAACAACAGCTTTCACCGCTATCCGATTCATCTGCAGCATATTCTTCCACGATTATCACCACGTGTCATTTCATCATGAAGCTCACTGCTGTTCTTGCCGCCTCGACCTCCGCGCTGGTTTCTGCAAGACCCCAGTATGGTGCCGCGACTTCAGACCCACATGCCTGGATGCCCGCTTCTTCGAACGACTGTAGGTACACACATACGAAGGGACATGCTCTGGTCCAATACTGACAGGCTCAGTTCGCGGCCCATGTCCGATGCTCAACACTCTAGCGAATCACGGTTTCCTTCCTCGTGATGGCCGCAACTTCACCCAGGACAACGTCGTCAAGGGCCTCAAAGATGGCTTGAACTTCAACGGCTCACTCGGCGCACTCATGTGGCAGCAGGCCATCATCGCCAATCCGGAGCCAAACGCTACATTCTTCACCCTAGAGCAGCTCAACGTTCACAATGTTCTTGAGCACGACGCCAGTCTTACGCGCACCGATGCTGCCTTTGGTAATAACCATATCTTCAACGAGACGGTATACAACACATCAAGGAAGTGGTGGACCGAGGAGATCGTGACGGCTAAAATGCTGGCCAACTCCAAGATATTTCGCCAGTTGGAGAGTCGCGCAACAAACCCGAACTACACCTTCACTGCGTCTACGGAGGAATTCAGTTTGGGTGAAGTCGCGGCACCTGTCATCGCCTTTGGCGATCTGGAAGAGGGTACTGTCAATCGCACGTTGATGGAATACTTCTTTGGTAAGTCGTGCGGCAACATCCAAATGTGCGCGAGGAACGACAAGGCGGGGGCTGACAATTGAACAGAGAACGAGCGTCTTCCTTTTGAGTTGGGCTGGACTCAGAAGACGGATGAGATCACCCTTGTGAAGATCATGGCTACTACAGATATCATTCGCAACGCGACGAGCCTGCTCACGGGTGGCGAGACCGCTGAAGATTCTCCTCATGGCAAACCCAATCTCCATGGTGGAATGTTCTAGAGGGTCATTGGGGCCAAGTCCGATTCAATGGGCTTCACGAAGCGTTGGGCGCAAGATCCTTGTTGCCTTCATCTTGCACTGACAGCAAATAGTTACAGGTTATCGCGCCATCATATCTCTCTGAACAAGAATGTTTCTGTCCCTGTCCCGTCCCGTTGGTATTGTGATCAGTCATCAGGGGTCTCCAAACATCCCCATCCATACCGAAAGCGCCTAGCGGAATAGCGACCAGTCATGGCACGAAGGCGCATCTATGACCGTTCATCGACCATAAGCCGAAAGGATTGCATGGACCTGAACGGTGACTTGCTCGGCATTCCTTGAATGCATACTCTACTGTCAATGCGCCAATATAGTCTCGATTGGTGGGTTCTCTCCCAAGCACTGCACCAATGAAGTTCATCTACTTCAGCAACTCATGACACTACAATGCCGGCCTTGAGCAACTTATACCTGATTGATTACTCACCTCAGTCTCCCGAGAAACTTTCAAAGCAGGGCGAACCATCGAGAGTGAACAGCTAACTTGGCTGAAATCTCCAAAGCCCTCGTACTCGGCCAACGCTTATTCTACCTTACACCTTGGCACAATGCGCCAGCGTACAACCGCACAGTGATAAGGTGCTTATCCACGTGCACTTCAAGGAACTAGTGGCGCATCATTTGCGCAATCTGTAGTTCAAAGCGATAAATGAGACGGAAATCGCAAAAAGGATGATGGAATTGTCGTGCATGGCTTTTGATTGGTGGTTTTTGAAACTTTAATCAAAATGGTGCATGGAAGAAAGTGGTTCATCCGAGGAGGTCGAAACATGGCGGGCGACCCAGCAGGGGAACTCCTCGCCTGACGTCGAGTACACGAAATTGGACTCTCAACAAGCATACGCCCTGGAATTCCTAGGGGTTCGAGGTTGTCCCTAACCAACATTGTGTTCGTGGAAAGTCATCACGCCATAATGCGGTCCAATGGGCAGACTAGGCGCATTTCGGCACGCCGCGATTGCCGCCGGTCAGCCTCCGCATCGCGCAACACCAAACCTCAACTCGACCTCACCACTTCATGTACCGCCACCGGCGCACGACTCAACATTGCGCGACATCGGCACTGATGCTGGATTTACGTGATTTTAATCGCGATTCGAAAGTCCAGAACCTCGGTCGGTATTCTTCCGATGCAGCCTCCTAGTCATGGGAACGAGTCGTCGATGGTTAAACCTCCCGCCCGCTTGGCGGTGTTTGAAACCGCATCCGTGCAGGCCATCAATCATGCCCGCTTCCAGGCACACTCCAGTCCCCCCCTAGTTCGAATGCGTAGCGTGCTTTTGAGTGCTGTAAGTAAAGCGGCGCGGAGAAAGCCTCTGCAAGGAAGAGTAACTCTCTAAATAAGGGCTTATTTCGTACCAGTGGAGTGAAGTAAGACCACGTATAGATTCTACAAGAGTATCTCGCGAATAAGAGGAGAGAACCTAAAGAAAAGACGCTATGCATCTCAACTAAGGAGTTGACAGTACACTTGCGACGTGAATAATCGCCGCAGGCGAGGTGTGGGGTACAGACACACTTACTCGTTCAGGAAGTGGGCGTCGCTTCTTCTGGCCTGGCGCATGTGTACAGGGCGAAGAGTCGGAAATTTAAGGCATTGGTGGAGCTTCGATAACAGCGCTATCTCATCTATTGTGTCTTGGCAACTGACACGAGAAGTACAGTGTTCATGACTGGTGACAGAATGATTGATGCAAAATGTCATGGTGGACGAGGCGGTGATGGCCGTGGTGGCGGTAGTATAAATGGTACCTGGTACCTATAGTTGTGGAGATACAATCCGACTTTGACCTTCAAGACAACACTACCATCCATCTCGGCCATCAGGATTATATTCAACATGCGCTCTCTTACTTTTGCTGCCGTCGTTGCGGCATTGTCTACTGCCAACGCCAAAGACATCTACGTCTCGCCAACAGGCACAGGAACAGGAACCTCCGCGGCACCCTTCGGCTCCATCCAGTCTGCTGTCAACGCTGCCGTAGCCGGCGATGTGATCCTCCTTCGCGCTGGTACATACAAGCCGACCACAAACATTCAGATCACCAAGAGCGGCACAAGGACTCAGCCCATCACTCTCCGTTCTTTCCAGAAAGAGAAGGTCATCATAGATGGCGAGAATATGCCTGGCACACCATACGCCCTGGACGTATCTCTGCCGAACAAGGAGCGTGGTGCTTTCCACATTGAGAAGGCAAACTACTGGAAGTTCTACAACTTGGAGTGAGTACAGCTGGCTACAGTGATCAACCGTCACGCATGCTAATTCAAGCCCAGAATCATCAACGGTCCCTATGGCGTATACGCCCGCGATGCCTCGCACAACCACTACGAGCTGATAATCACTCACGACAACTACGAGACTGGCTTCCATCTCCAGGGCGCATCGTCCAACAACACTGTCCTGTACCTCGACTCCTACCGCAACCGCGACCCACGCAAGAACGGCGAGTCCGCCGACGGATTCGCATGCAAGGAAGGCTCAGGCGAAGGCAACGTCCTCCGCAACGCGCGTCTATGGGACAACGTTGACGACGGTCTCGACCTCTTCATGTTCGGATCGCCCATTACACTGGAGGAGGTCTATGCATGGGGCAATGGCATCAACCGCTGGGGCTTCAGTAACTTCCAGGGCGACGGCAACGGTTACAAGCTCGGCATCACGGATAACCCGCCCGCCAACCACATCGTGCGCAACTGCATGGCCTTCTCCAACGCGAAGAAGGGCTTCATTGATAACGGAAACCCGGGTAGCTTGACCTTTGAGCGCAACACTGCGTGGAACAATGGCGATGTGGGTTTCAACGTGAGGAGCTCCAGCTCGACTATGAGGAACAACATCGCTGTGACGAACGTGGGCAGTTCGCAGGTTAGCTTGACTGCGTCAGGCATCAAGGCTACTGGCAACTCGTGGCAGTCGGGTAGCTGGTCCAACTCGAACTTCAAGAGTGTTGACCCGGCTGCGCTGAAGAAGGCGCGTGGCGCTGATGGCAGAGTCCCTGCGAGCGACTTCTTGCTGCCCAAGGATGGTGCTGCTATTGGTGCGACCACGCGCGCTGACGTTTGATTTGACTTTTCAGTCTGGCTCGCGGAGTGAGGGTTGTCTTCTTTTCTTGTAAATATTCGCTGGCACACGCCTGTATATATCATCGTGTCATATTTATTGCATATACTTTTTCTCAAGAACGCTGGAATTTGCCCATGTGTGTCGTGGTGACTTGGACGGAAGATCGCCAATGAGATGATCCTTTCTTTAGGCTTTCGACCTTTCAAAACTGGATACATCTGAGCGAGCTCGTTGTGATCGCAACATAGGTGCAAAGTATGCTCTATGAAGAGTATGAGCAGCTCGTTCTTGACAGGTCACCATACTCTGGGATGAAGTGGATCAAGCCTGATACGGACGAACACGCTGGCTCGGCCAGACGCGCAAAGAGTGCGTACTGGCTTCAATTGAGTCATAGTACAAAACTATAGATAACGCGGGGGCAGAGACCCTGAAAGGTTGATCATCTCCCCGCCAGTCATTACTAGTCGTTCTTCCACATCTGCCAAGCCCGCTTTTGTTACCGTGGATGTGGACAGATATCTAGCCGACGACAGTTGAACTTTATTTCCGCAAGCAACTGAGCTACTTCCGAATCTCTCCGCTGCGATGCTTATAACATTGCGGGTCCGCGTAGGCTGCTGCCACTCTCGGATTATGGCTTTACCTCGCTATATGTCGCAGCCAGAATCTCCTTCATCCTCCGATATCGCTCACACATGTTCCACTTTTTAGAATGTCCGGGCGATCACTATTCTCTCAACATTGGGTTTCTCACGGTCAACATTTAGAGACTTTGACTCTGGCTCTCTGCATCCGCGTGTGCTTGACATAGAAATGTTTGAGACGGAAAGGGGCAGTCTCTTCTCGTGTTCTTGTACGAAAGACGGACCGATTCAGCCATGACTTGTTGAAGAAATACCTGTGGGGGAGGATTCAGATTAACAATAACTCACACAGATTCCCGCTCGGCTCGATCATCCCGACACGGCCACTACTCCCATTTTTGTATGTACTCAGTGCGATCTGCCATCATCAGGCTTCTTCGAGAATCAAGGGGAAGATGTTTGAGGCTGCGAGGCACGTTCGGCCCGAAGGCTTGCCCAGCTGGACCTGCATCGGCTCTCCTTCGGCGGTGAGCCTGCGTTGAAACGGACCAACGCCTGGAAAGCTTGTCGCGTCTGCGCGTCCCCGGACATGGCGAGGCTACATGCAAGATGCCTGATCATAGGATTGCTCATATGCTCGACAAAAAAGCATTGCAGCCGAAACTGCGGCCGAAGCGCCTTTAGTCTAGCCTGTGGCTTCCTCTGTTGTTGTCAGCACCTAGGTAGACTTGCCTCTATCAGGTATTCAAGCTAACATAGTCACTCTTACCACGGTGT
Organism: Alternaria dauci; assembly: GCF_042100115.1. NCBI lineage: Eukaryota > Fungi > Ascomycota > Dothideomycetes > Pleosporales > Pleosporaceae > Alternaria > Alternaria dauci. Next base: position 3,146,198 of record NC_091274.1, read on the forward strand.
AGTGCATCTCGTGATTCTGACGCGACAGTCGCAGTCGTAATGGTATCAGACTAGGCTTCATGCATGCTAGCCTACATGTGTGACAGGGTGGGAGGAGGGGCCAGGGTTGGCGAGAAGCCAGCGAAGACCAATCGCAACTTGTACCTTTCAAGACTGCAACCACCGAACAGAGCCCGATAGAAACCCAATCCGCGTCATCATCTCCGCTCGCACGCAAACTGCCGAATCTTGTCCAAGGCCTGGAATATTACGAAGGTGATGCGATACGCACGTAACGCGCTATTTGTAAGAATAAAGACTACGGGACAGTGGCAAGTGGGCGAACTACTGCTCAATCGTTAGTTGCCGGCCTCTGCGGGCTGTTACATCGGCTCGCTCATCACGGAACGAACTGGACAATAGCAGCTATAGCAGCGTTTCTACACCGTGGACGAGCATGTAAAGTCGCTTTCGAGTTTCCTGGCGGAGGATATAACACTGAATCCAGCACATGGCTCAGGAAACTACGGTTCCACGTCCCCGCTTCCAGCGTCGAACAACAATATTCCCTTCTATGGACGGCGATCGATAGGTACAGCACAGCGCAATCGGACTCTGCGAGACTTTACCCTGTGAATCTGTAGTCGCAGCAGCATTCTTGCTCCAGAACCTGGGGTATCCATCAAAGCGATCTGCGCTTCCCCATGAATGTTGTTGTAACAGAGTTCGCGCGACGCCATGCAAGGATTGAACTGCCTTACCTACCGGACCCGCAGCTATCGAGCTAACTGTGATGTGCTAACGGGAGCGGAGTAAGCACTGTATCGATTCACCGCCCTGGATCACTGAGTCAAGATCGCGTTGTGCGAAATTGCTCCACTGCGCCAGACGACCAAGAATGTACGAAGAGTCGGCGATATATCAGCTCCGAGCAGAACATCGCAGATTGGCCTAGCACGCCTACCCGTTTGGAACATGGAACGGCTAGCGCAACTGACGATACTCAACAATCCGAAAATGCCTGGATAAACGCATCGCGCGCTGGGTATCAGTCTCACTGTGCGATTAACCCAATCATCTTATCGCTGGCAAGATCGTCGACAATCAGACAGATCAATACATTCAGTCAACGATCAAAGTTTGCAAGTTCCTGCAGCAGGCTCGTGCAGACTCCACATCGAAATCACGCAGCCTATCGGGCCGCTTGGCTCTTGACGGGTGCGCTTGCTCCTTGACAAGTTCGCGTACCTGCTCGCTCGCTACACTTTAATCCAATTCAAGCCTTCCGTAGCAAGAGGGGAAGCGCATGTTCAACTTCTCTTCTCGAAACCACAAATCCAGGTAACCGGGTAAGGGGTCAAATGACTTGCGTGAAAGTTTGAAAAGACTTCGGATGTAGCATACCGACATGGCTAAGAGAGCATCTCATTACGGCAATGTCACAAGACCTGACAGCCTATAGGTGTGCCCGAGCACGGCGAGCAAGATACGGCCGTAGCGTTACTTCAGAATACCAAGGATTACAGGAACAACCATAGCATCGGCTAAGTTACAGGATGCCAAAGTCGTAGGCTGTGATCCTGATGCGGCGCTCGGAACTTTTTCCATGAGACCGATGCTGCCGGACCCCTGCCGAACTGCTAAACCTTAATCGCCGTAGGGATTGGCCTGGTCGCGCATGACCACTCATGTTGCAAAACACATATTGGCTGCCTAACTCACGGCCTGTAACTTAAGAATGTCTCACGGCGCCCCTGCGGCTGCCATCCCGGGCGGAACCAAACCCTCGATTCCGTGCAGTACTAGCTCAAGCCACTTGCAGATGATCAGCAACTATGTATCCGGTCTCTTCCCTCCTATCCTCTTCTCCGCCACAATACAAGAGGTCGGCTCCCGACTTTCGTTTTGAGGACCACACCCTGTTGGTGTGTCCTTTGCTCTTTCACCAACCACTGTTCTGCTATAATATCTTCGCGTTTTGATACCCCATTTGCCATTTTCTTTTGGTCACATCAGTGTCCTATCTACACTTCTTACTCTTCGACAACTTCCAATGCGACGTCGATAGGCCTATACCACCGCCACAATGATATTCCAGCCGGACGCTAACGTGATGAGCGCTATGACCATCACTTTCTCCGCCGCTACCATCCTCCTGATTTTTCGCATAGTATCTCGAAGGATGACCAATGTGGCGCTATGGTTAGACGACTACTTTGCAATAGTTTCCTGGGTCGCAGCAGTTCTCTATTGTGGTTTTGCACTATACTGTTAGTTTCTATCCACGGAAGGACAGCAAGCCTTCCTCCGAGTTGCAAGGCACCAACTTACTAACTCTACCTCTACAGGGACTCTTGAATGGGGCCTCGGCCACGTAAAAGCAGAAATCCCTCATCCCGCGGAAGAAGTCGACCAATACGCTCGATTTGGGCTTTTCATGGCTGAATTCTTATACGCATGGTCACTTGGGATGTCCAAGCTGGCTATCCTTTGCTTCTATTGGCGTCTGTTCAGCGTCTCCAGCATCCGACCAGGAATCTATACCATCGGGGTATGCACTATAATCTGGCTCACCATTCGGACCTTCATGACTATTTTCCACTGCATACCAGTCCAAGCCTACTGGAATTTCAACATCAAAAACGCTGTCTGCACTATAGATCCCGGGAAATTCATGTTCAGCACGACTCTGGTTCATCTTCTACTTGAGATCTCCGTCCTTCTGCTACCTGTGTTCCAGGTGGCAAGTCTTATGCTTCGCCCAGGCCAGAAATTCGCTGTCGTGGCTATGTTCATGTTTGGTATCTTGTACGTAATGTCCCATGTCTCGCGTTCTTCTTTCCTACACCGTTTCAGTAAATCACAAGCTGACCCTTTCTTGTAGTGTTTGTGCCGCATCAATTGTAGTGCTTATTGTGACAATCAACCTAGACGGCAAGTCGCCAGAGATGACAAGGGACGTCAAAGGCGTTATAATTTGGGCAGGCACGGAGTCTTACTTGGCCATCATCTCCTGTGAGTACCTCTCCAACCTGGTTTGAGCAGCTTTTCGAGCACGGATACTAATGTCTCAATCAAAAGCTTGTCTCCCCATCACAAGACCTGTGTTCCGCAGATTACTATCTGGAACGATACTCAGTTCCAAAGCAGAGTCCACGGGCCCGGACGCACTCAGCGGTTGCAGCGGCAAAGCCATCAAACTCCGGAACAGCCATCGGACAAAAGAGCTTGATGACAATAGTTCCGAACGAGAACTAGCTCATCACGGGGATGGATCTTCTGGCCGTAGTGATGCGTACTACGAGTCTTTTGCGGAGCGCGGTGGATACACCAAGACTGTCGTTAGTCACGTCGATGAGCTATCCAACCGCAACGCCGAAACTTCAGGGGCGTATGGCGGCATTCAGGTCAAGAATGAGACCAATGTACGTTACGATTCTGTCTGAATGAAAGTCATCGGGTTGTTCAGGTTAGTGTCATTGAGTCATCTTGTTATGTATTACCGTCCTCGTACGTGGCTTGCAATACAATTGACTCCTCTTCCTCCCATTGTTCAGACTATGAGTGGAGCTAGGGACATATCTTTGGAGACAGTCTATCGGTTAGTTTCATGATCAAGATTCCCAAACAGGTCACGCAAGAAAAAACAGAAAGTGAGAAGAGAGAGGTATTCATGTGAGCTTGCTATTGTATGAGAAGCTAAGGGGTAGATACGCCATTGTCGAGTATTGGGAATCCCTCATCGTTGAAATATACCGACTGCCCAGTCTGGTAAGAGTGTTGAAGCGCAGTGCAGATTTTACCTGCCTCGAAAGCATCTTCTGCGAGGCAAGTCAAAGGCTTGTCAAAGAGAACTGCATTGGCGAACTCCGTGATGTCCGTCAAAAACGTCTCAGGGAAGAGCTGAAAGGCGTCAGGTACAGTCTGCTTGCGAACGCCATGCCTGTCTCGAATCTCGACGTTGTTAGCAGCGCTGACGATACCGTGTCCTTTCGTACCGCACACGCGCGTGGAATCTTCGAACCCGTTTGTCGTCGTCCTAGCGAGGTGCGTTGTCCAGACTTTGCCGTTGGCGAACTCAACGAAGCCCCAGGCATTATCGGCGTCTCCAAATGCGGCGAGATCAGTATAGACAGCTCGTTGTCCAATAGCTGTTACGCGATTTACTTGCCGCTTCGGATTTGCAAGTCCGGACTTTACGTCTAGAAGATACCGTCCAGTATCGATCTGCATATGGTTTAGCCGTGACCACTCGAAGCAAGGGATTGGCTCACATGATGAATGCCCATGTCAAGAAAAATGCCGCCAGAATGCACAGCGAATGCAACAAAGTGAGCTGTGACTGTGAGCTAACGGTGTACTGCACCTAACGCACGTACGTTAACTTACCTGCAGGATCTTGTACGTCGCTCATCCAGGTCTCAACGGCATGGATCTCACCGAGCTCCCCACTGTCAACGAGAGCCTTAGCCTCACGATATGACTTATCATCCAAATCAGAATGAGCTTTGTTCTTTTGCTGGTAGGAAATGCGTCCGTTTGGCGAGATGAAGACGTACATCGCCGGGTGAAGGGAACAAGGAACTTGAGATCTGGTCGGGACTAGGCCTTTTCGATCACGGTAGCGGTAGTGACGACGTCCACAGAGATTGGCTTTTCGCACATGACGTGTAGTCCCAGATCGAGAGCTTCAACAATCAAAGGGGTTGCTCGTAGGCTAAGATCCGGGCTCGTATAACGCCTAATCGGCCCAGACCGAAAAGTGCGAACTTTAGACGAGGAATTGCAGCCATTGTGATGATGTGTATGGCGTTGGCGCTCGGACGACTGGGTTTGCGTGGACAACGAGGGTACAGAAGAAAAGTAAGAAGAACAAGTTGGACCTGTTCAAAATGTAGACCGGGCAGAGTCTTCTCAAGAGTGTACTCCCAACACGCATACGGCGCCTTCTATTGAGAACGCTCTTTCTTGAACGCTATATATTTGACGTAAGACCAAGTTAGCATTTCGGCGAGTCACTCCCCATTTGCAACGAGGCGCGAGAATCGGCGGAGCATATGCGACACAGTGGATAGCATCCACTCGAAAGCTGTTGGATTGCAGGTCTCCAGTTCAGGCTGTTGCGGCTCCAGACTCTTGGGCTGCGGGGGCCCCGCGTCTTTTGTGGAGATGCGCTATTCCCAGTGTGGCAATTTTCGCCGACCGAGTACGAAGATCTCCGAAGCAGGCGACTTCCCCCAAGCAATTGTTTTCTCCGTCTTCCACCATCCTTCCCCGAATAACAAAATTGCGAGCGCTCACGTGCGTATCATGCCCCTGCAACGTCGGCCGAGAACTAGACCATGCGAGCATTGCAAGCGTTAGTGGAGACCTGGCGGGTTCCTGTGATATTCAACGTGCTGACGAGAACCACGTGGAAGTGAAGCATCTCAGATGTACGTCCGGTACCGAATCCAGTATATCTCGTCAAAGAATCTTGTCTGATCATGATGTGACGGCTCGCTAAGCGATGGCGAATGTCCTTGCGCATGCTGCCAGAAAGCGGGTGTCGAGTGCAAGCCTGGCAATCGGTCTCTACGTGTCAGGGCGTATATGCCAGCGACAAAGAGGGCTGGGCCCGAGACAGTTCCTTCAACTTCGGCGAATCATGCCCAGGACGTCTTCTCCACGTTCGCTGTTCCTATGCTGAATTCAGACCCTATGCCACCCTTCGCGTACTGTTCGCCGGCCACTTGAGTGGCCGGCGGGATACTAACGGGCTTCCACCCAGTGGCACAAATCCGATTCAGAGACCCTTTTCAGGAGACTCGCCGCTGTCCCAACCCCAGTCGACTGGTGGCAGAGAGGGGGATGCTCCTTCAAGGACTATGGCCCGAGACCGTCAACCGTATGATGAAGGACAGACAGCCTTGCTTAACGATGGTTCGGATAGTCTTGGGCCATCCCCAAGTATGCATAGCTATTCCAGAGATTTGGATAGAGGTGAGGTCATGGCAGCTGACCTGGCGCCAATGTTGCTTCCATCTTGGAGTTTCCAGGACATGCCTAATCCTCCTACAACGCCTGGTCCGCTGGGTCCACAAGAAGCATGTCTCATCCGTTACTTCGCACAAGAGCTGGCCACAACAGTAAGTTATCAGGCTCTGGAACGGATGCTCGGCGTAAAGGTTTAATTGTCACCATGTAGTTCGATACCACGGATAGAACCGGCCATTTCGCTACGCATCTTCCTTTGCGAGCGTTGAAGAATTCCTTAGTTCTCAACGCCATCTGCGGAATTTCCGCTCAATACTTACTACGCATGTCTACGAAGTCATCGTCGCCAGGTGTTGTTGAGTTTCAAGGGACACAGCTCCCACATCTTACCGAGGAGTCAGTGATACAGTACCAAAGTACTTGCATTAATCTTCTTATCGATGCTTCTACCAACTCAGAGGGAAACGCAGACGGCGACATATTATCAGCGATTACCATCCTCCTATTCCATGAACAAAACGATGGTGAGAACATACATCCCTACTGCTCTTGCCTTTCCACTTGGTTACCTGCAGCGACTCCTCCTAACAAGACATGATAATCTAACTCCGCGTATCTAGTTTTGATGACCGGATCAGACTTTGAAGTCTTTCAACGAGCGGTCCAACATAACTTTGAGGCGCAGTTCGCCCAAGGCCGCGGGTTGGGACAGGCGTTACCCAGCCTTTTCACCCCCCTTCCCATCTTTCAACCAAGCCACCTTTCTGCGAACATTGCTGCATACCTTGTAGCCCTGCGGATGGAGATTTGGGCTGTGTTGTTGTACCAGCGTCCCATGAGATTACCACTCCCATCGTTCAAGGACTGCCGACATGTCGACGATGGTGGGGTGGATGACGATTATCTATGGACCAGAAGGGTCCTCGTATGGTGCGCACATGTACTAAAGCTTCATTTCGGTAGCGATGGAATTGCGGTTAGCGGTGAGGGCTACGCAAGCGCATCAGAGCTGTGGGGCGCGCTTAAGGCCTTTGAGTTCGATTGGGACACGCGACCACCCCCCTGCTTTCAACCGCTCTACTTTCGGGAAAACTTACCGGAACAGGGACGCTATTTCCCCGGATTGTGGTTGGCCAATCCATGCCAAGTCATGGCTCTCCAGCACATTGAATTCGGGCGAATGATGCTAGCTAGCCATGAAGCAAAGCTGCAGAACCGGAGGCTAGGCGGGGGTGAGCTCGCGTCCCAGGCTTCTGAGGCGCTCTTCTTGCATTCCATGAGAACTATTTGCGGACTTGCAGCATGTCACTCAGATCGACACGAGGCCCTCACGGGTGCAGCTGTAGCGATTTCCATGTGCGGCAAGTACGTACGCAGTTCTGGGGAGCGAGCAGCTTTGATGTCAATCCTCAAAAAGCTCAGGAACGATTTTGCTTGGAATATTAGTCACGCTGTGAATGCGCTTAGTAGTGGGGCTGGAGATGCCACGCAAGGTGAGGTACGCACTTAGTGGGCATGTCTCACCAGAACATCGACCACATCTTGTTAAGCTATGATATTGATGTGGTGTTTGAAGTGGTTCCTAGAGCGACGCGGCTCTAGCGATATGGCTCACAGGATGGTGGTGAAGAAAGGGAAGGGAATGTGACGAAATGGAGTAGCACGACTTTAGGGAATAGTACCGTGTAGTTTCTCCTCAAAGCAAGTGTACTATAGCCTATCTAGCGAGAACTTGCGACAGGGCCATACCAATCGTCGAATCCGAGATCCCAACCCCACATCGGGGTGTTGATGCGCCTTGCCTTGCCATTGGCAGCCAGATTATCCAGTAGCGCTATATCCTCATCGGATAACTCGATGACTGTCTTGTTGCTGACGATCCTCTCCTTATGTACAGATTTTGGCAAGACAACCACTCCTTTGTTGACATGGTAGCTGATCAGAATAGTAGCAGAAGACACATTGTATTTCTTTGCAACATTCTGAATATCTTCGTCGGACATGATAGGTGCACCTAGGATACAAAGTTGAGGTTAGCAACAGCTTAGTAGAATTTTATGACATGGAAAATCTTCCACTTACCCAGTGAGCCAAGTGGTGAATAGGCCTCCAGCAATATATTATGCTTCGCACAGAATTCCCGGAGCTTATGTTGCGGCAGAAAAGGGTGTAGCTCTACTTGGTTGACTGCGGGGACAACCTTCCAGGTCTTGCTCAGCTTCTCCAAGTAGGGAATCGACCAATTGGCAACACCGATAGCCTTGACTTTGCCAGAATTGTAAACATCTTCCATCTGACGCCAAGTCTCGCTTTGGTCCCACTTTCGGTCAACAGATTGTGTGCCGTCTGGATTGACGGGGAGAAGCTCGCTAGATTCGTTCTATAGCGGTATCGTTCTATCAGTTTTCTGGGCAGACCGATACAGGGAAGAAGTTGGACTTACAGGAACCAGACGCACCGGCCAGTGAATGAGCTATCGAAATTTCAGATCATCAGAGTTCTGTATATCTATCGCGATGCCAGCTTGGCACGTACGTAAAGATCGAGGTAGTCTGTACCCAGGGCGTCTAGGGATTTCTGGAGACCCTCCTTAACATTGGGCTGATGGGTGTTCCAAAGCTTGCTTGTCAAGAATATCTCCTCACGAGGTACGCCGCTGTCCTCAATGCCTTGGCCGACCTCATGTTCGTTGCCTTATGTATGACTTTGAGTTAGTTTTCGGAATGCATTTCGAATTTGTCGCAATGGATCCTACCATAGATCCTATTTAATAATTGGTTAGCGCAATGTTCAACACTACTGGAGAGGATGAAGTTGTCATCGCACCTACAAAGCTGCGTCGATGTGACGGTAACCCTGTTTCAGAGCAAAAGACACTGCGTCGCGGACCTCGCCTGGCTCTGCTCTCCAGATACCTTTACAATAACAATCAGTCTTTATTTCCATTACTCTGTCTAACATCGAACCTACCCAAACCAACAGCAGGGATGGTCTTCCCTGTGTTGAGCTTGAAATGGGAGGCTACAGGGGTCATATCGGTTGTGGTCGTGTTTTACGAGACTGAGGCTGTATCCTCGGTCTGGCCTGTGATTTTTGAAACAAATGAAGAGCCCACGCTCTGGACGGCAGGTGCAAGCGCAGAGTTTCCGTGATGAGTATCAGAGGGTAGCAGACTGATGGGTTGGCTGTGCTGAATTCTCACGTTATCGTCGTCGCGTTTATGTAGGAGAGGGATACACACTCGAAGGATGATAACTTAGTAGTTAGCCTGATGTTCGCCGAAGCTCCTGCCTGCAACCTATGGCGAGATCACGGGCCTACATCAAAAGTTTCGCCGAACAAGAATTGGGCTTTGGTCTGAAAATAGCAACATCTGCCATGCGAAGAAGTCTGGCAATTATCCTAGCCACTATGACATGATGTTAGACATGTCGAAGTTACCATGGTACTGTTTACCTTCAGTTTGTTTCGATTATTGAACACGTAGCGCTTCCACCGTACTCCGTCGGCCGCGTAAGCAGCACAAGTTGGTTGGGTCGCCGAATATTGACGGATCGGGGTATTTTCGCCGGTGGCACTGTCTTTCTCTACGTTAGTCCCCAGATTATGCGCACCTGAATTGAAGAAACGACTAGCCCGAGTGCTCCCTGTTCGTAAACAGTGATCAACCCTCAAGCGTTATAGCTCGGAAGGGCGAGTGCCATCAAATGTGGGGTTCTGGCCAATGCAATCCCGCGTGCAATGATTCGATCTTATACTCCGGCTTATGCATGCCCAATTCCTTTACCCCGTACACATTCATGCCCCATGGGGTCGGTGATGCCAATGTCTCGGCGCTTCTGGGTGGTTCCGGGGTTTTTTGTCTCGTGGCTTACCTCTTCTATGGTGAGGTGCTTATGAAGCTCATCACTTCTCTTTTGAACTCTACTCTCCATCGCCAACCCACCTCAGCAATCTCTTACCTCTTGTTCCTTATTCACTGCTTCACGATGGAGAAGACCGATTACTACGATCAGCTTTCGAAAATAGATGCCGAAACTGCCAGAATAGAGAACCTTGAGCAGAACAAGATTGTCGATGTTAACGGCGCCGATATCTCATACGGGAAGAATGGCATTCCAGGGCTTATTGGGTCGCCTTACGTCTTTGGTGCAGCTTGCCTGGCGTCATTAGGCGGCTTTTCCTTTGGCTACGACCAGGGAGTCATCTCTATCATTAACGTAATGCCACAGTTTCACGCGGTATACCCCAGGAAAGAGACTGCGTTCAGGAAAAGTTTCATGACTGGTATGCTGGAACTCGGTGCATTTGTTGGATGTATCTTTATGCCGGCGCTGGCCGATAGAATTTCCCGCAAGTGGGCCTTGGCAGTCGCCGTTGTCATCTTCAACATCGGTGCTATCATGCAGACGGCAGCTCCAAATTACAGGGTGTTGGTTGCTGGGAGAACTATTGGTAGCATCGGAGTGGGAACACTAGCAATGGTAAGCTTCGCTTCTTGTTTTTCCGCTATTCTAGAGAGCCACAATGCTAACCTGAACGCCTCGGAAAATAGGGCGCGCCCATCTACATATCGGAACTCTCTCCACCGAATCTTCGAGGTACACTGTTAGTATTGGAATCAATATGTATCGTTTCCGGCGTCGTCATATCCTTCTATACCACTTACGGCACGCGTCATATCGCCAGCGAGGCATCGTTTTGACTTCCTTTTGGCCTACAAATGGTCAACGCTACATTCCTTGGGGTTGGGCTTCTTTTCTACCCGTTTCCTCCTCGATGGCTTGCCCTCGTTGGCCGTAAGGAAGAATGCCTACAAAGCCTAAGGCGTCTCCGAGGTCTTCCCGAGACAGATCCTCGCGTCCAGGCGGAGTTCAATGCTATTCTCACTGAGGTAGAAGTCGAGAAGTCGCTGCAGGAGAAGCATCACCCAGGAGTGTCCGGGATCAAACTAGAGATACTTGGCTGGCTGTACCTACTCAAGAAGAAGACATGGCGCCGCACGGCCGTGGCTGTTGGAGCTACCTTCTTCCAGCAGTTTTCTGGGGTCAACGGCTTCATTTACTACGCCCCCACGCTGTTCGCCTCCCTTGGTCAAGATCCGGAGATGGCACTTACTATGTCTGGTATCTTTAACATCCTGCAGCTAGTGGGTGTAGCCCTTTGCTTCGTCATCATCGACCATGTCGGCCGCAGACCTTTGGCCATCTTTGGTGCTCTTGGTGGCGCTATCACCTGGGGGATCATGGCAGTGTTGACTGGGCTCTACTCGGATGACTGGTCTTCCAACACTTCGGCAGGATGGGCAACCGTGGCGATGGCGTTTATATTTATTCTGGTCTTTGGAATGTCGTACTCCTGTCTTGGTTGGGTTCTGCCAGCGGAAGTTTACACGGGTAGCTCTCGAGCCAAAGGCGTTGCTCTTGCGGTGTGTGTGAACTGGCTCTGCGACTTTACTGTTGGTGTCGCCACTCCACCTATGCTTGAGAGCATCGGATTTGGTATGTATGTATTCTATGGGTCTATGTGCTTCCTGGCGTCTATATGGGCCTACTTTATGGTTCCAGAGACGATGGGTAAGACTTTAGAGCAGATGGATTTTGTCTTTAGAGATGGTGCCGCCCAGGAAGAGATGGAGATCCTTGAGTCCCGCGTTTGCCGAGGAGTCGGGGCTGACCACGGGGCAGTGTGAGATCCAGCCTATGGATCAAAGGAATTAGGTATTGTGTCTTGATTCAAAGCCGGTGAAAGACGTGCGAGGTTCAGATTCGAATCATTCCTGTTTTAAGAGACATAGCGACCAAACCGTAGCAAATACACCTCTAAACACAGCAAGAGAAGCGTCTCCTTACCCACATAATAAGTAGAAAGAAGATTGCGCAACCGTGAAATCATTCTAGAAGGAATTCAGTATAAACGCGGTCATTGGCTACTAGGCATACCGAGATTTACGGTTGCTGTAGTTTTAGCAACGTTTCCTGGAGTTAAGTGATTACGCGTAACATGGGATTAATCAACGCACAGCATTCGTAACGCATGACTGAGCTGGACTTGAACGTGAAACCCAGATAAAGAGGAAGGATTACTGTCCAGATCGCTGCGTGCAGTCGTTATCAGTAGGTATGAACCTTCATGAAAATCATATTCATCACAGGGAACATATCTGGCAAAGGAATCAACACGGATCATCTGTATCATGGAGGAGAAGTGGTCCGAGAAGACACTGATGGAACATTGTCTGTCAGATATGCTAGCCCAGCACCGCACCAGCAATTTTCAGAGTGCGCGAACCTTGCAGCCTTTCCAGATCGGGAGCCGGCGGTCATGGAAAGTAGTATTTCAAGCTACCTAGCCAGGCCGCGCTTCTGCAGTATCGTCGTACGTCAACTTTTCTAGGAACATGCATGAATCGACCCAGCCTTCGGGGAACGACATTTACGGACGATGCGTTTCTTGCGGGGATCTTTAGTTGATGCATTCGCCGAAATCTGCCGTTTTGGGTAAAGTGCGGGGTCCTTCAGCTCCGTCAGGCGGTACCCCACGTTTCGCTATCTCTCCTTTCCAGCACCAGCACTCGGTCATGGAGAAAACTCTAACGCTCACCCCTGCATTGCCCAAGACGAACTGTATGCAATGTTCGATGTTTGCCCATGACGACGTGTCAGCAACGGCGAGAAGAGTGGAGCCCAAAACTGCCTTGTTACGCGAATGGCCAGACCTGCCGTTTTTGTAGCTGGCCCTTCATGTCTTCGCCTCTCCTAGCGCTGGGAACCAACCATAGGAACCCGAACTATACTCATAGAGGCAGGCCAAACTGCAGGGAGGCAGACGCGTACTTTCCGCCGGGACAAATCACTTCAGGTAATGCTAGGAAGTCCTGTGATCGGGGTGGGTGCCTCTACATGACCGTCCCAAGTCTATAAGAGCCTGCCTTGACGCTGAAATATCATCACCCGTAATTGGCAGCTTCAATTGCACTGTCGACCTTTTGCCATTCCATACAAGTTACCCGACACGATAAGTTCATGAAGCAAGACAAAACAATGGGTTCTATCGATACCATGCCCACGGCGGAATTTAAGTCCGACATCTTCATCGGTAAACACGAGGTGACAAAGCCTCCCGTAGCCGATGATTTTATGTACGACTTCAAATACAATCATCCCCTCCCCACGACCGATCTACGGGGCATTGACATACCCGCCGATTGTAAAGCTCAAGTCGAGGCAGAGGGTATTGTGGGAAGGCTTTCCAATGCCATGAAGAACGGAGACGCTCATGCGTTTGCCGACCTATTTCTCAACTATGGTGAGTCTTCATATATCCTGCATCCTAGTGACGCACTGCTTGAGGACTAGTGTGGCGTGTTTTTGAGCTAATGCTAACATTTGCTCCTTTGTTTCACAGGCGTGTGGCGTGACAAGTTGCCATTCACATGGGATTTCCGCACGTTCAATTGGCGGCCAGCAATCCTAAAAGCTGCAACCGATCTATTCCCCCAGACTCGAGCGAGAAACTTCCAATTTCTTCGCCCTGCACCAAAGATTGCTCGACCATATCCCGACTTTGCTTACCTTCAATTTGTCGTATCTTTCGAGACAGATACCGTAGTCGCTTCGGCGGTTATCAATTCCGTTCTTACCAAGAATGAGGGATGAAAGATCTACACGATGCATACAGTTGCAGAAGAGCTGATCGATCATCCTGAAGTTCCCCCTGAGGATGGGCACATGACTGGTTTGATTAGTTGGGAGAAGCAGAGAGCGCTAGACGTTGATGCCGCTGATCCCGAGGTTCTCATCATTGGTGGTGGACAAAAGTAAGCGCCCTAGTACAATTCCCATGTCCTCTCACCCCTTCCCACTTTTATTGTCGTATTTTAAACGCAACCCTGCAGGTCTCGCGGCAATGTCATGAACTCAGATCTCATTTACTAACTTGCGTATCACAGTGGTTTAGCCATGGCAGCACGACTCAAAGCCCTTGGCATGGACAGCTTGATCATCGAGAAAAGCGATGAGGTGGGTGATATATGGCGGAAGCGTTACGAATACCTTTCTCTGCATTTTCCCCACTGGCCCGATGCGCTGCCTTACTTCCCATACCCCAAGGGCTGGCCAACCTATACTCCAGCTCAAAAGCAAGGTCTTTATATGCAGTGGTACGCTTCAGCACTCGAATTGAACGTCTGGACAAAATCCACCATCACCGACGCCAAGCAAGATGAGCAAGGCCACTGGACCATTGCTGTGAACAAGGAAGGCAGAGAAATTCGAGTACTTCACCCAAAGCAGCTGGTGATTGCTACCTCGCTCTGCGGTCTACCCTCAATGCCAGATGTCCCTGGCATAGATAGGTTCAAAGGTACAATTCGGCACTCTAGCGCTCATGACAGCTCTCGAGGCTTCAAGAAAGTCTGTGTCATTGGAACGTCATCCTCTGCGTTCGATACGGCTTACGACTGCTCTCGTCGCGGCATCGATGTTACCCTCCTTCAGCGATCCCCAACTTATGTCATGTCTCTTACCCATTCCGTACCGCGTATCCTAGGAGGCTATGCTCCGGATAGTAGGACCCGTGATATCCCGAACTTGGAGGAGCAGGATCGACTGTTCTTTGCAACTCCATGCGGCCCTGGTGAAGAGCTTGGTAGGCGCAATGCAAAGGTCTTGGAGGATCTTGACAAGCCATTACTCGATGGTTTGAATGCTAAAGGTTTGCGAACATGGCGGGGTCAGCGCAATACAGGGAATGCGACACTAGGCCAGACTCGTAATGGCGGGTTCTACTTCGACGCCGGTGCCTGCGAGGAGATAATAGACGGCAAGATCAAGGTTGAGCAGGGTTATATCGATCACTTTACGGAGGAAAACGTGGTCCTAAATGGAGATCGAGAGAGAGAGTTCGATCTGGTTGTCTTTGCCACTGGCTTCACAAACACCATCGAGTCTATCCGTGCTACACTTGGAGATGAGATTGCGAGCAGGGCTGGACCCATCTGGGGCGTGGATGAGGAGGGGGAGGCCAAGACGGCGTTCAGGGAGTCTGGTGTACCAAATCTCTGGATTATGGTCGGCTTTCTACCCATGACTCGTTACATCTCCAAGCTGCTTGCATTGCGGCTGAAAGCACTTAAAGATGGTATCGCTCACCTGCCGTATAAGAGTTAAGCATAACTCCTCGTAGCCTAAAGACTATAATACTGCAAATTCCCCATTCTTTATTCTATATTCTGTATTGCAGATGTGTTATCGCACAAGAAACTGATTCACTTTGGTGCATCATGGCTCTTCCCTAACACTACGCGATAGAGATCATTGCGCGCATGTACACGCTAACCAAGAGCGGAAAGAGATTCCGGCATAGCTCGTCATGCAGCCCCCGCTGTTTTTAGGTCGAGATCGCTATCTGTGGTTTCCTTAGGGAGTTTAACAGGCGTTTTGGCTTGAGATCACATCAAAGCACGTTCTTGTTCGTGCTGGATTGATCGTGAATTCTTTGGCTCTGGTTCTCTCTGACGTCATGCGCGGCGAACGTAGCCAAGGAACAACACGCAAACATTCCCAGCCGCGACGGACTCACAAACTAGGCGGCTGCTCGACCTGCCGTCGCCGCCATGTCAAATGTGACCAGTCACGGCCACACTGCGCCGTATGCCGTAATGCCGGCCTACAGTGTGGAGGCTTTCCGTCTCAGATCCGCTGGGCTTCCATGTCCACCGGCCCGCCAGCTCCCAAGTCGGCCCAAACACCGCCATCTGCCCGAAAGTCAGCAGTACCCCAGAATATAACGGCGTCACATAACGCAACATCAACGCGGTCCAACCAACGTCCGCTACCCATCAGCAGCCAATCAGAACGGCCTGAAGGAACAGCTGTCCCCGACGTCCTGCAACACGACGACCAAGTGGTTAGACAATCTACATTACCGGCGCGCACCTCTTCTCCAGCAGAATCTTCCCTTCTCTTCCAGAATATCGCGTATGCGAGTGCAGAAATACCTAGCCATACACCAGCATGTCCGCCTCCTACGCTTCCCATGGGAGACATGGGCCACGTGGACAACGACGGAGGTTTCTGGATAGATGATCACGATCTTTTCGGCTACCACGTAGCAAACTCCTTCTCCGATTTGGACTCGTTGCTCGATGACTGTGCCGGCCTCGGGTGGAGTGACTTGTTTGGCTCCACGATGAGCTTTTCAACACCTACCATCCACGACGAAACATATCATGATTCGATCGAAGTTTTAGCCCATACTACTAGTCAGTCACATGGTTTCAACGATGGAGGTCAGATTCCACGGCATACAATCGAATCCGAACACCTTCTGGATATGCAAAGTATAGCGATTTTGGCGGCAGCATCAAGCCCACAACCTCCCCCATACGTACAAATGGAATTAGATATTGCCGAAGTCCTAGAGGATGCAAAAGTGCTCTTGAAGCACTTTCGAGATGTTGTGGTCCCCCAGTTCGCTCCGCTGCCAATGGACTCGAAGTCGCCATGGGAACTCCTCAATTGGAGCAGTGCTGTGCGCACTCTTGCTGACATAACCTACCTCCAGAGTTCCGATGTCAAGCAAGCAAATTTGGCTAATCTGTTCGCCATCCTTGGCTGCTCCGCACATATCATTACCAAAACGCAAAGCTATCCTGACACTCTGTCGAACCAGAGGGGAGCCCAAATTCTGGATTATGCCTCACGCCATGCTAAGAGCCATATACAGGAGTCTTTGAGATTGGAAACAGCTGGTCCAAGAAAGGCCAAATACAAAGACCAGCTAATGGCCCTCTTCAGTCTCATTGCGCTTGCGGTATGCATCCCTCCCCTATCGTGGAAGCCATGCTGAATGCCAATAGACCTTAAGCGGCAACTCGAACGACGCTAGGTGTTACATCATTGACGCAGAGCGTCTGATGAGACTACGAGGACTGGCCAAGCGAGAATTCTCTCGCAAAGCCCGATTGTTGCACCACGTGTATACCTGGCTCAGAATCATCGGCGAAAGCACTTTCACCCTGCATGACCACTCCAGTTTTGATTTTCAGGCGAAGATAGAAAGAACTACCCAGAATGGAATCGCAGTCTCTGGCGTTTCGTCGACCTCAGAGCAGAATGTAGCGTTGGCAGATGAGCACCCTGAGCTTGACGATTTCCTCCGAGTGGAAACACATGGCCCAGATAGCGACACAGAAGTTGGTACCTCGAAAGACCAAGAAGCTGGACTCCGAGACATCCATCTATCAGATCTACGCCGATGGCCAAAAACACTCTACATGGATATTTATGGGATTCCAGAGGATTGGCTCAGCCTTGTCTCGCAAACCACTAGAGTCGCCAACGTCATCGAATTTCTTGAGAAAACGCCCTCACAAGCTCCACGAACTTTTACAGACTCTTTGCAAAAGAAGATAACGCGATTAGAGCACATGGTCTGTTCTTTTTCCGCTCAGCACAGCATGCCCGGAGCTCCTCTACCGCGAAATGACAACAATGAGGTTGCACCGAATCATTCGGTGTCCAGTCGAGCAATGTTGAGAGCTATGGGCTCAGCGTTGGTCATATTCTTCTATCGGAGGATCCGCAACGTCCATCCTCTAATTCTGCAGTCTCACGTCAATGACGTCGTCACAGCACTGCGGGAGTTTGATCTCGCGCAGGATCACACAGATATCAAAACACTTGGTACACCGTGGCCAGCTTTCATTGCAGGCTGTGAAGCGCTATCAACTTCTTTGCGGGAAACCTTGATGGAGTGGATGAGGAAAGGTGCGAGCCAGTCCGCCTATAACGGCTTCACCGCCTCGCAAAAGGTCATGCAGGAGGTATGGGATCATCGCGATGCAACCGGAGACTTACAAAATTCTGAGAATGGCGTGTCCAACAGAAGCAAGGTTTACTCCTGGGTTGATGTATCGCGAGATGATAAATTTTGGCTCATGCTATACTAGCTGGAATCACGATCAGATCCATTGACTGTATCGCGTCTACATCAAAGCTTCGCAAGGATACCATTGCTCTCCAAAACGCTCAGATGGTTCGTCGTGATCTCCTTCACGGAGCGGCACCCGGCCAAAGCCATTGTTGATCTAAACTCCTCGTACAAGATGCGGATGCCCAGTTCTACGCCCGCTTGGCCCTTGTACTTGTGCACAAGTTAGTGAGTGGACTGGTCTGAAGTCATAGTCACTTACAGCTAACCCCCAAATAGCCACCCGTCCGAGAAAGCAAAACTCTGCCCCAAGTGCGATAGCCTTGAAGATGTCTGAACCCCTTCTTATGCCACCGTCTACGGCAATTTTTATGCGTCCCTTAGCGACTGGAGCACAGGAGCGCAGCGCGTCTAGTGTCGCCGGCACACCGTCGAGCTGACGCCCGCCATGATTCGAGATGATCACACCATCGACGCCCGCTGTCACAGCTTGTTCAATGTCTTCAGGCGATAGCACACCTTTCAGCCATATCTGCATCTTTGTGTTATTCCGCAGCCATGGTATAACCTCCTCCCATTCCAGTGTATCGTCAAAAGCTGTGGGCCCATTGCGCTTGGTCTCGTCATCGCCAAAGTCGCCATCTCCGCTGGAAAGGATATTAGGGAAAGAAAGATTATTCGGCAGCGCAAAGTTTGTGCGCATTTCTCCTAGCCGTCGTCCTAGGACTGGTACGTCGACAGAGAGAAAGAGTGCTTTGTATCCGGCTTCTAGCAATCTGTTAGCCTGTGCTTGCAATGGTTCAGGTCACTCACTTTCTGCCCTTTCCAGCAACTGCAGGGTGCGGTTTCTGTCTCGCACAATGCACATCTGCATCATGTAAGGGTTGCCAGTTCCTTGCGCTTTGACGTCTTCCAATGCAACATTCGAGTATGAAGATAACGCCATTGGTATTCCTGCCTTAGCCGCCGCCTTTGATGTCGCTAGTTCTCCGTCTGGATGTGCTAGACAATGCATCGCGGTCGGACTAATACCGCAAGGAAAAGTAGCCCTGTAACCGAAAATTTCTGTACTTGAGTCCAAGTTGGAGACGTTGCGAAGAATGAGAGGGCGGATCTTGTATCGGTCATACGCCGAAACGTTGTCACGCAGCCTAGTCAGATCAGAGAGTGCCATGTGGAAGCGGTTGATTACGAACGTGATCATGTCCATTGCGCCACCGTTGTAGAAATCGCGATACCCTTCAGAAAGACATCTCGTGCCTTCTTTCTCGAGGTCTTGGATTGAGAAGATGAGGGGATCGAGGTTCGATGGGCGGTTTGCCATAATTGTAACGGAGAAAACGATGTTGTGGGAAAGCAGTCTAACGCTGGGGTCTCGTCGCGATACCGACAGTCGTTTGCGTCTGGCAGAGTCTTCTTCACCTGTGTTGGCGAAGTCTCGACGACTTTGATACCAGGTCTAAGGAATCGCCTTTCCGTTATGCGCCGTTACTCATGGGTCGCCATCTGCTGCGATCCGGCACTGAACAGCGAGATAAGGCTAGGCATTTACAAGAGGATGCGGATACCTTACTTCACGGGTTCACTGATAGAACAACTGGATCGATCTGGCGTTGTGCTCGCGGAACGACATACTGGATTGAGTTTCCAATCGGCACCTGAGCCCTCCAATCTGACCGATCAGCGTGGCCGGAAACAAGTCAACCAGACTAACCACATCCGGAAGGTCACTCCTGTGAAAGATGCCCCGCAACACTCAGTCGGGTAGCCCTACACTTATGCGATTGCGAGGTTTTATAGAGCTTAGATTTGTGTATCTATTTCAGGTCGCCTTGTTATTGACATTCGAATCTTTCTCAACGTACAGCGTCTCGTTACATCCAATCTTCACGCACATCTCTTTGAACATAACACCCGCCTCAACAACCATGGCACCACGGAAGCTCAGCGGCATCCTAGTAGCCCTTATCACACCCTTCTCCGATGACGGAAAGACGGTACATGAGGGGAGGCTACAGGCACACATTAACCGGATGATTGAGGCCGGAGTCCATGGTCTCGTTCCTGGAGGCACGACCGGCGAGTTCACGGCGATGACATCGGAGGAGAGAAAGAACGGACTGGAGCTTGTTATCAAGTACACGGCAGGAAGGGTTCCTGTGGTAGCTGGCATTGGCGCCTTGTCGACGTGGGAGTGTGTCGATCTAGCGACCCATGCGGCTAAGGCTGGCGCTGACGCGCTAATGGTGGTCCCTCCATTCTATGACCCTGTCAATTATGAGCAGCTGCGAACTCTGATGAAGGAGGTTCATGAGGCATCGAATCTGCCCATCATGTTCTACAACATCCCTTCCGCTAGCGGCATCACGCTATCGCCCACAGAATTAGCATCTCTGTCGGAAGTGGGCGTACAATACATGAAGGATACATCGGGAAACGCGCCGGCGTTGACCGAGCTGCTTTTCGAGCTCGACGACAGAATCACGGCATTCAATGGCTGGGACACACTCACCTTCTACGGCCTTGCCGCCGGGGCCAAGGGCTCTGTGTGGGGCGCCACTAACATCATACCCGAGCTCTCAGTGGAGCTGTGGAATAAACTGGCCGTTCAGGGCGATCTCGGAGGCGCGCGGGAGCTGTGGAGAAAAGTCTTCCCCATCTGCAAGTTCCTCGAGAGCCACAACTACCCTTCGGCGGTCAAGACGGGCATGGAGCTGCGAGGATGGGAGACAGGTGGCCTGCGAAGGCCGTTTGATCTACTTGCGAAGGAGCATGCCGAAGAGCTAGCGGGCTATCTGAGAGCATCAGGGTTGCAGACCACAGAGGGCAAAATGCTGTTAAAGAGTACTTAAGGTTATATAACTAGATTATAGCTACATGTACGATCTAAGAGGTCGGCAATGAAATTATAAATTGCACAGGTGGTTTATATCCGCGCATCCCTTGATAATCGCAATTGTGAGTTTGACCTTTAGGACTTAACCCACATGTAGTGCTTCATGCATTCTCGAGAACAGCTAATACGTAACATTTTCTAACAACTAACCAAACTTTCTATAATGCACGCTGGGTATGCCAGTTTTTTAGTGTCCACCGCCTGCCGAATTGGAATTGTCATCACAAGACCAAGCACCAGACGTTCCGGAATTGTAATCGTCAACAATACTGACGATAGCACTGTACGAACCAGCGACCATGATGAATGTCCCAATAAGAATAACGAACGATGCCCAGGCAACACCAATCGCCCACGAAGTGCCCTTGTTTGGGCGCTTGAAGTTATCGTACAACCACATAGCTCCGAGCGGCTGCATCGACATGAAAGTCGCAAGCAGCGCGCCAACGAGCGAGATGAGAGAACCGAAATTCGGTACGGCCGAGCAGATAACATAGGCTGCGAGTGTGACACCGAGAGTGCACGACAGCCATGTGAGCCAATGGGTCTTTGAGTTCGAGACGAGGTGCTTGGATCCCTTCATTATGCGGAGGAAGACGTACTTGGCCGGGTAGTGGGTAACGAGACAGGTCGAAGCGATGAGACCGGTGATGGCGAGACCGTAACAGACGCGCTTGAGAAGGGGGCCAGCAGAACCAAGAGCGGGAGATGCTACATAGGAGCCACAATAGTAATAGACGACGACACCAACAACAATATAGATGGCTGTCATCGTTCCCTGGCAGATGTACATGGCTTTGTTGTAGTCCTTGGGCTCGCGCATTTCCGACATGATGGCAAAGAAGGCAGGTGTGCCAGCGTAGGCGAAGACGAAAGTGTTGAGAGCGGACATTGCCTCGATGAATGTTGGGTCTCCAATCAACTTGTAATCCGACACGAACGGTCCGTCTTGGGGTGCGGCTGCTGGACGGTCCTGGACACCAACGGCGATGGTCAAAGTGAGCAGCGCGACGATGATGGATACCACGCCGGCCCATGCGAGCCATGAGATCTTTCCTAGAGTCCGAATCGAGCCTGTCAAGAAGCCTATTATGGCGGCCACGGCGACAAAAACGGCAGTGCATGTTCCGTGAAGGGAGAGTGCGTTTAGGGCGGTGGAGATACTCGAATAGCCGGCTGCAGCGACACAGATCCACCCTTTCAATAGTCAGTACCTCGTCTAAGATCGTGTCGGCGGAGAGCTTACAAAGCATGAAGGCAACGCTCATGAACTCTTTGCCAAATTTTCCACCCAATTTCTCACCCACGTCTACGATACTGTAGACCTCGGGATGGTTGAGCCTGAATCTACCAACCACGTAGTTGCCCCAAGTGATTGTACCACCAATGCCAATCATACAGAGCACTCCAGGGATCAGACCAAGCGCGTCAAATGCAGCTGGGATGGAAAGCACACCCAGCCCAATCTGCGTCTTGATCATGACGACAACGGATCCCATCCAACCAACCTATGAATGTAAGCCAATATGCGACATGTAAAGACGAGCGTGAGGACGTACATCGCGATAGTTGGGGCCTTTCTCCGTGATCTCGCCAAATACCTCATCTGTGATTGAGAACCGGCGTCCACTTGTGCTGAATATACTGCCTCTGCGGTGTGTCTCTTGCGGTTCGAGATCATACTCGTTTTTCTTGTAGGACGACTGCGTCGGCTCGAGAACGTTGTTCGGCTCGTAAGACATGGTGGAACTAGAGTGGGACAACCGGGTGCATGGAAGCAGAAGACAAGATCGGAGCGGTACAGATGGGTGGATACCCGTGGACTCGCGTGATGAAGGTTCGGAATAGTTTGGATTAGGGTTGACCTGGGGAACGCTTCGTGTTTATGAACTAAAACTGGTTCCCTTCCGTAGTCCATCTGGGGTACATATGCTGGTACGTAATTCACAAGGTCCCTCGAATCGCTCATCGCACTCTTGTCAAGACGACAGCGATCCCATCCACGCTAAGGTACGCACAGGCCGGGTCTTCGTCCCAACACTCACGTGTTGTCCCCGGGAATCGTACCGGGCGCCGAATCGATACGCACCGGAATGAAACACCGGATCTGCGCTGGTGACATCCTTCCCGATTCGTCTAATCCTGGTCAGAGCAAATGCCGCGTCGTACATTTCCCATAGCAAGCCGAGAGAACATCGGTTATGGGAGGCGTCAAGGTTAACGGGCCGTCCTATGCCCAGGCGCCTATTATTGCACTCTGAGGCGAGTTTACTGATCTCCCAGATAGCTCC
Source organism: Alternaria dauci (assembly GCF_042100115.1). NCBI lineage: Eukaryota > Fungi > Ascomycota > Dothideomycetes > Pleosporales > Pleosporaceae > Alternaria > Alternaria dauci. The sequence goes on from NC_091274.1 coordinate 3,169,274, forward strand.
AGTCGCTCTAGTAGGTCGTGACATCAGGCATTGACGAGCGCTGAGCGGGGTATCGCGCGTAACATTGTTCTCCAGAGGTTCTCGCGAACTGGACATACTAGCTGCGCTATCTAGCCGGGGATTTCGAAGCCCAAAGGTGACGCAACGCGTGGGACTGCGGCTCTAGTGCGTTATTTTCCTGGGGAAGAAGACGGCCGAGGGTCTTGTGCGGAGAAAGCGTCAGGCCAGTAAGGCTTAGCGCTGGACGATCATGACGCTAGTCTGGATAGAGGGGATTCTTTCCGAGCTAGCAGCATGACAGCCAACCGTGCATCGGACCGTCCTGTCTTCCTGGGCTGATAGCTGAATGGCTTGCGTTTTACGCTGAGATGTCATCATCGCCCTTGGGGCTCTCCAAGTGCAGAGCTGAGAGCGGCACATGATACCTAACAACGACATGCGATCTCACAGATAGTTCGCTAATCTTAAGCAGTTCACTTTTGCAGATTGTGTCGTCATTGCTGTTCCCCGAGAACGCTGGAATGTAGGGTGTGTCTAACCATTATCATGATCCTGGACCGGAGTGGATACTGTAGCATGTCGCGTCGTTGGAATGGTGTGGCGGCCTTGTTCCACATGGTTCGGAGCGAGGGGACGGTTACAATCTTTTGGATTCATCAGCACACCCAGTATCATGTTTACTATTTGCGCATTGTGGATACTGTATCGTCGAGAGAGGGTCTTCTAGACGTACGCGAAGTGCTTCAGGGTTCGCGACGTCGCAGATTGATGCTACCAGTGGGTCACATCACGCCAGATACCAGGTGGTAATTCGGACTATCACATCACGCCAGATACCAGGTGGTAATTCGGACTATCACAATCTTGACACCCGCAAACAAGCCGCGGTCTGACAAGCTAAGCACCATGTGCGCAGCGAATGTGTGCAGCACCCCACGGACTCTCGACCTTCCACAGTAGAACACCGCGATTGCTTATCAGCTGTCAATCTTGGTAGCAGTAGGTCCATACGAAGATCGCAATGAGCGAAGTGTATTGTGGGGCTGAGAGCGATATGGAAATATCCCTACTCCACCGCGACCGGATGTAGACGACGTGTTCGTTGCGCTACTGCAGTGACATCTCTTCAAGCGTGTTGCGATAGCATTCATGCTTCTCCACTCGTCGCCGCGTCGTTGTGCATCTTCTCACAGTACTTCTTCAAGTCCTCGCACCAGACACCAAGCTTGCTTTTCAGCGTGTCCTCGTACATCAACTTGACCACCCTTGAAAGCATGCCACTCATAATCTCCCAGGTCCTGACCTCGCACTCATTCTCGCCAGTGACAATGACCTCATGGAACCTTTCCAGCTTCATGCCAAACGCGTACATGCCTCCGTTGCCCGTCCAGCTCACTCTGTACACCTTGCTGAGATCAGCCGTGAACACCGGATCCTGGAGCAGTTCCGGCGAGAGGTACGATGTCGGCGAGGAGGGAGTGCAGATGTCTACGACTTTCAGCGGTGTGAGAGTGACATTGTTCGGTTTGTCTGCGTTCATGACGACGGTGAAGCGCATCGTGCAGCCGATGGTCATACGGTCTTTGGCCTAAGGAGAGGTATGCGCAGTCAGCATCGGTCTCGCATGCGATTCGAACGGCATCGTCACTTGCATCTCCATCTTGCAGACCCTCGGGCGACGAGGGCTGTGTGAGAATCTCCGCGCAGGGGACCCAAGTATTCCATTTGGGATAGTCGGCGGCGCGCAGAATAGTGTCGAACACGAGCGGTGCCGGGGCGCGCACGACGGTGGAGTAGCCAATCTGGAGAATGGCACTCTCTCGCGGGACGATCTTGGAGGTGAGGCCGTTAGCCGGCGGCCAGCTGGCGGCTTCCGACATGGCGCAGTAGATGGTATGCGTGGATGCGCATTGTAAGGGAGCGACACCAAGAGTGTCGTTGGATGCGGCTGACGACGCGGAAAGTTGCTGACCCGCGTTGGCGCGTCAAGGTGCCTTGCCTTATCGATAAGAGCCGTGGTACCTTCACCCCCACCCCCTCATGTAGCGGCGCCCATTCGGCGACCCATCCGAAACACCGGTCGATGAACCCGAGAGCTATCGCACCCGGCACAAGCTGCCTATCGCAAGTGCTTTACCCAAAAATCTCATTCCCATTACCGTTCCACCTCTATCTTGGGCTTCACCACCCCTGACTTCTCCGCATTCTCAACTTAGTTTCGTCCGTCGCAATCGGCTCTCCAAAGCGATGCAATCGATGTGCATCACTGTGTTGAACATATAAGAGATCAGCGACCCTGTCATCCTTCATGATCCTGATCGATGGGGATGTGGCATAAATGTTCAAATGTTCCAGGCGCTTCATACAGCTTCTGCTTCCGACACACCTGCTGCAAACCACCGCGCAAATTCTATGCGTGCAATGTAGCATTGCGACGCATGATTGTCTGGCCATGAGCACCTGACCAGTGGTAAATCGAAACCTCATATTAGCCGGTCGCTGCACCCAAAGTAAAAGCTCTCCAGCATCGCGCTTTGTATTGGGAAACTGAAGCGCCCCAAGAGTTTCCGCCTTGCTGTGGCCTTGGACATGACGTCATCATACTGCATTTCTGTCGGCAATTGAAGCGGCCTCGGGATGCTCGCCGACCACCAAGTCCAAGTCATGCTAGGTCTCTTCCTCACAAGACCACGACTCACTGCACTCCATGTTGATGAGAGTACACCGATCTGGCCGCCGCAGTCTGGAAATACGAACTTGCACTGTCGCATTCTCTGTGATGCGAAATCTTGAGCCTCAAAGCTTCGAGGAGCTTCTGCAACGTTGTGGTCTGCTCGGCACAAGGCTTGGTGTCGGCAAGCTTCAGGCAACTGCAGCGGCGTCTGTGCAGCTGCGCGGGTTACCACGTCCAGTAAGCCTTGGATCGCCCGACCATGGTCGCACAAGATTTTGCTTCGACTAGCAAGCTCAAAGAGTCGAAATCCTGAGAGATCCACACTACCATGCTCGCATCTGGAGACCTTCCCGCCTGCTAGCACTGCCGAGAGCCCGCAATCTCAACTCTTGGGGCCCCACGGGAGCCATGTCTCCACACCGTTTAACGACCACGCGCGCAGGCCACGATGTAACCTGGTTGCGCTCGCAGCAGTATGCTATAAAGAGGTTCGGTCACCCGTGCGACGTCCGATGACGGCACTTTGCGCTTCAGAAAACTGGGAGGCATCGATACACTCTGTTTTGCGATCCTGCACACCTGAATTGCAGGCCCGACACCGCGCTACGCCATTCATCCATCATGGACAAGATATCAAAGTACAACGTCGTTCATCGATATGAGAAGCGCAGCCTGCTTATCGCGTAGGTCTTCCCAACAGAACATTGTGGAGCTCACTAACAATGCTGCCAGGATCAATTGCATCGCCGGACTATCGATCCTGTTCTTCGGTTACGACCAAGGAATGATGGGAGGTGTCAACACCGCGTATGACTATTACACACTCATGGGCTTCGGTCACAAAGGCGCGGATGGTGGTCCAGTGGTGGACGATACGTTACTCCAAGGCGGCATCGTTTCGGTGTATTACCTTGGAACATTGGTGGGATGCTTGGTCGGAGGCTCCATTGGCGATCGCTTCGGACGCATCAAGACCATCTTCGTGGGAGCTGCTGTCGCGACAGTCGGTGCTTGCTTGCAATGCTCAGCCATGAATCATGAGTGGATGATTTGTGCGCGTCTGGTCAACGGCTGGGGTACCGGCATTCTCAACTCGATCATCCCCGTCTGGGCCACAGAGACTGCGGAGCATACCTCACGTGGTCAGTTCATTGCCATCGAGTTTACCCTCAACATCCTCGGTGTTGTCATCGCATACTGGCTTGAGTACGCGTGTTCCTTCTACGGCGACGGCACTTCTTCCTTCATCTGGCGCTTTCCCATCGCATTTCAGATCCCTATGCTCATTATACTCATGGCTGCCGTCATGGTCTTCCCAGAGTCTCCGCGTTGGCTGGTCAAAGTTGGCCGCGAGGCTGAAGGACGGTACGTCCTGGGCAGGCTCAGAGGCGACGTCGGAGACGACAGGGACAGAGCGGAAACTGAGTTCCAGGAGATTGTGGCTTCTTGCGAGTTGGAGCGCTCCAACTTCCGCAAGCAGAGCTACTTTCACATGCTGTTTGGGATCGGCTCTGGCAAGCTGCACACTGGTCGTCGCGTTCAGCTTGTGGTTTGGCTCCAGATCATGCAAGAGTGGGTCGGTATTGCAGGTGTTACGATCTATGCGCCGACCATTTTCGGCATCGCAGGTATGAGCCCAGCGAAGCGACAATGGATCTCAGGCCTCAACAACATCTTCTACATGTTCGCAACACTCATCTGCGTCTTCACGCTGGACCGCATCGGCCGCCGTTGGACTTGCTACTGGGGTTCAGCAGGACAAGGTATCGCGATGGCGCTCGCTGGAGGTTTCTCTTATCTAGGCCAAGAAGCCACGAAGCGCGGCGATGCCAGTGCTGCGTCGTCATATGGCAACGCAGCGGTATCCATGGTCTTTATCTTCACCGCAATCTTCGGCGCAACATGGCTTACGGTGCCGTGGCTGTATCCCGCAGAGATCTTCCCGCTCGAGGTACGCGCAAAGGGTAACGCTTGGGGCGTCGTTGGGTGGTCCATAGGAAACGGCTGGCTCACCCTCCTCTGCCCGATCATGTTCGATTCCCTTGGGGAGAAGACGCTGTACATCTTCGCCGCATGCAATGCGATCACTATCCCTATGGTTTGGGCGCTGTACCCCGAGACGAATCAGCGCACGCTTGAGGAGATTGACCTGCTGTTCGCGTCGAATAGTATCTGGAACTGGGAGGCAGAGAAGAATTTTGCGGCGCTGCAGGAGACGCTTCCTTTCGAAGCTACATCGCACGCAGCGAAGAACGATATCGAGCGCGTGTCGCTGTAGGCGTTATAGTACCCGGATTGTAGCACACGGCGAATAATGATATCGACTAACGCTACCTATCGGAAGGTATCGTTTGCATTTGATGTCACACGTCCAAGCACCGCGTCCTAGCTTTACTTGTCGTAATTCTTCTGCTTTGCTGGCTAAGACACCTTGTGCTGAATAAAGACGCCAAAAGCCGCCGAAACAGACACTGCGGTTGGCTCAAGGCTCAGCTTTACTTGGTGCCATGCCTGCTCGAGCCGAAGTCAAGCCGCTTCGGCAGATCAGTGACGCACTCGTCCAGCGCGTCGACGATGAGGTACGCAGTAGTCAAGCTCGGGTCCCGTAGCACGTCCACAAAGATCTCCACTAGGGCAACGGACGGATCCTAGGCGAGTTCGAGAGTGGAAAGTCGCTTCTTCAGTCTCTAGGAGGCCTAATACATCGCGATAATTCAGGGGTTGAATCTTCAGAGAACAGTCAGTTATATAACTGGCTCGGATCATGCACAGACACAGTATCAGCTCCCTTATCCGGGACCAGGGGTCTGGCTTCACCGCCAACACAGTACAGTAGTATCGGCCCAATCAAGGAATCTAGCGTCCCTCGCTGCGCAGTAGAAAGCCGATACATTACGGGCAGCCAATGAATGCGCAGAGTGAGGGTTTTCGCTATGCAGAGAGATATTGTACGTCATCGCTACACTATACACCAGGCGCGAGTACTGTAGAAGTCTTGACACGAATATGACGCCAAGACCATTGAGAATTTATAAAGTGATCGCCGCTTGCATCTCTTCCGACGGCGATATCATTCCTTTACGAAATTGACAATCTCTACGAAACTGATCATGAAGTTCCTCACACTCATCTCCGCACTTTGTGCTAGTTCTCGCGCACTCAATATCCCACGGGAGGACGGTACTATCCGCAAAATTGAAGATACCGAGCTCGTTCCCAGACAGCTCGAGCGCGAGCCCTGCTGCAATAGGGGCTTTATTCCGCCCTGTGCTTGTCCGCGTGGATGCTCAACCACATGCGTTGTAAGTTTGGAAGAAAAGTTAGAAACAAGAGGTCGGAAACCACTATACAGGAGACTTGCTGCTGATCTACTGTTACTGTCTACTGTCACACGGGGTTCGGCTATACTTCTTAAGGCTCGGTCCGTATTGAGGCGAGGTAGACCGAAGCGTTAGTCCGTGAGGATGTGTGGAGGTTGAGGTGGAAAAGAGGTATTGATGCTAGCCAACACGTCAAGACAGTCCGATTCTATAACGACAGAATACCTAGTTGATAATCTGTGTAGGTGTTGAGATATCTAAGTTGACCGCAACGAGTGCCATAATGAAACGCACCCTTCCTTCATACCTGTTGCTTCAGGTCCTGTCCTCCATGGCCTCCAGGAGACCCAGTCTTGGCGGGACGCCTTCTGATTACGTATCCTCCCTGCCTCCCGCGGTGATTACCAAACTTCTGACGAGACTGTAGTTGGTGTTCTACCACGTTACCCCTTGTTTCGCAGTTGTGACCGTGGCTCCCAACGCCTGGATCGTGCCAGGACACCCGAGGTCGCCCCGTTTTCGGCCGCGCCGCCACCGTGCTAGCTCTTTCCAGACACGCACAGCCTTGATCTTCCGAGCGCATCCGTTGTTACGGCCCGTTTCGGTTCTGAGCACGCTCAGCCCGTCTCATCGGTAATTTGGAAGTAGGTACGACCCTATGAGACAACAAGGAGCAAAATCAAGCGCATCTTGGCAACGTCCATGCTGCATCTCAATCTTAAGACCTGCCCAGCTACCATTGCCCATATAAGTCCCCAACTCCCAATCTGGCCATCCGTCTTCATCAAGGTATACACTTCTCACCGAGGCTGTCTGTGTCGCCCATGTGTTTGATTACCACCCTTATCACCGGGTGTAGTCATGTAGAATGCGCCAGGCCTAGAGTGACATCTTCTGATGCGGACCGCATTGGCGTCATGGCGCACTGGGTCGCTTCTGCCGAGCTCCATGGATATAGAACCTTGATCCCGTCGCGACAATAAGCTTATTCCTTTGTTCCGAGTTTTTGGGACTCTTGTCGCTCTTTATTCCGTTTCGTTTCACCGCACTGCTCACAATGGTACATTGGAGCTGCTTCCTTCCCATTCTGGGGAGCGCATTCTCTCTCACGGCCGCTGTTTCTCCGCAGGAGTCCACTGGACAGCTAGTCCCAGGTGCTTACATCGTCGAGTTAGCAGACAGCTATGTGCGGACTAGATTTTCTACCGTTTGGCTAGCAACTAATTCGCGTAGGACTCCGCTTCCTTTTACAACGCACTCAGAGTCGACGAGGTGGGCGTAGAGCACCGCATGGATCTCAGCTACAAGCTATTCAATGGCATCTCGTTCCAGCTTCAAAATGTGTCCAATGCGGATAGTGCTGCGGCGAAGATTGCCAAAATGGATATAGTCAAGCAGATGTGGCCAGTAAGCACTCAACCTCGGCCTCGAGACGAAGTTGTATGGAAAGGCCAGGATAAGAACTCGGCGCAAAGCGCGTTGCGGAAGCGACAAGAGGGCGGAAATACCAACGATGCATACTCGCCTCATGTCATGACGCAAGTCGACAGACTCCGTGCTGAGGGATTCACTGGAAGGGGCACCAGGATTGCGGTCATCGACTCGGGGGCCGACTACCTGCATCCTGCACTGGGCGGTGGCTTTGGCGAAGGATTCTTGATTTCCTATGGAGCTGATTTGGTGGGAGATAACTACGACGGCACCAATACTCCTGTGCCTGACAATGATCCGTTGGACGAGTGTGAAGGCCACGGAACTCACATCGCTGGCATCGTCGCCGCTCAAGCCAACCCTATGGGCTTCACTGGCGCTGCTCCCGACGTCACTCTCGGTGTGTACAGAACCTACACATGTGGTACTGGTCAGATTTCCAATGATGTCCTAATCGGTGCATTCAATCAGGCGTTCGAAGCCGGCAGCGATATCATCACTTGTTCAATCGGTTACGATTCAGGATGGACGGAAGACCCTTGGGCTGTCGCAGTCTCACGCATCGTTGATCAGGGTGTACCATGTTTCATGTCCTCTGCTAACGAAGGCGAGAGAGGCATGTTTTTTACCAGCGCGGCGTCGAATGGCAAGGGTGTAACGGCGGTCGCTGCCATCGATAACACTGAGACCCCTCAACTCTTGATGAACGCGACATACACCACGGGCAACTCTTCGAGCACCTCGCCACCCGAATCCTTCGGTTGGACTTTTGGCTCCCCTTCGGACTGGGGTAATATTAGTCTTCCATTGTGGAACCTGAACAATGATCCGACTGACCCCGCAAACGGCTGTGATCCATATCCGGCTGATACTCCTAACCTGTCTAGATTCATCGTTCTGATTCGCAGAGGAACCTGCGACTTTGCTGTCAAGGCCACTAATGCTGTGAATGCTGGAGCCAGATACATCATGCTATACAGCAATGTTGACACGTACGTATACAGAGCATTTCAGCTCAAGCATCGCTCTAGTTGCTAATCTTTGAGCAGAGTAGTCGGCGTTTCTGTTGAAGAGGTTGATGGCGTTTCGGCCATAGGTATGGTACCCAGCGAGACCGGTGAAGCGTGGGTTGCTGATCTGGCGGCTGGGATCACCGTCACTGTCAACATCACCGATCCCGATGTTGCTCCGATGTTCATCATCACAACACCCAATCCCGCCACCGGAGGATTCCTCAGCACCATGACACCATGGGGCCCGACATTCGAAGTCGACGTTAAGCCGCAGATTGCAGCACCAGGCGGTATAATCCTGTCCACTTGGCCGCGTGCTCTTGGTAGCTATGCTGTACTCTCTGGAACTTCTATGGCAACTCCACTTGCGGCCGCTATCACAGCGTTGATTGCGGAGGTCCACGGTACGTTCAACCCGAAAGAGATCGAGAGCGTCCTCTCCGCGACTGCAAACCCAAATCTTTTCAATGATGGTACTACAACATTTCCTTATCTTGCCCCCGTCGCTCAGCAAGGCGCTGGCATCATTCAGACCTACGAAGCCGCATACACGAAGACCGTCTTGAGTGTGTCTAGTATGTCCTTCAATGATACCGCCAACCGGGTCCAAACTACCAACTTCACCATTTCGAACACTGGTACCGAAGCTGTCACGTATAGCATTGCGAATGTGATTGCTGCGTCTGGCTACACTCTCGGTGAAGGCAGCGTTTTTCCGATGACTTTCCCCAACGAGCTCGTGACCCAGGGTGCTGAACTCTCCTTCAGCGAGGAGCAAGTCACCGTCCCCGCCAGCAGCGAGATCGCCGTCAGAGTCAGCATTTCGCCGCCCGCGCTCGATGCGACCCGTCTCCCCGTGTTCAGCGGCTACATCACACTCAATGGCACTAACGGCGACTCCCTGAGCCTTCCCTACCTCGGCGTTGTTGGCAGCATGCGTGAAGCGACGGTTCTCGACGCCAACAGCACATACGTCACAAGGTCCGACGACTTCGATTCTCTCCCCCAACCCGCCAACACCCTTTTCACGCTTCCCGCCACAGACAGTGCGCCCAACGCCAGCGCGGTGTTGCCGGAGGCTTACACCAACTTCGCACTCGGAACTCCACTGCTCGACGTCCAGATCCTGCCCGAAGACAGCAACAACTCGTCCTCTCTGGGCAGCATGTTCGGCTTGCCTGCAACATACGTGCCACGTGGGCAAGCTTGGTGGGACTGGAACGGGCAGCTTGCAGACGGCTCGTTTGCGCCGGCCGGGTCGTACAGGTTCCTCGTGAGAGCGCTGCACATCTTTGGTGATGCGTCAAATGACAGCGATCACGATATTCATGAAACCACAAGCTTCAGAATTGAGTACGCATAGAGGTACGCATTAAGCAACGATAGTTATAGTGCCTTGTATTCTTCCAAATATAGCTATCTAGATACTTCTTACGTCACCGTGTCCGTGCACTAGATAAACACAGTCGCTAGACAAACGCCCCTACAACCTATTCTCGCGATAAAAATAAGGTTATAGAGCTATAAAAACTATTATAAAATTATGTAAAGCTAAGGATATACTATATATAGGCTTCTAAAGTTTTAGCTTATTTAGATTTTTTTTAAGGTCTAGATTACTCTAATATAGTTTATATAATACTTATAGCCCCCCCTTTAGGCCTTAGGGATAGGGCCTATATATTAGAACGTAGCCCTACACTACTACGCTATATAACTAAAAAGGTATATATAATTATTAAACTACTAATTATTGTATAGGATAGTATATATTATTAGCTAGGCCTAATACTATAGTATTATCTTATATTACGTTACTAAGAAATTTTAAAACTAGGCCTAAACTATCCTAGTATATTTAGAAGTCTCTTTTTACCTATAATACCTCTCTATTTATACTTTATATTATACTTTATACTACTTTAATATCTTTATTATTATTATAACTACTACTAATACTACCTAGAGATTAAGCTCTATTATATTATATTACTTATTGCGAAGCGAGCTTGCGAGCGAAGCAATATATATACAGTTTAAAAATTAAAACTGTGAATAGGGGTCCTTTATTTTATCTAGCGTACATTTCCCCTTTTAGTGTCCTAATGTTCTACTAAAAATTAATCTTTCTTTAGCCTGTGCACTAGGCTAATACTAACTAATACCTACCTACCCCCTTTCTAGCCTAGTCGCTACGTTACCTTCTTACTCTAAACTATAACTATTTATATACCTATTTTACTTATTATACCTCCTATAATACTACTACCTAAGTGCTATAAGTGTAGTAAAGTACTAAGCACTATAATAGACGCGTTTTAGTCTAGGAAATAGAAGTAAAACTATACTATTTACCTTCTACCTATATATATATACTAATATAATAATATATACGTAACTTTAAAGTATTAGAGCCTTATAATATATACCTTAGCCTCTACCTCTATTCTACCCTTACTCCTAATAGTAAATCTAGAAATTATATTACCTACACCTATCTACTTAAACCCTCTATTATTATTACTTTATACCTAAACGCCTCTACCTATACCTCCTCTACTTTTATTTACTATAACTACGTCTATATCCTATCCTAATTTAATACTATAGCTTAATAGTATATTTAGAAGCGTAATATCTTTACTATTAGTTAACTCTATAGTAGCTAGTATAAGTAGTATAAGATATACGCCTATACTATCTATACCTATAAGGTCTATACCTAGTAATATATACTAATCTTATAGTACTACTTCTATCTTTATATCTTAGCTAGATTAAGAAATATAAGAGTATAATAATAAGAGTAGTAGTAGTAAAGGTATTAAGTAAGGTATTAGTCTTACTAAACTTAAATTAGTAGAGCGCCTTATATATAATATACTTTTAATACTACTAGTTATAAACTTAGAAGACCTAGTATTCCTAGAAACTAATACTCTAATAGACTTTAAGAAGGTCTTAGTTACTAAGTTTTATTATAAGATTATAAAGATTTATCTTAAGATATATAATACTTATAACTATACGTAGTTTAGGATAGATATTTTTAACTATAAATATTTAGCCTATTTAGAAGATTATATAAACTACTCTAGTATAGATAAGTTTATACTACTTTTTAGTTAACTTAATAATATTAATCCTAGGCCTATACTACCTAAGTTACCTACTCTAACTTACGTTAAGGAGATACTTCTTATACGTGTTTATATCTTTATAGAGGTCCGCTAGCATCGCGGTCTTTAATATAAGTACTATAGCTATATATATAACTTTATAGTTAATACTATAAAGGTCTTTAATTAACTACCTCTTCTTTTATCTTATCTTAATATTATTATTCTAAAACCTCTACCTTTAGTAGAGGATAATCCTAATATAGTTAATTAGTAATTCTAAAAAGACTATAAAGTCTAAAGAGTAGTTATTATATAGTAGATATACTTTCTAAAGGATAACTACCCTAGTTACTCTAATATTATTATTAATAAGTCTACGCTTAATACTCTCCTTATTAATAATTACGTTAATAACTAGCTTATAACTATTATCTAAGATCCTACTACTTAAGTTAACTAGACTACGTAATCTTCTTCTATATTACTAATAAGTAACTAATATAATATAATAGAAAGGTCTATATAAGAGTATAATTCTAGTCTTATAAGTAGCTATAGGGCCTCTATATAAGATAAGGTTAATAAGGATAGGGATCTTCTACCTAAGGTTATAGTAATTCCTAATATTATAGTTAATATTAGTAAGTTTAAAGCGCTACAAGAGTAAATATAGTCTAATACTTAGGATATATTTTTATCTATAGGATTTATCTAATGTACACTAATATTAGAGTTTAATACTAGGGAAAAGTGTCTATCTCTTACCTTCCTATCCTTATACCTAACTAGGTAGGCGGACTTTATATAGCCTTAACTATAGGAGATTAGCTATACCTCGTACGTTAAGCTTATAATCTACTATTAGGATAGAAGGTTTACTTACTACCTACGTTTCTAGTATACTATATTTAATACTTTAATGCGCTACTAGTTAAGGGATAAGATAGGCTTTTTTATAAAGCGTTAAGCTAGTAGCGACTAAATATTATTAGAGGATATCTAGGTAGCCTTTAATAGTAATAATAGAGGCTAGCGCCTTATAGACTTTATTATCTATTAGTTAGTAATAGTTTATAGGACTAGAGCCTTCTAGAATACTAAAGGAAATAAATTAGAAGTAATAGTAAGTAACTAATACTAACTAATACTATTACTAATACGTACTAATAGTATATAGGTCTACTAGTTAAAGGCTTTATATCTCTTTATTATACTCTTTACTATAGACTACTACTAGAATAACCTATTACGCTTTATACCCTAATATAAGGAGTAGAAGATAGTAATATCTATAAGGTAAGCCTATCTAGCGTAGGACTATATATAAGATAATCCTTATATTATTACCTATTACTTTTATTAGTAGTTTAAGTTATTTAAGAAGTATATTATTATTCTTAAGTTTAAGGTTACTAACTCTTAGGATTACTATAAGTAGTAGGCCTATAGTAGCACCTATAGTTACGGCCTCTACTATTATAATAGTGTTCCTAACCTAAATAAAGAACTTAGTCTTAATAGTTCTATATTTAGTATTACCTATACTATAAGGTTCTAGGGGTACTATATTTTAGCTATATACCTAGACCCTAATCTATAGTCCTTACTTAATAAAGGGTTAGTCCTTACGCTGCTGTTTAAGGAAATAAAGTAGATATTTAGAGAGTTATTATCTATCCTTACCTACTACTATAAGCACTTTTACCTTACGTCGTACTATCTCTATAAAGATAAAACTACTAGTATAGAGGTCTACTACTTTAATGCGCCTTAGTCTATCCGCTTAGAGCCTACCTTTAAATAACTACTAACTAAATTATTTTTACGCTTCTATGCTATATATAATTATCCTTACCTTAACGCCTATATGCAACTATTACCCTTAGCTTAGTAGGCTAATACTAACGTCTAAGTTTATACGAGTACAGCTAGGGTTATATAGTATATAGGTGTTTACGCTGTAAAAGGCGAGGTCTAGTCTTAATCCTTTAAAGATATTACCCTCTAAGTCTTACCTTACATTAAGCTAAATTATTCTCTACTTTCCTTTATATTATATATTATAAATAAGTTAATTAGCGAGCGGGATTATAGCGCTTAGGAGGTTATATATATACTATTTAGTTTACTATTAGTATATTACTCTCGTACTATTATTAATATTAACTACTACCTAGAAGATACTTAGTTAACTTTATATACTATCTATAGGGGTAATATAGAGAATCTAGACCTAAACTTAAAGAATATACTAACTATTATATAAGGTATATCTCTTTATATAAAGTATAAAGGTTAGCTAAGCTATATAGAGGACGTATATTATCTAGATTTCTTACTATACTTTATATATATTAGTAAAGATTATAAGCGCTAACTAAGAGCTAAGCCTTATATACTAAACTATATACTATAGTATAGCGCTATTATAGAGCTAGAAGAGTTTACTTAAGTAAAGTTAATATTATATTATTTATTTTAACGTATCTAGGATATCTAGATCCTATATAGCTAGGTATTTAATTCTTATATAGCTGCTTACTAGGCTTACTAAGAAGAATATAAATATAAGGAAAAGGACTTATATACTAATCCTAATCTTAGGGTTAAGGAAGAAGACTTTAATTTAGAGCCTATATAACCCCTAAATAAGTCCTCTTTTAATAAGCTAGTAGGTAGGAGACTAGGCTTAGTAGGGGAATTAGTAGATAAGGATAGGATTAGTAAGTAACCTAGTAATAGGGTAAAGGACTAGGGTACTACTAAATATATAGACTCTATTAGGCTTAATATATAGACCTATTAGCTAAATATAAAGAAGGACTACCTTATAGTAGAGCCTAATACTAGGCCTAATACTAGGCTTAATACTAAACCTAATACTAGGCCTAATACTAGGCTTAATACTAAACCTAATACCTTAGCTAGTACCCTATAAGAGAAGTAGCGTATACTATATAATTTAGTTATTAATTACTTCTAGGCTACTCTTAATAGCCGCCTACTAGTATAGTTATTAGTCTAGTTAGATAAGTAAGGGGTACTAGGAAGATATACTTAATTAAGTATATCTCTTATACCTTAGAGTACCTAGTATTATTAGCTAAGCTAGAGTCCCCTATTATGCGCTACGCTCCTACTAGTGTTACTACCTTCCTTATCTCTAGGTATACTATTAATGCGCTCTTCTAAATACCCGTTATATCTACGTATAGGTAGTTAGATCCGCTTAATACTACTAGGCGATAGTATATCTAGGTAGTATTTAAATATATTCGCTACCTTATTATTAATAAGAAGTTAATAGTTAGTCTACCTATACTTAACTTTATCTATAGCTATTATAGTTAGATTTAGCCTAGCTAGGCGTATATCCCCTTCGCTAGTCTTAACATTATTCTTTTAGGTAATTACTACTAGCTCCTACCTATAGGACGTTAGGCGCTATATAACTACTCCTTAAGGAAGGATCCTATTAAAGTTTATAGCTAATACCTATATTATACGTTTAAGAGGACTATTATCTTAGACGCTATTATACGTTAATAGGGTGTAGCGTAAGCCTAGTTTTATAATACTTTATAGTAACTTTAACTTAGCTATTCTACTTAGAATAATTAGGTGTTATTTATAATATAATGTAGGGTTAATCTCTTATATTCTAACTATACCTTATTCTAGGACGCTATTTACTTATATAGCCGCCGCGTTAATATATCCTATATTAACTACGAAAGTATACGTAATTATAGTAGTCTAGTATTAGTTATTTTAGCCTAATATAACTAAGCTATATAGGCCTCTACGTTTATAGATAAAGCTAGTAATCTACTAAACTAACTCCCTTTATATATTAGTAGAAGAGTTATATTAATAACTAATATCTAGACTAAATAAGG
This sequence comes from Alternaria dauci, assembly GCF_042100115.1. Classification (NCBI taxonomy): domain Eukaryota; kingdom Fungi; phylum Ascomycota; class Dothideomycetes; order Pleosporales; family Pleosporaceae; genus Alternaria; species Alternaria dauci. The sequence goes on from NC_091274.1 coordinate 3,184,733, forward strand.
ACTATTTAATAGTACTACTAGTATTATTAATAATATTCTAAAGGATACTAGTATAGCTAATCTATAAGAGGAGATACCTAAGGCTATTCTTATTACTCTACTAGAATATACTAGTCTAAGCCTTTATATACTCGCTAATAGTTAGGCTATTATACCTATCTTTCTTATTTTACGTAAGTTTTATTAGAATAAGATATTTTATTCTTAGCTATAATTTCTATTATTACTTACTTAGGCTATTACTATTTATAAGTCTTAAGGTATAAGTCTTAGCTAGGTAGTAGTATAGTATAAAAAAGACTTTATCCTAGGTTTACTATATATTACTATTTCTTAGGTTAAAAGTTTAGAGGGTCTAGTATTTAAGGAGTTTATATCCTTTAATTATTTATGTAGAAAGGAGGGTAAGGTAGTATAGTAGTAGAAGAAGGATAAGGAGTAGTAGGCTAAAGAAATTATTTCTTTATAAGAGATAAGCTTTTTTTAAGCTTATCCTCTATAGTAGGCCTAATACTAGCTATATTAATTATCTATTATATCCCCTACGTCTACTAACTTATTATAGTAGTTCTAAACACCCTATATTTAGTCTTCTCCCTCTCTATTAGAGTTATCCTTAGAGTTATCCTTAGATTCCTCTTAGAATTTATAGTCCCTAAAGTCAAGCTCTTCTTTAACTACGTTAATATCTAATTCCTCTAGAATCTTAGTTAGTTTAACCTAATATGTAGCTAATACTCTACTTACCTAGCTTATCTATAATTTATTACTCTAGTGCGGTTACGTTATTTATATTAATTACTTCTTCTTCCTCTTCTAAGTTCTAGTTAGTATTAAGGCTAGACTTTACTCTAGCCTATAAATTATCTATCTTTTATTAGTAATTATTAGCCTATACCTTCTATATAAACTTACTAAGATTAGGTTTAGGCTTATCCTCTATTAGTACGTTATTATCCTTATTATCTATTACTTATATATTAGTTTATAAGCTAATACTTAGCTAATACTACTATACCTAAGCTATATCCTAGCTTAAATTCTAGTCCTAGTTACTCTAACTTAAGCTAGTTATTTATATTCTTAGGTAGCCCCCCTTTAGGCTCTCTTAATTCTAGTAGTATATATTTAGCTTCCTTACTATTAATATACCTATATAGAAACTTCTTATTAGAGAATACCTATTTATTAAATAGTAGGGGTAGGTAGTATAGGCTATACTAAGTAGTAAGGTAAAGGTAGCTATTTTCCTAGAAGTATCCTTATATCTATACAGTAATAACTATAGCTATAATAATCCTCTCCTAACGTTAGAAAAGTAGTGCGAATAGGGGGATTAGTAGGCTAGTATTATTATTAATTTTAATTAGGGGCTTATAGCGTTTAATATAGTTCTAGTAGGCTTCCTTAATAAGGTTAACCTAATGTTGTTAGCTTTAGCTAATACTAGACTAATACTAGTATATCTAACGTACCCTATTATAGTAGGTAGGCGGCTTAGTGTATAAAGAGCTTTCTAATAAATATAGGTAGGCCTAGGGAGTGTAAGTTAGTATAACCTATATTATAGTAGGTAGTTATAAACGTACTTTAAACTTAGCGCCTATTATCTACTTAATATATACTCTAAAGTCTACGTTATATAGTATATTAATCTTAGCGGTAGTATTCTTAGCTATTTCTATCTAGAAATCTTTAATATATAACTAGTACTTAAGGTTATAGTCCTCGTTATACTAGCTATTAATATAGTTAAGGTACGCTCTAGCCTTATACTTAGGTATAACTATCGCGTAGTATTAGTATAGGCTAATACCTACCTAATACTATACTTCTACTTAGCGTTATCTATGTCTCTTTCTATATCTAGTTCTTACTCTACTCCTATAAGGGTACTATTAGCTTCTATATAGACTACCCTTAATACTACGCGTATAATCTAATTAGGAGGTATTAGACTATCCTCTAGTTAGTAGATAGTTTCTTATTTTATAAAGTACTTATTCTTCTCTTTCTATATAGTAGTGTTTCTAGTTTACGCCCTACCCTCTTAGCTTAAGTACTTATTCTAACTAAACCTATAACCTCTTAGTAGGGCCTAATACCTACCTAATACTAATATACCTAATCTCTATAGTAATATTATTACTCTAGTAGTAGAAGTTATCTTTAAGATACTTTCTCTTAGTCTTATCTTTTTCTATATCTAGGGCGTTTTAGATAGTAGGCTTAAACTTTTTTAACTAGAATATTAATAAGGCCTAATTAATATAAGCCTATATTAGTTAAGGTAGTAATATATACTTACCTTATTAGTAGTATTATTTAATAGGATCTTAATAAGCCTAATACTTATAGCCTTCTTACATTACTCTCTATTCTTAATAGTATATAGGTTTATAGAGTATATAGCCTTAGATAGATCTACTATAGCGGGCGGTTACGGCGGTATTAGTTTAGCGTACCTAGTATTAGGCTCTATAGGTCTATAGGGCGTAAGTAGGGTATAAGAGGTAAGGAGGGAGTAGAGGAGACGTTATTAGTATAGGTAATATTAGCGTAGACTTACTATATTTAAGGCTTACTTTTAATCTAGGATAAGTATTCCTAATTAGCTATAATCTTACTATTATCTACGCTAGTAGGATTAGTAGTAAAGGTAAAGGTAAAGGTAAAGGTAAAGTTTAAATATATATTTTTTCTTCTATACTTTAATCCTCTTCCTCTTCTATCCTCTTCCTCTTATATCTATCTATTATTACCTAATACTATACTAATACTCTTATTAGTATATTATCTTACTTTCTACTTACTTATATACTATATAGTATTTATAATATCTATTAGCTTTAATATATTAAGTTTACCTTTACTTTTACCTTTACCTTTACCTTCTACTCTTACTTATTATTATAGTTACCTAAAAGCGTTTACTATTAATATAGTATTATTTACTCTTATAGTTAACCTTTCTCTTACTTCTTACTTACCTCTTACACCTATAACCTAATAACCTTAATTACTACTACTATAATAATAATAATACTACTACTACTTCTCTTAATATAGTTAACTATACGTATTAGCTAGTATTAGCTAGTATTAGTCTATATCTTATACTTACTTAGGGTTTAGTACTACTTATCCTCTACCTAGTATAACTAACCCTAAGGGTACTTAAGGTTATCCTACTATCGCCTATAAACCCCCTCCCCTATTATCTTAATAATAAGCGCGTATATTCCTAACTACTACCTCTTACCTATTAATCTAGGTACCCTACTTAGTTTACTTACTCTAAGTTCCTTAATAGTATAGCTACCTAGTATTACTCTAGATACTCTACCTACTACTACTCTTACTAGTAGTACTAGTAGTAGTAGTTAGGATCTAATTTATATAGTTATTAATAGCCGCGTCTATAAGAGTACTAGTAAGACTTTATATATATAGCCTAAAGTTAAGATCTAATATAACTATAAGGTAGAATAAGTTCTAGTCTTCTATAGTAATATAATAGGACCTAGGAAAATTACTTAATAGGGTTAGTCTAATACTACCTAATATTAACTAATACCTTACTTTACTAATAGTATTATATAGCCTATATAGTAGAGGAGATCTAGTACTACTAGTAATATTAGGGTTAGGTACTACTAAAGCTTATTATCCTATACTATATTAAAGAGTTTATAGCTATAGAGGTTAAGGCTCTATTCCCTAACTACCTAAATTTACTTAATAGGATAAGTGCGTCTACCTTTACTACTATTTATAAGGCTACTAAGGAAATATACCTTTAGCTCTAGGTTAGTATATATATAGTTATAGTATTAGCCTAGTATTAGACTAACTTTCTTAGCTATAAAGGTTATAGTTAATTATTAGGGTGCTATTATTACTACTCCTAAGGATATAGCTAATACCTTTAAGGTAGCTAGGTTACTAAGCGCCTACCTAAAGCTCTTAGAAAACTATATCTTCTAATATACTTAGGTTATTATAGGGCGTTATAAGTCCTTAGGTTTATAATATATAGTTCTTATAGGTGTCTATACTATCTACTTTTAGTCTTATAGTCTAGCTCTTAGTTAGTAATAAGAATAAAAAAGATATTTTATAGCTTTAAATAATCTAGCTCGCTTCGTATTACTATTTTATTTTTTTTAAAATAGAAGGTTTATATTCTAAGAGTATAAGTAGTACTACTACTATTATAATTCCCTTTAAGTAGCTATAAAGCTTATATATTAGTAATACTATTACCTAAACTCCTCTATAACTACTACGTACCTAATAGGTCTTATTATACTATATTATAAGCTTCTTATATTATTATTATTATTATTAAATTAATTATCTACTACCTTATTAATACTTACCCTATATATATAAATATTAGCTATACTTACTTAATATAATTATAAGATAAGGATAAGCTAGCTAAGGACCTACTATAGCTATCTATTATAGTCCTTACTTATAACTATTATAATATATACCTTTTACTTTATTATAAGTATACTTCTAGCTACTATTATATTACTTAGCTTCTTAATATAAATATTTTACTTTATAGTAATAAATAACCTTACTTCTATATTTATCCTAGTATTAGCTAGTAAAGTAATACTATTTAGGTAGATAAGAGTTATAGTAAATAAACTATCTATATAAAAGAGAATTTTATATTAATCCTTAGTAGTATTATTTAATAAGTTAAGAGAAGAGAGGTAAGTTTCTAAGAAAGGGCTTAAGATACTATAAAGCTTAAGATTATTATAGTTTAAGCTAATTTAATCCTTAGTATACTAGTACTTTATATCTATATTAATATTAAGTATAATTTATATCTCTAGGAATAGTTACTTAATACCCTTAATATAATTATATATTATAAGGCGTATAGTATAAAAAAAGGTATTTCTCTTTAGTAGTAAGCTTTAGTATAGAGTATTAAAGTAGAAGTTAAGAAATAAAAATTTAAAGAGCTAGTAGTTACTTAAATATTTCTATAGCCTTAAGTACTATAGTTATAAGCTTAGAGGTAAGCTATAAACTATAAGTATTAACTAAAAAACTTCTTTTCTCTTTAATATTACTATAACTCTCTAGAACTACTTAAAGTTTAAGGCTTTAGTTTTAACTTATCTATTATTAAACTATATATAGCTATATATAGTAAAAATAAGTATTTAGGAAATATACCTTTACTATAATTTATTATAGTATTTTTTAATAGTATTATACTTATATCTTTTACTAGTACGTTTATTATCTAAATATAGTAATAATAAGAGAGATAAAATAATAGCTCTAGTACTAAGTAAAGTAATAAAAGTAGATATAAGTTTATCTATATTAGAAATATATAATATTCTAATAGATTTTAATTTTAATAAATTATAAACTATATATAATAATAATAAAGAAGAATCTTTAAATAACTTATTAAATAACTAGGTTATTAACCTTAAGATAATAATAAATATATAAACTTTCTCTACTTAATTTATTAACTATCTCTTTACTCTATATATAGAATAAAACCTTTACTTTAACTTTTTTCCTTTTTTTATATAATCTTATTTATAACATAACTACTATTACTTTCTTTTCTTTAAGAATAATAAGAAAAGAAAATACTACTTATTATTATATTATATATCTAAGATATAATAGAGTAGAATATATACTTAGTTATATATTAACTATATTAGATAGTTAGAAACTATATAGTATATATAGAAAGTATTACTATTATTATAGTTAATAGTATATACGTAGAGATAAAAAGTAAGATTTATATATAAAGATATAAAAGTACTTTACTAAATTTTCTTCTATAGTAAGGAAGTATCTTATTAAGATAATATCTATATTAGATTCTATATATAAAAAGTTTTATAAAAAAGTATAAATTATATATAGCTAAGTATAAATAGTAATTAGAAAGTAAAAGAAAAAAGAAAAAAGAAAAATAAATTAAAATAAATTAAAATAAATTAAAATAAATTAAAATAAATTAAAATAAATTAAAATAAATTAAAATAAATTAAAATAAATTAAAATAAATTAAAATAAATTAAAATAAATTAAAATAAATTAAAATAAATTAAAATAAATTAAAATAAATTAAAATAAATTAAAATAAATTAAAATAAATTAAAATAAATTAAAATAAATTAAAATAAATTAAAATAAATTAAAATAAATTAAAATAAATTAAAATAAATTAAAATAAATTAAAATAAATTAAAATAAATTAAAATAAATTAAAAAATAAATTTAAAAAGAATAATAAGAGAAGGAAAAAAAGATATATTATTAAACTATATATTTAAGAACTTAAACTCCTTACTAAAACTACTATCTTATAATATAAGATCTATAGCTAGTAAAGTTAGTATTATAGAAGATAAATTTAAATATAAAAACTATTTACTAGAGTAGTTACTTTTAAATACTAAAGGTAGAGAAGGGTTACTTTTAAATTTAAAAGGTAGAGAAGAGTAGTTCTCTTCTAATACTAGTAGACTTAGTTAAAAGTAACTCTATAGAAAATAATAATAATAAAAAAAAATCTAAAGTAGATAAATAAAGTTCTCTAGCTTTAGGTAGAGAGAAGAATACTATAAAAGAAATAAGTAGTAAGAATAAGATAAGAGTAAGTATATAAATTTAAAAGGAATAAAAATAAGTAAATATATAAAGTAGAATAAGTAGAAAAGGTAAGAAGAGTGAAATAAGTACTATAAAATAATAATAAAAATTTAAAAGAAATAGTTCGAGGAGAGAAAATAGTAAGAGAAATAAAATAGGGTATATAAGTAAAAAAGATAAAAAAGAATAACTAAGAATATAAAGTAAAAGAAGAAGAAGAATAATAATAATAATAAAGAAAAGTGTAAAGAAGAGAAATTTAGTTATAAAAAAGAAATTAAAAGTAGTAGTTAGAAAGATATAAAGTAATAAAAGAAGATTAACGTAAAAAGGTATACTAATATAAACTTAAAAAGAAAAGTATAAGAAAGTATAAGAGAAGATTACTATTAAAAGATAAGAAAAAAGAATTAAAAAAAAATATAGAAAGAAATAGAAAGAAAGAAAGAAATAAAAAGATAAGGGTAATAAAATATAAGAAAAGAGAAATATAAAGTAGTAGAATAAAGGAGGAATAAAGAATAAAATAAGAAGTAAAGAATAAAAGAAAGTAAGTAGGAATAAAGAAAGAAAAGAAAAGTAGAAGAAAAGAAAGAGAAGATATAACTAAAAAAGAAGAAAGAGATAATTTAAAGTAAAAGGATAAAAGAAAAATAAAAAAAATTAAATAATAATAAGAAGTAAGAAAGAAGAGATAGAAAGAATTAAAAAAAATAAAAGTATAAGAAGTTATTTCTTACTAGGTATAGGAGGTACGTTTATAAGATTATATAACGTAGTAGAAACCTCTTTTACTTCTAAGAAAAGGTTAGTAAAAGATAAAAAACTCTGGATAACTACTATTCTATACCTTTTCTTAGTTCTTTAACTTTGTTAAGAAGTTCTAAAATAAGTAAATCTTTTTTAGATTCTACTTCCTCCCTAATAAAAAGTTAATAACTATAATAACTATAATAAAAAAAAAACTTACTTAATAAGTATTTTCCTAGGCCTTCCTCTTCCTCTTTTCTCTTTAGTAATAAAAGAAGAAGGTAGAGTAGTATAAGGTATATAAGTAGAGAGAGAAGAAGAAGACTTCTTAGGAATAATAATAGAGGGAGATATCTTTACTAATAAAAGAGTAGAGAGTAGAGAGTAGAGAGTAAAAAGTAGTAATAGTAGTAGTAGTAAACTCTTTAGAGTAGAGAGTAAAGAAGAATAAAGAAGAAAGAGAGTTTTAAGTATATATATCTGAACTTAAGAACTCTAGAGTACGTTCTAAAGAAAAGATTAATAATAAGATTATAAATACTATAAGGATAATTCTAAGTTAAGAAAGAGATAAGAAAAGCTAAGGAGCTAAAAAATTAGCTAAGAAGAGGGGTAGATAAGAAAGGAAAAGATAAGGAAAGCTAAGGAGCTAAAAGAGAAGCTAAGAAGAAGGGTAGATAAGAAAAGAAAAGATAGAGATAAGCTAAGAAAAGATAAAGATAAGCTAGTACGTAATATAAAGGTATTAGAAGTAGAGAATTAAGGTTTCTTCTCTATAATATAAAGGTAGTAGAAGTAAAGAATTATAGTTCCTTACTAAGAGGATTACCTTAGGGCTACTAGATCTAACTAAATTCTAGTAAGATAATAAAAGCTAATAAGAAATTACTAGTAGCCCTAAGCTTTAAAAATTAAGTAGTCTTAAGATATATATTATTTACTTTATTAATATAAGAAAAAGAATATAAAGAAATAGTTTTATATAAATTTTTAGTATAATTTTAAATATATACTTAGTTTTATAGTAGTAACTTTAACTATTAAGTTATTTATAAAAATTACTTTAGGTTAAGTTTTAGTATTCTTTATATAATTTTAGCTAGTACTATAAGTTACCTTAGGATTTAAAGCTATTATAGCCTAAGAATTTTAGCCTACCCCTTAAGATTATAGCTTACCCCCTAGGATTTTAGCCTACCCCTTAGGATTTTAGCTAACTATTTAGAATTTTAGCCTACTACTTAGAATTTCAGCCTACTACGTAGAATTTTAGCTTACTACTTAGAATTTCAGCCTACTACGTAGAATTTTAGCTTACTACTTAGAATTTTAGTTTACTATATAGAATTTTAGTCTACTACTTAGAATTTTAGCTAGCTACTTAGAATTCTAGCTAGCTACTTAGAATTTTAGCCTACCCCTTAGGATTTTAGCTAACTATTTAGAATTTTAGCCTACTACTTAGAATTTCAGCCTACTACGTAGAATTTTAGCTTACTACTTAGAATTTTAGTTTACTATATAGAATTTTAGTCTACTACTTAGAATTTTAGCTAGCTATAATAGCCTTACCTCTATACTATAGAAGTAAATAGTATAACTAGTATAAGGTTAAAGGTAAGAGAGTAGCTATAGAGGTTTACCCCTAAGGGTAAGATAGTATTTATAAAGTACTACCCTTAGAGGTAAGATAGTAAGTATAAGTTACTACCCCTAAAGGTAAGATAGTAGGTATAAGTTATAGTAAGTTACTACCTTTAGGGGTAAGATAGTAGGCGTATATATAGTACTAATATTACTATTATTATACTTAGTAAAATACTTTATCTATAGATCTAATAAGTAAAATTATACCTTTACTTATCTACTCTTTATAAATAGTATATATAGTAGTATCTAGATAGTAGAAATAAAGTACTATAAGTTACTACCCCTAAGGGTAAAATAGTAGCTATAAATTACTATAAAGTACTACCCCTAGGGGTAAGCGTAATTAATACTAGCTACTAGACTTATAGTAGACTATCTAAGAATAGATAGCTCCTTACCTACTTATAACTTATATAGTACTTTAGTATTACTTTCTTACCTTTACTTATCTCTTTTCTACTTACCTTAGTTTTTATATTCCTTCTAATAATATTATAATAAAGCGCCCTTTAGTAAATATCTTAACTAAAAATAGTAAATAGTAGTATATAAATAACCTAGAGATTAAAGAGATAACTCTAATTTAGGAATAAGCTACGCTATACCTACTTACTATAGTAAGGTTTCTAATTAATAAGCTAAGTGTAGAATAGAGTTTTAGTATAAATAGATCTATTAATATAGTATACTAGCGCCGCCTCTATAGGATCTTTAATAAAACTAGTATTCTTTAATAAGACTTATATTATAAAGGAGTATTACTACTTAGAGGATACTAGGCCTAACTAGGCCTAGCTCCTCTCTTAGCTCTCTCTCCTCTTACTATATCTTCTTTCCTTCTCTCTTCCTCTCTTCTAGAGGTTATTTACTATTCTCTATTCTAAATATAAGTTACTTTTATAACTAGCTTACCCTTTTATATATAATATCTACCTTATATAATAGTAGACCTTATAAGCTAATAAGGCTTACTATAAGCTTCTAACTTAGATAAAAGTAAGTAGTCCTTACTTACTCTTAGTTATTATATAAAAGAGTAGTCTTAATAGCTAGCTCTTAGCTAAGTTTAGTACCTTTAGATAGTAAGAAACTAAGTTTCTTATTACTACTATAGGTTTAGATTTAAGACCTTATCTCTAAGAGATAGCTTACTATAAGATAGCTTTTTACTAACTAATAGTTTAGAGTATATAACCTTTTACTATACTTACCTTAGAGTACCCTACTTAGAATCTTATATAAAAGAGTGTAAAACCTTAGATAAGACCTCCCTTCTAAAGAAGATAGTAGTTAAGAAGATTAATATTATAATTCTTTAAACTTACTTTATACCTTACCTAAAACCTTATATAATAAAGTATAACCTTATAGATAAGAACTTAACTCTAAAGAAAATAGTAGTTAAGAGGACTAATATTATAATTTACTAAACTTAATTTAGGGACTAGTTTAGCTTATACCTAATAGCTAGTAACTAAGTTACTTAATAAGTAGTAAACTTTTACTACTACTATATAGAAACTCTTTCTTACTATATAGTTATAAAATTCTATATACTAAAAATTTCTTCTCTTCTTCTTCTTACTATATATAATCTATTTACTTAACTTTACCTTTCCTCTAACTTAACTATACTAATAGTTAACTAAGATAATAAAAAGTTTAAGTAAAGATAAACTATAACTAAACTTAAGTTTAAGACCTCTTAACTACTTCCTTACTATCTTCTTATATACTTAGTTTTATATACCTTAGAAGCTATTAACTACTTAGTATTATACTTAACTAATATAAATAATAATATATTTAACTTTATAGCTAAAGACTTTAACTATAATAGTATTATTACTTTATAAGAAGTATAACTAAGTTTTAGTATCTAATTTAGTAGTAGAAAGGTCTAGTAATATAATCTTAGAGCCTTACCTTTTATAATTAATAGTAGAAGCTAATTAGTAGTAGATAAGGTAGATAAAGCTAATATAACTATACTACTAGTAAAATATAAACTTACTTTATTTACTTTAGCTAAACCTTTAGTAACCTTATAGATAAATAATAAGATAAAGATTTATTTAACTAAGTAATAGCTTTTTTAGACTATAGATAAGTAAAAATATATAATAATCTTAACCTTTTCTAGCTAAAGCTTAGTCTAGATAAATAAACTACTTTCTACTTCTTAGTTAAAAAGTTACTATCCTCTAGCTACCTTACTAGTTTTAAGGCCCTTAATAAAAAAGCCTTTAGTAATCTAGGTATAGCTATCTACTCTATATACTAATATAATTATAACTTATAAATTAGAGTATATAAGGAGTAGTAGAGGGTATAAATATATCTTAAAGATAAAATTATAAAGAATAAAGAGACTAAGAACCTCTAGTAAATACTAGAATAAGAGTATATAGATTAGAATATATATACTAAGCTTATAGAGGAGTAGAGGTTATACTATACTAGCTATTAATAGTAGTTTACTAATATTTAAAATAAGCTATATATAGCTTAGCGTAATACCCTTCTTTAAAAAAATTAAGTTTAGGATACCCTACTAAGCTTATATTAACTAGCTTACTAACTATCCCTAAACTAGCTTCCTTCTTTCCTTAACTATAATTAACCTTTATTAGTAAATAAGCTTAACTTATTTAGATACTAGTCCTATAACCTACTACTAGTATATAATATAAAGGTATTAGAAGTAGAGAATTAAGGTTTCTTCTCTATAATATAAAGGTAGTAGAAGTAAAGAATTAGGGTTTCTCTAGAAGTAAAGAATTTATTTAATATTATTTTAAAAATTATAATAAAATAGATATAACTTCTTAGTACTAGTATTAGCTAAGCTAAAAATAGCTTAGTTTATTAAATTAGGGTTAGGGTTTAACCCTAATTAGGGTTAAGAAATTATTATATACTAGAACTAAAGAATTTAGTACTAAAAATTATAATAGAATAGAAATAAGTTCTTAGTACTTATATTAGCTAAGCTAAAAATAGCTTAGTTTATTAAATTAGGGTTAAGGTTTTACCCTAATTAGGGTTAAGAAATTACTATATACTAGAAGTAAAGAATTTAGTACTAGAACTAGAGAATAATAAACTAGAACTAAAGAATTATAAACTAGAACTAGTAAATAATAAACTAGAACTAAAGAATTATTATAATCCTTAGAAGTATATAGAATTTAAAATACTATTTTTATAATTATACTAGTATAGTAACCCCCTTTCTATTATAACTTAAGTATTTTATTCCTTAACTAATTATAATATTAATAATTAGTAGTATAAATAAGATTTAAAACTATTTAATTATTTTAAAAGCTAACTCTAGCTAATAATCCTATTAGTATAATATATATACTACTCTAAGTCCTCTTCTTTATTAAGATTTCTAAAGATCTATATTAGTATTTATTTATATTTATATTTTTCTAAACTTACGTATTCTCTTCTAACTCTCTATTAATAAAGTTATAATATTCTACTTCTAACGCTATAGTAGAAAGGAATTCTCTTTTTTCTATAATACTATTATCTACTATAGATACGTAGTAGAAGGTCTTAGTACTTTTATAATAAATAATTAGAAAATAACTCTTTATTTTAAAAGTCTTAGCTCTAGATATTAGGTACGTAGTTAAGCTATCTAGTTTAGTAATATCTACTAAGAAGCCTAGATAGCCTATAACTTTATTACTAGGCTTATATCTTATATTATAAGCTTTCCTTCCTACTATAAATATAGAAATAAGATTATTATCTTTAAAAGTAGATTTTATAAACGTATTTACGTCTTTTAACTCTTTTTTATAAGAAAATAACTTAGTATTTCTCTTATTAAGATAAGAAAGGTTATTACTATTTTTAGAAAACATTTTCTCTATATATATATTAGTATAGGGGATATAGAAATAGAAGAAGAATAATATACTTAAAAAGGATTTTATTATTTATAATATAAGATAGTAGAATATATCCTTAATAGAATAGAGAGGAGAGGATAAGAAAGTAAAGATAAAGAGTTAGATATATCTTCTATTTATACTTAGAATACCTATACTTTTTTATTATTTACTAAGCTTAAAAGAGGATTATTTTTAATAATAAATACTAGTATTACTACGTCTTTACTCTAGACTCTTCTATTACCTCCTTTTTATAAATAAAAACCTAATTAGTATTATATTACTATAAAGAATATATAATATAAGTGTTAAAATAGTAATATTATTAATAAATAACTCTTTTAAGAAATAAAGTAACTATTTCTAAGAATTAAATAAAATACTAAACTTCTTTAGGATTTTTCTTTATTTTATAATTAGTAAGCTTTAGAGTCTAGACTCTTCTATTAGGAATAAAGAATAGATTTCTTATATTTATTAATTTAAAAGTAAAAGTAAGATTAGTAAGTAGCTTTAGAGAAGGAGTATATAAGTAGTAGGAATTCTTCTTTTTTACTTTATACCTTTACCTCCTATTTACTAGCTTTACTATACGAATTAAGACTCTATATCTATTACTCTAAAGACTTTATACTTACCTTATACTCTATATTTCTATATATAAGTTTATAATATAAAGATTTATATTTTAAAGCTTATTTTATTAATAAAATCTTATAAAAAAAGTATTTTCCTTTTATTATTTAAGTACGTAATATAGACTCTATATTTTCTATATTCTAGAGTAACTTTATAACTATAGAAAATCTAAAACTATACTTTAAGTTTTTATATTTTTCGTTCTAAGAATACTATACTATTCTTCTTAGTATTAAAATTTAAGAATAAAGAAGAGAAAAAAAAAGATTAAAAAACTTATAGTTAAAAACCTAGTACGTATTAAATTAACTATTTATCTTTATTATATTCTTTACTAATTTATATTTTAGGAAATATTTTATTATATTTAAATATGTCTTTAGAACGCGAAGTACTAGGATTTAACCTAGTTTATTATTTAAAATATAAACTTATACTCTGTAACTCTAAAGAGTGTAGGTATATATTAAATAGTAATAAAGAGAATACTTTAGATAATATTAAAAAGCATCTTACTACGAAGCATAGCCTTAATAAATATAAGTTAACTTATATATTAAGTAAATTAAAAGAGTATTCTTTTAATAACTTCGAAGATATAGTTATAGAAAATTATACTAGTTATTTCTTAGATCTAGAAGAGAAAGAAGCTTATTTATGCGTAGTTAATAATTGTAATTATTTAACTACTAGTTTTAAAATATTTAAACAGCATATTATAAGCTTAAAGCATAATATAATTATTAGAGCTAGAGATAAAGATATTTCTAAATACTATAGAATAGTAAAAGTACAAAGCTTACATTCTAATACTAAGTTAATAAAATACTTTATTACTTCGAACTTTTATAAAAGTATTTTAGATATAGATAATCCTAGTAATACTATAGAGAATAGTAATTCTAATACTAAAGATAGCTTTCTATTATATAAAGAAGCTTTAGTTTAAGATAAAGATATTTTTACTTTAGATTATAGTAATTTAAGTACGAAAGAAATCCCTTCTTTATTAAGAAAGTTAGATTTTACTAAGTATTATAATAATAAAGAACTTAATAAGTATTTTAATCTTCTAATAATACCTATTAAGAAGTATAATACTTTACTAGAACGTCTTTATTATATTATATTCTCTACTATCTCTAGTTATAGCTTAATAAGCTTAGAAGATAATATAAATATCTATAGTAAAAGAATACTACAACAGCTTAGAACCGAGCGATTAATTACTATAGATAATAAGAATTTATTTCCTTTTAAAGCTCTAGAGCCTAGTAGTAAGAGAATATACTATAGTACGTTAAGTTTATATTTTATTTATATAATAAGGCTTTATAAATTAAAGTTAGAAAACTCTATAGCTAAAGACGAGCAGCCCTATCTATCTACTAAAGTAGAAAGTTATATTTCTACTTTATTAGAAGATATTAAACTAAGTATAACTAAAGAAGATAAGTATAATAAATTATTAGAAGAAGAGTATTTAAAAGAAGGTAGTAATAATACTACCTTAATAGAAGATATTAAAAATAAGTTAATAAGTATTATAGGTAAAAGAAATAAAGTAATTACTTTATTTATAGTTAATACTATAAAAGAACTATTAGAAGAGCGTTTAGGACAAGCTAGCTTTTCGAATTATAGTATTTTTAATAGTAGTTTAATTACTTTCCTAGCGTTAAGAGCTATTAAAACTCCGAATAAACTAGCTAAAGAAGCTAGTAGTATAGCGCAGGATTGTTCGTATTTAATATATACTATACGATTAGTATTTTTAGAAATTATTAAAAAGATTTATAAAGAAGATTTAGAAAATTATAATAATAAAAGAATTACGACTCTCCCTATCGTAGAGGATATATTTAATAATTATTATCGAAAATATATTAGCTATACTAGTAATAATAGCTTCGAAGAGCTAACTAGAATAAGATTATACTGTCTTAATATAGCTAAAAACACAGTTAGTAAAACTAGAATTTTCGAATTCGATATTAATACTATTATAGTAGATAGTAAAGAAGTTAAGATAGATAATATAAAGATATTATATAAAACTATAGAAGATAAACTAGAAGAAATACTATTTAAAGATTTATTATATCTAAATTATAAAGATTTAGATATAGATATTAATAGTATAAAAGATAATTATAATAATAATAAAGAAGATTTTTATTTCCTAAAAGAAAATACTAATACTATAAACTTAAACCTAGAGAAGAAAAGTAATAGTTTATTAGAAAGTATATTTAAAGAAAACTCTATCTTAAATTCTATATTTATTAAAGAGAATAAAACTAAAGATAAAGATTATATATATAATAGAGAAAATATAAGAAATAACTTAGCTACTAGGCTAGAGTTTATAAAACTACTTAGTGTAGCTTTATATTTACTAGCTGCGTGCCCTATTAGGGGTACAGAAATAGAGAATTTAAAATATATTAATAGTAGTAAGTTAGGGGAGAGAAATCTCTTTATAGATAATTATACTAAGTTAATAAGAGTAGAAACTACGTATAGTAAAAGTAATAATATTACGAATAAAGATAATAATATAGTAAGGTATTTTAGTCCTAAGCTTTCTAATATTATTAAAGTATATCTTAGCTTTTATATACCTATTTATAAGTTTTTATATTTTATAGAATATAATAAAGTAAATACTAGCCCTTATATTCTAGAAGATAAAGAAATACCTATAAGTAGTAGTACTATTAGTAATAAACTAGGTATACTAACCGAAACGTATTTATTTACTAGAATAACAATTAGTAGTTATAGACAATTAATTAAATATATACTTAATTCTAGATTAAATATAGATATAGAGATAAGTAAAGAAGAAGAAGAAGAAGATAATATAAAAGATTTATTATTTAATCACTCTACTAAAGTAGCTAATTTAAACTACGGCCGAGATTATAATATATTTAGAACTAAGAATTCGAGTTTAGAACAAAAATCTAGAGATTTAACTACGAAGGTATTTAACTATTTTAATTTATTAGAGAGAGATATAAGCTTATCTACTATCTTTATAAGGAATAATAATATAAATAATAATACTTTAGAAGAAATAAGCTCTTCTAGCTCTAGTAGTTCGAGTATTAAAAGTAATATAAATACTTCTACTTTTTATAATAATACTTTAGAGAAAATAAACTCTAGAAGTTCTAGTATAGAGGGTAATAGTACTACTATAGATAATAATATTACTTTAGAGAATATAAGTATAAGTAGCTCTAGTATAAAAAGTAATATAGATATAAATACTTTTAATACTATTTCTTTAGATAAAATAAACTCTAGAAGTACTAGTATAGAAAGTAATAATAATAACTTAGAGAATAATATTACTTTAGAAGATATAACCTCTAGAAGTACTAGTAGTAAGAGTAATATAAGTATTATTAAAAGTAAACCTCTAGGTATTTTAAAAAAGATAAATAGAAGTAGTACTAATAAAAAAGAGTATAGTACTTCTAGTAGCTCTAGTAGCTCTAGTAGTAGTAGTAGTAAAAGAAAAAAAATAAATACTATATTAAAAAGACCTAGAACTAGTAATTCTAGTTCTATACTAAATAGTATTAAGAATAAAAAAAGTAAACTTAAGTCTAGTAGTTTATTATCTAGCTCTTCTACTAGTAATAATAGTTTTATAGATATAGATACTATAGATATTTCTAGTCCTAATAAACTAGCTACTAAAATAGATACGTTAGACTTAACTACTATTAATTCTAGTTTAGAAAGTATAGTTAAGAATACTAATAGTATTTCTAAGGATAAAAACTATAAAAGTAGTATTTATAAAAGTCCTAAAGTTATTATACCTAGTAAGAAAAAAGATAATAATATTATTACTATTTCTAGCTCTAGTTCTAGTTCTAGTACTAGTATTAATACTACTACTAGTAATAAAGAAGATAATACTAAGAATAATAATATCTCTAATTTTATTACTTATAGAATAAAGAATAGAAACTCTAAAGTAAGAGTAAATAAAAATATAGTTAATAATAATAAATATTCTAGTAGCTCTTCTAGTTCTAGTTCTATAAGTAATAGTAGTATTAAGTTAAACTCTAGTAAAGATAAAAGTAAAAAAAACTTCTTAAAAGTTAATAATATTATTAAACCTAGTTCTACGTTTAAGAATAATAAAAGTAGTAAAGGAAAAGAAAAAGCTATAGATTTAGAGTATAATAGCTCCTCTAGTAATAATATATTACTAGAAGATAGTAGTAAAATAAATAAAGACCTAATTAATAAGCTAAAAGAGAAAGTAAATCTAGGTTTAGATATAGAATTCGAGTTTAATACTTTATTAACAGAAGTAGAACAAAATCTATTACTAAAAGAAATAAGTATAATTAGTAGTAATAATAATTCTCTATTAAATAATAAAGTAGGAGAGTCTTCTACTAGTAATATTAGTAAAATTAAAGATAAATCTTTAATAACTAAAGAAAAACCTCTATATTCTAGCTTTACGCATAAAAGAGAAGCTAGTAAAATACTAGAAAATACTACTAAACTAAGTAAAATATCTATAAACCCTACTAAAGATATTAGTTTAGTTACTTCTACTATTAATACCTCTAAGAATCTTAATAGAATTAATAAAGATAATATATTAAGAGCTTTACCTATAGAAGATAGAAAGAAACTAGTAAAACAACGTATTATAAATAAGAAAATAGAAAGAGAATTATTATCTAAACCTAAGAAAAGCTTAGAAGAATACGTAGAAGAATTATATAAAATAATTAATAAAGATATTAAAAGTTTTAAATCTTTAAAACAAAAAGAAGCTATTAATTCTATTATAGAATTAGTACCTTTTCTTACTTATATTACGAAAACAGGAGGAGGTAAAAGCTTATTATTCTTTTTACCTCCTTTTATTTATCCTAATAGAAGATATATAGTAATAGTACCTAGAATAAGCTTAATAGAAGATTTATATAAAAGAGCTAAAGAATTTAACCTTAATACTTCTATATTTAACGAAGATACTATAGATTTAGAAAGTAATTTAATATTTATAAGCTTAGAAGCTAGTTATAATCCTATATTTCGTAATTATATATATAGTTTAAAATCTTTAAACGTTAATATAACGATATACTTAGAAGAAGCGCATTTATTATTACTAGAAGATAATTTTAGAAATATTATTTCTAGATTAAAAAGTATTTTAAATCTAGAAATACAATTAGTATTTCTAACCGCTACGTTACCTAGTATACTAGAAGACTTATTAGAAGAATACTTTCTACTAGATAATAACGTAGTAATAAGAGATTCTACGTCTAGAGAAAATATAGAATATAATATAATTACTACTAAAGAGCCTTTAGTATTTTTAAAAGAAAGTATACGTAAAGAAATAAATATAAAGGAAGAAGATAAATATATAGTATTTACTAATACTAAAGAAGAAGCTCTAAAGTATAGTAAACTATTAGATATACCTTATTACTTTAGCGAAATAGAAGAAGAAAAGAAGAAAGAAAATTCTTTAAAATTAAAAACCTTTTTAAATCCTACCTCTTCTATTAAAGGGATTATAGCTACTATAGCGTTAATAGTAGGCTTAGACTATCCTAATATAAAAGTAGTTTATTTTCTACCTACTATATCTAGTTTAATTAATACTATACAAGGTATAGGTAGAATAAGAGAGAAAGGAAAAGCGTTTATTATAATATCTAATAATAATATAACGTTACCTATATTAGATAAAAGTATTCTAGATAATACTAAAGAAAATATAAGTATAGAAGAATTTAAAGCTTTAGATAATTATAAAGCTAAAGAATTAATAACTTCTAAAACGTGCTATAGAGCTATAATAGAAAATTACTTAGATAATTCGAATATAGAAAAGTGTAATACAAATACTATAAAGTGTAGTATTTGTATTTCTAAAGACGAGAGCTATAGTACTCTAAGTAATAAACTTAATACTTTAGAGTTAAATAAATCTTTATTAAAAGAAAAATTAGAATTAAAATTAGATTTTATATATAATAGCTTTTGTATTAATTGCTTTATTAGGAAAAAAGTAAATAAAGCTTTTTTGCATAATATTAGTAGCTGTACCGAATATAAAGACTTTAAAGAAAAGCATATTAAGAGTATAGCTAATTTTACTAGGAATAATAAGTTAAATCTAAGTAAATCTAGCTTATTACCTTTAAATATAGTAGATTTTAAGTGTATTCTACCTAGATATATATGTACTTCGAATAGCTGTAAATATAAAGATATTATATTTACTTTTGTTTATTTATTACAAGAAGTAATAGAAGATACTACGTTTTCTAAATACTTATATTTATTTCCTAAGGTATTATCTCTAAAAGAAGAATATAATAAAGAACCTAATCTATATAGTAATAATAAGAAAGATAAAATAATAGCTTTAGTACTAAGTAAAGTAATAAAAGTAGATATAAGCTTATCTATATTAGAAATACATAATATCCTAATAGATTTTAATTTTAATAAATTACAAACTATATTCGAAGATGAAAGAGTAGAATCTTAAAATAACTTATTTAATAACTAGGTTATAAAAATTAAGATTATAATAAATATATAAACTTTCTTTACTTAATTTATAAACTATCTCTTTACTCTATATATAGAATAAAAGCTTTATTTTAACTATTTTTCTTTTTTTATAAGATCTTATTTATAATATAACTACTATTACTTTCTTTTCTTTAAGAATATATGTATATTTATATTTATTATAGTATATTATACTTTAAAGAATAATAATAATAAGAAAGGAAAATACTACTTATTATTATATAGTATATCTAGGATATAAAAGAGTAAAATATATACTTAGTTATATATTAACTATATTAGATAGTTAGATTCTATATAGTATATATAGAAAGTATTACTATTATTATAGTTAATACTATATACGTAGAGATAAAAAGTAAGAGTTTTATATAAAGATATAAAAGTACTTAGTTAATTTTTCTTCTATAGTAAAGAAGTATCTTATTAAGATAATATCTATATTAGATTCTATATATAAAAGGTTTTATAAAGAAGTATAAATCATATATAGCTAAGTATAAATAGTAATTAGAAAGTAAAAGAAAAAAGAAAAATTAAAAAAAAGATTTTAAAAAGAATAATAAGAGAAGGAAAAAAAGATATATTATTAAACTACGTATTAAAGAACTCGAACTCCTCACTAAAACTACTATCTAATAAAGTAGGATCTATAGCTAGTAAAGTTAGTATTATAGAAGATAAATTTAACTATAAAAACTACTTACTAGAGTTATTACTTTCGAATTCAAAAGGTAGAGAAGAGTAATACTCTTCTAATACTAATAGACTTAGTTAAACGTAACTCTATAGAAAATAATAATAATAAGAAAAAAAAACTAAAAGAGATAAATAACGTTCTATAGCTTTAGGTAGAGAGAAGAATACTATAAAAGAAATAAGTAGTATATAAAAAATTATAAAAAGTAAGAATAAGATAAGAGTAAGTATATAAATTTAAAAGGAATAAAAATAAGTAAATATATAAAGTAGAATAAGTAGAAAAGGTAAGAAGAGTGAAATAAGTACTATAAAATAATAATAAAAATTTAAAAGAAATAGTTCGAGGAGAGAAAATAGTAAGAGAAATAAAATAGGGTATATAAGTAAAAAAGATAAAAAAGAATAACTAAGAATATAAAGTAAAAGAAGAAGAAGAATAATAATAATAATAAAGAAAAGTGTAAAGAAGAGAAATTTAGTTATAAAAAAGAAATTAAAAGTAGTAGTTAGAAAGATATAAAGTAATAAAAGAAGATTAACGTAAAAAGGTATACTAATATAAACTTAAAAAGAAAAGTATAAGAAAGTATAAGAGAGAATTATTATTAACTATATAAGGTTATAGGATGTAGGGTCTATATCCTTAAAGAACTAGTCTGTGCGTAAGAAAATTAGCTAGATATCCTAGCTATATATCCTCTATTTAGTCCTAGTGTCTTTTAGAGTAAGGATATTTAGTCTAATAGCGAGGATATTTAGTCTAACAGCGAGGATATTTAGTCTAACAGCGAGGATATTTAGTCTAACAGCGAGGATACTTAGTCTAACAGCGGGGATATTTAGTCTAACAGCGAGGATATTTAGTCTAACAGCGAGGATACTTAGTCTGATAGCGAGGATACTTAGTCTAACAGCGAGGATATTTAGTCTAATAGTAAGGATATTTAGTCTAACAGCGAGGATATTTAGTCTAATAGCGAGGATACTTAGTCTAATAGTGAGGATATTTAGTCTAATAGCGAGGATACTTAGCCTAACAGCGAGGATATTTAGTCTAATAGCGAGGATACTTAGTCTAATAGCGAGGATACTTAATCTAACAGCGAGGATACTTAGTCTGACAGTAAGGATACTTAATCTAACAGCGAGGATACTTAGTCCGACAGCGAGGATACTTAGTCTGATAGTAAGGATACTTAGTTAGGTAGTAAGCTTATAAGATTATTTTAGTCCTAAAGCGAGGTTAAAATAACGTACTAGTGTAAAGGAGTAAAGATTATATACTATAGGTGGGGGTAAATAGAAAACCTTTCTAAGTACCCCTATTAGTAAGTAACTAAACATTTTCACGCCCTCGCAATTTTCTTATTAAATATAAGCCTATAAAGCATGTAATAGTTTTCTACTAACCCCTTTAACTACTAATACACCTAAGTATCTAGTACAGTAGAATCTTCCTCCCTAAAATTACTTTCGCTTACAACCTCTCTATTGTTATCTTCTTCCCTAGAGACACTCTCGCCTATAATCTCCCCTCTTTCTATCTGCGTATTATTAAGCTGACAGAGAGCAGCTAGCGGATAGTAGGTTTTAATCTCCTTATTAGTTATTCCCTCTAAGGCCAACGGCGCTAGTGGCGCGTAATCTAATATACAAGTAACGTAAAATAGCTTAATTACCCTAGCCGCTTTAAAAACGTTCGCGTTACATAATACTAGCATCTCTACCTATTGCGTAAAACGTGTAACTGTTAAGCCTAACTCCATGTACGCGTTCCTAATTAACTTTTATAGTAGAAGTGCGAACACCCTAATACCAAACTTAGCTTTTATAATTCCCTATCTTTTCCTAGCGTCTAGTTACTTACTAAACTCTTTCTAGTCTACTAGGCTATCCTCTTTTGTAGCTAGAGACCTATCTACGCGTTAGAAGGATCGGCTAAAGAGGAACTCCTTTACTACTATTACATATCTACGACTACGCCCTCTAGTAAACACTTGTCTTTACTAGACGAGACTTTCTAATCGTTTATACTTAGTAGTCAGAGTAGCTATAATCCACCTATGTCGCATCTCTAAGGTAATACCTAGAGCCTAACTTATCTTCGCTGTTACGACTAGGTTCTTAAACCGACTTGTATTGTTCGCTGTAAGCCTAGATTCGTGTAGTATTACTAATACTGCTTGCGAAAGCACTAGACGCCTATCCGATAATGTAGTAATATAGTTATTGTGTTTAGCTGATCTGAAAAGGTCTAACTCGTTGTGCTGTAGTAGCTTTAGTATATCGTCTTTAAATAACCGCTTGCCCTAGGAGTGCTGAGAGCGCTAAAATCAAAGAAGCGTTTTCTAATCTTGAATGCACTCTACTGTACTTATCGCAGCTGCCTTCGATATTATATTTCCTACTACCTGAATGCCTGCGCTAGGTAGGTGTTGAGTAAACTTCCTGTATCGCTGCTCTTTAGGAGCTATAGTAACGTTGTTGGTAGCTGCCCTAATAAGGTCCTGCGTACTCGCTACTATTCGCACTATAGCCTCCTTAAGTTGTTCTTTTAGCTTCTGATTAACCTATTTCGTTCTGCTCTCACTGCTATTTCGCTTTCTCTTAACCCCTAGCGTCTGCTCTTCCCCCTCGTTTTACTCTTCTTCTAAATCTAGAATCTTATCTACTAGTGTATCGTATACTTGATTCATAAATTGTAGGATTATCTTCTTATTTACTTAACGATATATCTAGCGCAACGCTGCATTAGGCGATAATGCGATAAACACCTTACTACCCTAAGTGTTGACGTCAAACGATATATATAATAGTGCTTCTCCCTACCTTGCCTAGCTTGCCTCTCTTACTGTTATAACAGCGTCCTTATCACCCTGTATTGCTATTAGTGTTAGTCGGAGTGAAGTTATTGTTATATTGTATTGATGTAGATAATAAGTAAGCTTGTTGAGCGGGAATTAGGTAGATCGCTTAGAATAGGTTTATCCGCGCCGGTCTAAGGGTTCTGGTTTTAGCTATAATCTTGGGCTAAAATCCCCGCACCTTTATTCTACTTATCACTAACTATCTATCACCCCTAATTATTACTATATACGCTCCTTTTATGTCTCTTCCTAACTATATTGTAGCCGATTATACTAATAAGATTATAACGTGCGCGCTGCACTTGTATGCTATCCTTCTAAGTAAAGTACTCTCGTATTTTAACGAAGAGTATTAGGAAGAGACTACCCTAGGGGAGCGCCGCTATATTTAAGAGGCTGTTAATACTCTTGTTTCTAGCAGTGACTATTATATAAAGTATATAGACTTTATTATACCTAATACACCTGTAGAGGCCTTTATTAGCCTTAAACTATATAAAGGATCTTACTAGTGCCGTCTTTGCACTAAGATTATTACTAGTATATCTGCCTGCTATAATATGCACAGCTATCTCCGCGAATATAGATTGAATAGTCCCTAGAATACTAGTTCTTATGGGAGAGAGGAGTAGTATAATACACGAGTGCGGATTGTTACATTGTAACAACTATTTAAGTCTGTTCTACTAGAGTATCGATCCTTAGGGTTAACATAAAAGTTTCTAGTCTACCCCTATAGAGAGTTACCCTACCGAGCTGTTAATAATAAAGAACTGAACCTCGAGCACGGTGCCCTGTAATCTCTAACGCTAGTGTCTGCACTTAGCGATAGAACACCTAAATAAAGTAATAAGGAGACTTATATAGCTGAGGACAGCGAAGAAGATAACGCTGTATTGCGCGAACAATTAGGTCTAGTATTACGCTAGGCAGAGGAAGCGTAAGTAGAATAATTCGCCTCTTTCCTAGGGGCTCCCTCTATCTAGACTAACCCTTAGATCGCTACCTGTAGGATTGTAGGCACGTTTAAGGACTTCTAGATATAGGTAGAGGCTCTAGCCTACGTCTTAGTTCCCTCCTCTAATATAGAACTAAAGCTGTTCTTCCTCTACACTACTATTAAGGGTATAGTGCGCACCTAGTAGAATGTTAGTCTATAGACTTCTCGCTACGCCTGTATCCGTGTAATGCAAGAGACATGCACCGACATACCTACCTTTCCTTTTAAACCCTACTAGTCTTATAACCTATACTACGCGCTGTTACTACAGAAGATCTTTGTATTCTTCTACTGTGTACTAGTTAAGAAATAGAGGTAACTATCTACACTAGTACTACAGATGCATTAATAAAAAGCCTAGGATAAGATCGTAGAGTATCTTAACACCCTTATAGCTAACTTTCCTGTAGTAAACGAACGATATAGCGAAACGTCACTAGGCGCACTTGAAGCCCTCTGCTATTAGTTCTAGATCAGCCTTATTAAGCAGACGGCCTGCTAACGTGACACTAAACTTGCCCTCGCTACTCTAGTTGCTTTCCTTGCACTATCGCCGTCACGCACTAGATTCTTAGAGGCGTACAACTTTGCGACACATATATTAGCTATTAAGAAGATGTATAGATTTGCCGCACTACAGAAACTAAGAGATAAGTTTCAGCCTCCTGTTAATACTCTGGCACCGCCTAATACGTATATGTAAGAGGAGACTTCTTAAGCTACTATAGTATAAGAGGTTAAAAGTCTACTAGAAGAATAAGAGTCTGCAGGGGAAAGTCCTCCTGTAGTAGAGGATCGCAATTGTGTAATCGTAAACAACTTTAGATTATAGGTTTATAATTACCTTACTATAGAATACCCTACCTCTATAAATTAGCTTATTAAACGGGGGCGCCTTCTAAGCTAATTTTAATATAGAGAAAATCTTGATGCATTTGTCTACTAGAATAGAGAAGACGTTACTATCCGCGGGCTACGTATAAATTTAACTAAATACACCTAGATAGTATTCAAAGAGTATAATAAGGCCTCTAGTATTCTGTATAAGCTCGTATACGTTTCTAGTCGATTAGGTCTTCCTACTATACTATAGGACTCTCTTGTTAATAACCTAAAGAACGCTGCACTAGGATACAGCGTCTTCAACCTAGGTAACCTAGAACTTTAGCACGGAAAAGATTTCATTTTCTAATAACTTATTAGAGGAGTTAACTGTAAGGCTTTTAAATCTAGCCTTATTACTAATCTTTAAGACTTTACTTAAGTACAACAATACTGCAACCTTATATAGAAGTTCCTAGCGCATCTTCTCTGTCTTATTTATCTAATAAGCGGACAACCTGCCTAAGGAACTAAGCTCCTTAGTGTGCAGCTGGAGAATGGTCTTATTATAGGAATGCGAAACATCTACCTCTATAATAAGCTTATTACTATTATTCCCCGTTACTATAAGGGTTATAACAGAGATAAGTCTGTAAAGACTATCTATTGTTTCCTGCTAAGAGAGATTAGGTCTCTTCTTATGTGGTACACCTAGCTTGTACGACCCTTCTACCTTACAGTCTAGTTACAGCTTAAGTTATCCCTATAGAACTACTACTACGAGTAAGTAAAAAGTGTACTACTCTAGCTAGATAATAGTAGGAAATAACGTATAATATCTTAATTACTTAGCTAAGTTCTTCGTCGAGCATTAGAGCGTTGGCTTAGTAAAGAGATTAACATTAGTATAATAAGATATCTGATTATTGCCTTTAGACGTAAGATTAGTAGTATGGATAGGTTACTACATAAGTTAACTAAGGAAGATGTAGAGGATATTGTTAATGAGGCTGAGGCTAAATCTTAAGAGATGTAAGCAGGTTATTCTGCGGAGGTTATAACTGTAGTGTACGCTCTTAACATCGCTAAGATGTTTATACGTAGGTTCGACTAACTAGATGCCCACTTTAAGATATCTACTTGATAGTATCGTACCCTTACGTTTAGTCCTGTTCTAGAGGACTTTACACCCCTACTAGAGAGTGTTATACTAGTTGCTCTTGTAAAGTAAGCAGAAAGAGACTTAGTGAACTACTCTAGGTTACTCTAGGCTAATTTCGGTAATAACGTGCACTTTAGAGGAGAATAGAAGGCTGTTATTACAGCTATTATAGTAGGTGAACTAATAGTTGTGTATATTATAGGTACGGGAGCTAGTAAAAGCCTTACCTTCCTACTGCCTGTATACTTCTATAGTTACGGTTAGACAATTATTATTGTCCCTCTTACAGCGCTTAGGACTAATCTCCTAGAGCGATATTAAGCACTTAGAATCTAAGCTACTATCTAGTAGCACGGTGCCTATAACGAGACTGCATCTATTGTTCTTGCTACACTAGAGAGCATTTTATATAAGAACTTCTCTACCTTTGTCTACTAGTAAGCTGCACTTAGTGTACTAGAGAGGATAGTTATAGATAAGTTTTACTACGTTATCCTTAAGGACGTGTCCTACCGTTATTATCTACTGTAGCTCTATAATATTACGCGGTACTTTACACGTATAACACTTCTGTCTACTACTATACCTGTTAGTTATTAGGAAGACGCATTTCGACTGCTAGGACTACTAAGCGATATAATGCTATTCTAAGAGCCTACTACGCGACTGAATATTAGCTATACTATGCGTTATATTAGTAGCACTAGTATCTAGAGCGTTGACAAGATAGGAGAATATATTATAAAAGAGATTAGACTTAAGAGGAAAATAATAGTATATATTAAGTTTGCTACAACAGCTTTAGAGTTAGTAACAAAGCTTACTAGTTTTGTTTACTATAGTAAGATAGTTAAGAAAGACAAGGCAGTAAATATCTAAGCTTTTAGGGCTGTAAAGTCTAGATGTATAGTAATAACTAGTGCGTTAACTAAGGGGATACACTTCGACGACGTCGATACTATTATCCGCATTAGGCTACTAGTATCGCTAATATCTTACAACTAAGAGACTAGAAGAGGAGGACGTAACGGGCGTAGGTGTAAAGCTATTCTAATCACCTCTAACAGTATTAAGAACACGTATTTTACAAAGGTAAGTAAGGCTATACAGTTAAAGATATAGGTATATATATAGTATAGGTCTAGTATACAACAGTGCCGCCGTCGTGTTCTTAATAAATACTTTAACAGTAATGCTAAACGCACTATATACCTGCTAGCAGAAGCCTAGTGCGATATTTATAAAGAGCGATTATATCGTCCCTTAGGAATTAGATATATTAAACAAGTTAAAGGCGGCGGACATTAAGATAGTATAGGTTCTAACCACTGCACTATTCCTACAACACCTGCTAAACGTAGTAGTCTAGTAGCGCCTACAACGCCTTACACCTCTAACACTAGCACTATAATATCTCTTTCGCCCTACGTATTGTCGACTACAGGGCTATATACTAAGTCCTCCCCTCTAATATAGGTAAAGGCCTCTAACTATAACACAACGCCTAGTCGAGTACTAACCTTACTAAACACAGCGAACGTTACATTAGAGTCCCCTTTTAATAACTTAATATATAAGCGCAACTACAGTTAGGGTAAGTATAGGTGATCCGAACAGTTACGTACCTAGATAATATCTAATATATAAGTAGTGTAAAGCTCTAGTCTAAGCCGCGATAACTCCTAAATAAGCTCTATAACGACTTATAAATAAGTAAGATAAGAGCAAGAACTTAAGTTTAACACTTACCCTAGTCTAGATACTGCGAAGAAAAGGGCGAACGTATTCGAGTACGAGATACTAGAAACGTATACGTTCTAGTCTTTACATTACCTAGTATACTATGTTGCTAGGGACGACTTTAATCACCTAAAGAGCTAATGTGGAAGCCTTGTTAATGCTACTATAAAAGAGTACCGTATCCGCATGAATAAAAAATAGGGATAGGGGTAGTACTAGTAGTACCTTCTTCTAACTAACTGCTATCTAGAGTGGCAAATAAACGGCACTACACGAATAAACAATAAGCTACAGAGAAGGAATCTATGCAAAGACAAATTCGTGATCTAAGATACTTAGGCCTACCTCTAGGTAAAATCTAACCTTGTTCGCAACTAGTAGATAGCAAATATACGCGAAGAAGAAGGGGACAAGTGGGACCCTAACTAGGACGATGACTTCCGTTAACATTTTCATAGTGTAGTGAATTTTAGAGAAGACTATAAAGCTAGTTAGATTATCTTAGGTCTTAACCGCATTATATATAAGATGTTTATAGACATAGAAGAAACCTAAGCGATGCCGCTAGTTTTGATAGCTAGCGGTAGGCTACTAAATAGGTGAAGGGTAAGGTGCTATTAATATAGTATATTAGCTTAGGCGTATATAGAAAACCTGTCTTCTGACCCCTATAGGCGCCTTATTCTCCCGTACCAATACGGTTGTGGCGTAAAAGATACTAACTGCGATATAGACAGAGAAACCGGCATTTAAGTAAGGTCTACGAGCATATTATTATAGTTTACTAAATACTACGTAGATATGACACTATAGCGACCTAGTAAGAACCCGCTCTCTAATTTTATTAATGAAGGAGAATATTACTATATAATATAAGAGTTAGACTTACCTAAAAGAATGGACTAACTAATAGGGTATATAAAATAGTAAGGTATAGTGAATACAGGGCACTAGAGCGGAATAGCTGTCTAGGGTTAGGCTAGGCGCTACTACACTGGGATCTAACATATGAGTACTATAGGGTATCGCCTTTAGGGTATACAGGAAAGTTGCGAAACGCGGGCGCTTAGACCTGTTGACTTGACTCTTACTCTCTACATCTATCGAACTTAGTTAACAACACTAACTAATAACGCTAAATCCACCGCTAAATCTAAAGAAACAGCGACCGTAACAGTAGCTATAACGCGTAAGAGTGCGTATAATCCTTGTAAAAGCTGTTAGAAATAATTATTAATTGCTTGTAGGCGCTTTTACAGCGACGCACTACTAATCTAAGTGATAGAAGGTGAGTCTACTCTAAAAACAGCTGAACTAGCGACCCCGCTAATTACTAAGTTTCCTATATACCCTTATAATAGGATAATATACCTAGCTAAGTTTCCTGTATACCCCTAATAGGGGTATATAGAGCAGGAAGCTATAGTTACTAACACTTCTACGTACAGAGAATATACTATTAATAATTAAAAGGCTTAACTGTAACTTAGTACACTATATAGGACTCTAGTCTAATAGAGGATGTTAACCTATCTCCTCCTAAGACTCCTAACTAGCCCGTCTGGCCCCCGAAGCGTCCTCCGTAAGGTTTCCCACTTCACCCCTATAGGGGTATATTAAAAACTTTGCTAACCACCCCTATTATTAGAGTGTCCCCGCTATCTAATAAAGACGATAACGAAGACGCGGTCGATGTCGATGTCCATATTAAAGATCTAGAAATTAAAGAAGATGTTATGCCTGTCGGCGTTAAGGATAGTGTAGATAAGTAAAATAACGAGTCTTCTTCCGCCCGCTGCATTATAGCAAACATTAAAGCCTAAACTCTTAACGGAGAGAAGTTCGGCCGTTAGACTATAAACGTTAGCGCCTTCTATTCTAAGATTCTCTATATCACCCCTATACAGCTTACTAACACTATCCTAGATAACCCTACTATCTACAAGGCCTACGAAATACTGTCTAAGCACGTTATACTTAATAAGCGCTCCTGTAGTATTAAGCGTGTCGCTAACATCCTTAGCGAGAATAGGGAAACTCTCTTCTTAACTACGACTTTATCCGATTACACAGACTAGAGTGAGGAGTTTTACTAGGCACGATTTATAATAATCCTTTAGTCTATCTTCGCTAATCCTTACTATAGTGTGTTTGATGTTGCTAAAATCTAGGAGGGTGTTGTCTTGACTTGTTGTCTTTAGGTCCTCTTAAAGATTATCGTTACGATCTTGCGCCCTAAGCGTCGGCGTGACTTAGTCTCTTATTGTAAGGTACAGTAAAAGGCAGCCGCTATTTAAGCGCTGCAGTAATCGATTAAGAACGTAACGCTTAACGCTGTACTAGAGTAAGTAGAGGCCGGCGCCTGACAGACTGTCTAGAACTTAAGGAAGAAGGGCGGTCGTCTGCCGAAGAAGGCTAAAGTGTAACTACTCTTAGATGAGTTCATTAGCGAAATCGACGACCTAGATGACGCCCCGTCTCCTAACGGTGCTTCTACTGCCCCTCGTGAAGTTAGCGACATTGCCGGCTACTCCGTCGAAGAGGTTATCAAGATGTACATGGAGGACATGGATACTTCCACCGCTAAACTAGCCCTCGAAGCCGAGTAAATTGAGCGTAAGAAGCGGGATGCTAGGTCTTGCGTTGATTAAGTCTAGGACCTCTAGTAGCGCCCCTAAGCGCATAAGTGCTACGCTTAAAACTTGGCTCTTCTCTATAATGCTGCTCTTAAGCATATAAGACAGATTGTTACGGCCCTAATGAAGAACAAGCGCAAGAAGCCTATCCTAGATGCGATAAAGTTAGAGTATGAGCGCAATAAGGAGGTAGCGACGCTTATTACTAAGGCTGCAGAAGTCGATGTTAACACTGCACTAGACCCGGTCGCCGCTCTCGCTGCTGAGGTAGACGAGGATATTCGACGGTGCGCTGAGAGTAGGATTGAAGTGGGCTCCGAAGACGACGTTCTCTCTGCTATGGTGGACATTCCGAAAGAGCTGAAAGATAACCTAACTAAGAAACTCTTTGAATAAGCGAAGAATAGTGCGGCGTATAGCCTACAGTACCTCTTCGAGGCCTGTATCGAGGCCTACATCCGAAATATAAAAGATAAGGTAATTCTAGGCACTAGCTTCGCGCTGCGATAGTAGTAGGTGATAGGAACTAAGTAGGTCACAGATCTTGCTACCTATCTTGTAGCGATGTGGATTAACGGCGGGATCGTTGCTGACTATATTAGTTTAGGAAAGACCTTTATTACTAGAGGAACTATCGTAAAGGTAAGATTTCCCTAAAGGGGGTTGTTAAAAAACTTCCTTATATACCCCCTATAGACATATTCCTTAGGATACCTTAGAAAGTTTCTTTAGAACCCCTATCGCACCCCCTATTGTATAAAACTAACGTGACTCCTAGACGCGACTAAATTAGCTTACTTAGCAGGACCCTAATAACGCTACCCTTATTACCGAGCAACGACTAGAGGCAATTAAGGCCGGAAAGACCCCCCCTACTATGCTCGAGAGTCGACCGTCCCTCTATATTACCTTATCTAGTCTCTGTTACTAGACCGCGCTTAAGCTGAACAAGTTTAGTTAATATTTCTAGGTTACCTACATCGGCGGCGACAAGCGCATTACTAAGAACTAATATTAAGTGGCTAACGACTTCCTAAAGCCTAATTATCCTATGTAGGACAAGGACTATAAGCTCGGTACCTAGTCTATCTACGTAGTCTCGTATCAGCTCCTCTCCCGTTACTATAGGCCTTAGAATTACTAGAAGATAGCTAGGATGAACTAGTAACTCTATTATGATAACCGCAATATCCCCCTTAGTTCTTTCGACCTAACTAAGTAGTAAGCCGATCTAGCGAATCTTCTAGAGTTCTTAGAAGATAACCCCCGCCTAATCCTTAACTCGCTAGCATATCTCTTCGGCTACGTCTTCGCTAATAAGTGCTACGACAGTCTTTGAAATTAGTCTTCCTAGTGGCGCACACTACGATAGCTACGTCCAAAGTCTTACATTCTCTTAAGCGGCTATCTAGCACCCTAAGGTATAGAAGACTTTAGGAGCTATATCTGTTTAATAGAGAAACCTAAGCTTATTACAGAGGAGTAACGTACATTAGCTGTATACAAAGACGCTATCGCGTGTAGCGGCGAAGTCCCTACCTACTACCCTAGTTATAGTAATCCGTACGAACTAAGCCCACAGGATCCTAAGTAAGCCCCCCCCCCCCCCGCCTTCTATCGCCACTCTGCCCTATAGGGGTACTTAGGAAACCTTTCTTCGTATCCCTATATATATCTCTATATCTAGTGGCTAGGTGCCTAATGCTATACTAACGTCTTATAGTTTTAAGTATTGTTTCGTGTACAAGAACTAGCTTAAGTTTATTACTCCTACTACTAGCCCCTCCTATAAGCAGTGCATCTCCTAGGGTATAACTACGTAGACCGCCCTCTAATAAATTGTAATACGTTAAGACTTTAGGAGCGCCCTCCCTGTTAACTCCAAGAACACTATTAGTAGGTCTATGCCTAGAAAGCATGTCTACTCTATAGAGCGCCTCTTCGCCCCTGATAATTAGTAGATGTACACTAACTAACTTACCCGCTAGCGTAATTAGATGTTTACTACACATATCTTAGTCTCTTTAGGGACTAACATTCCCGCCGCTAACTCTCGCACGACCCGCGCTCTACAGATCATTAACTTCCTACCCTTAACAGGTTTTCTGCATTATAAAGTCCTATACGAGAAGCGTCCTGTCGATTATTCGCTAGGAGACGACGACGACAACCTAGATAAGAAGTATAATCGCGATAGGGAATCTTAGTTCTACAACAAGTCCGACCTTTTTAAGGCCTACGATGCTCTGCCTAGGATAAAGCCTAGCAGCCGCAGAGAGCGTATTCGCTAGCTCCTTAAGACCGCGCGGTCTATAGGGTGTGACGCCCTAGGCCCTGAGCTCGACTTTACGTCTATGCCTAACGCCGATCTCGCTTAACTCTTCCTTAAGCACTCACCTAAGATACAGGCCATTATCAGTCTATATAATAACTAGTGCCTTTTAGCTGACGAGAAGCTTATATATTAGTTTAATACACCTATTATCCAGGAGCTTACCTAAACCGTTATAGAACTGCTCTGTATAGCCGTCTACAGCGTCTACTCTAGTAATAATAACAGGGAGTGAGTACGCGTCGCAGAGGATTAGAATAACCTAAAGATTTAAGCGAGGGCTATATTTGCATCAGCTGCCGTCTTCAGCACTAGATACAATCTTCAGAACGACTGCCGCGCAGCTTGTATGGTCGACACTCTAGATAACGACAACCAAGAATAGTAAGTTTAGGGCCGGACCTACTAAGGAGGCCAGCTCCTAGACTGTCACTTTTTCCGCCTAATTATGCGTAGCTCTTACGCAGAGCAGCTCCTTTCGTAAGTTACGCGATTATTAATTTAGCGATATCAACAACTACGATTATTCCTCCTAGCCGCCTCCCCTTAGGGGTTCCTAGAAAACCTTTCTAGCCACCCCTAAGAGAGGGCGCTACTGTCTGCCTTAACGTTCGGACCTTACTAATATCTTCACAGTAATAATCTAATCGCGTCCCTAGCTTCTGCGTCAGCTTTCATCAACTACCGTGCTCCTAAATCCCGCCACCTTATCCTAGAGAACGCCCCAGCCAAAATCGTCGAGCGCGTAACTGCGAATTTCCTTAATAGGTTTATTCGTACCCCAGCCGTCTCATCCCCCCGCGATGATACTAATTACTATTACTACCACATCTTCTCTAAAAAGGGCTAAGAGCTAGTTCGACTGATGCGCGAAGCCGAAGGTATAGATAACGACTAGTGGCTGGACCTTTTGCCTTTTACTATCGCCCTAGCTAGCATTACTACTACTTCTGAATCTTCCCGTGTACGCCGAATCGCCGGTTTCCCAGACGCCTACAAAGACGAGATTATTAACCTGACTGCAGATGAGATGATAGCTCGCAAGGAGAAGCGCACCCTAGAAGCTAGTAGTGTTGACCTAGACGACAAATATTACACTACGAAGACGCCTAAGAAGCTAAAAGCTAATAAGGATATATCTTAGCTAGAAGACTACGCGCCTACTATTAGTAGCATTAAGTTTCCTATAGACGCCGACTTTGGTACAGACATGTACGAGGGATATGTGGAAGAGGAGCTACTCCCGCCGCCAACCCCAGCCGCTATAACTATCAAAGACGAGGACGAGTTCAAGAAGGAAGCAGTAGCTGACCTCCTCGCCAAGAGTAAGAAAGAGGCCAAGGCCGCACGTGTAGCTGCAGGTGGTCCTGATTTTAGCGATGCCTTGCCCACGTTCGCTTAGATGTTGTAGGCTTTGAAGGACTACCCCCTATAGACACCTAACGCTGCTAACTACGCTCACTTTACTAGCAGCGAGAAGCGTTAGCTTACTAATTACATTCGTAAGGGTTAGGGTGATAAAGGATTTACGGGTTTTACTACGAAGAAGTCTAAGACTAAGACTAAACCTAAACCTAGGGACAGGTCTTACGATAAGCGTACGCGTAAGGGTAAGGCCGCCTCTTCTAAGTAGGCTTAAAAGACATTCTATAGGACTATTAAGAGGCAAATGTCAGCTACTAGTATACTAAGCGAGGGGAGTTTATAGTAGATACCTATGTCTACAGCGAAGCTTTTCGTGAGGCTACTAGTATAGTCGGGTTAGGCCTAAGCAATATAACGATTAGGGGGTCAATAGAAACCTTCTCTTACCCCCCTCTCCCTTACCTAGTCTTTCTTCTTATCCTACCTACCTTTATAAGTAGTGTAGCTTATAAAGCCTATACGCTTTATAACGTTAGTATAGTAAGGTATACGTCCCTTCTAGTGCCGTAGGAGTAAGCGGTAGGGGGTGGTTTAAAAACTTCTCCTAATCGAAATAAACTATTCGAAGTGAACGAAGATATATAATAGTACTAACGATATAGGGTTAGAGTTCCTTGTATACTATTAATAAGGTTGTAAGGATATAGCGTTTATCTCTTACGTGATAGGGGTCTCGCTAGTGCTAGTCTATCTATATAGAGTTCCCCTAATAATATAACTAACCTTCCTTCTCTCTACTCCGTACCGTCTACTCTCTCCTTATATCCTCAAACCAACTATACTGCTCCACTAAACACAAACTGCTACTATGCCTATTAACGAGAACAAAGAGCAGGCCGCATAGGTACTTAATGACTTCGCCTATAGTATTCCCCTAGAGGTACTCTACACTATAATTGACGCTACTATCCCCTAGGACTCTTTAGAGTTTATTATCCTTAGTAATCTTTCTACGCCCGTATATAATTAGCTAGCGATTAAAATAGTTAAACTCCTGTGGTTGCTCGTTACTAGCTAAGTAAAAGGCTATTTTCTTAATCGCCTTAAGCACGCTCTTTAAGAACGCCCTCTTATCCTACGCACTAGCTTCGCCTACGATTACACTCTGCTTGGGCTAACCGTCGTGCACGTAGACTATAATACGCCTTTACTTGCGCGCCTTCCGTACAACCTGCCCAAGAAGCCTGTTAGACGACTCTTCTACTAGGTGCGCACTTGGCTTAGAACCTTTGTTAGTTTTCTTGCGGAGATCAACTCTCTTGTAGAAGCTGCGACAACGCTAGAGTTACTGTTTCTCTACGTCTCTAAGAGCGTTCCTTCTAAAGTAGAAGACCTTAGTCTTAATTTCGTCCAGTAGTTGCAGAGCGAAATAGTGGTTTATTCTATTAGCCTTAGTGTCCCACCCCGCTGGGGCCCAGAGTATCAAGGAATCATAGAAAGACTCCTCCTCGAGACTACCACCCGCTTTACCGCACAGAAGGACTTATACATCGAGCTTATCTTCCCACACATACTTCACATACCTAGAAATATAATAATTAGTCTTACAAGGGATATCCTTCTAGTGAACAAGTACAGCACTCTTAATATCGCGGTGGAGGTCGAAGTTCCTCTTAAGTCCTATCACGCCTTCTAAAATTAGTTCGAGGCCACTTGGGGCGACAATATCGCGTGGTCACTTAGCACCCTGTGCGGCACGACTCCTCTACCTTCGCCTTTAGAGGGCTAGGATGAGTGGGAGTTCGAGTAGCGCTAACCTATTAACTTTTGTCTACATAAAGGGATATATACACTTTAAACACCCGCACTATAGCTAGCACTAAACTGTAGGTGAATAGAGGTATATAGGAAACTTTTAATATAACCCCCCTAGTTTATTTATAGTGCTGCACACTAGTAGTAGCTAGTTACTAAATACATTTTATATGCTACTCCCCGTAAACTCTCCTAAGTTTTCTCTACACCCCTATTATAGTGACAAATCACCCCCTTCTAGCAAGGCGGGTATCTCTACCTTTACCTTGCGGGTATAAACATATATACTCTTCTCCTATCTCTTAATTAGGGTACGTGCTTAGGATACTAAACTTACTGCCTACAAACTCTTCCGTTTCTACCCTAAGGTCTTTAGTTTCTATAATACCCCCCCTTATAATTCTACTGTTGCCTTAGGCACAAAATGCTAGCTGTGTATTGCAACTGTCTACTTCGTCCTTATCTAACGTCTCTAGTACGAGCGGATCTAGCGGTGGTTATTCTAATATCTACGCTATATAGAGTGCCTCTACTGTGACGGATGTATCGTGTACACCGTCGTTGCATTTTACGATTATTTCTACCTACTACGCGAACCGTGTTACAGTTAAGCCTGTTTCGATATACGCATTGCTTACTAGTTTTTGTGGAAACAACGTAAATACTCTAATTCTAAACCGAGCCTTTAACTAGCACTACCTCTATCCTGCATCTAAGTCGCGTCCGAATTCCTTCTAGTCTTCTACGCTCGTTTCCTTTGTTGCTGGCTCTCCGCTTAGTCCCTGATATGATCTAGCGAATAAGTGCTCTTTTGCAATAGTTGTATATCCGCGGCCTCTGCCCCCCCGTGAACGTCCGTCTTAGGGTTAGCTAGAAACTTTCTTGCTAACCCCTACCCTAGTGACATGTCACTAGATATGTAGTACTTCTTCTTTATATTGTTAAGCTAAGTTGTCTAGGTAAGAGATAGAATAATTTAGTTAGGGTTTATACTAAGTAGGTTATAATAGAATAAAAGGATTATATGTGTAAATAGGTTGTTATATTATCTATCTGTGAAGTGTGTGATGCCTCTTAACATGTATGTAATACCTATTGTAAGGAACTAACTGTTCTTCCTCCTATGTTAGGACTAGTGCGCACATCTCACTGTTAGGCGTAGGATTTTAAGATAAAGCGCTCTCTAATAGGTATTATAGAGTTTCTAGTGTCGCTATTAATGCGAGCCGCGGTGCGTAGAATTCCTAGTCCGACGTATCTCTAGTAGCTTAAGTAATGTTTATTGCGGGACATATAATTAGGCACGGACAGAGTAGGGATATGCTAGATATAGTTACGCTTACTATCGATAGTCTTAATAATAATGGTAATAGTATACTCTCCTAGGTACACGGCACTGTCCGTAGTGATGCTTATTATGAAGAGGGCTAAGTTATAGATAATGCCCGGCTTATAGAGTAAAGTGTTGCCTATATTAATAGTGATAACTATGGTCTCAGCCTCGTAGACGTACTTAATGAGTCGCTTTAGGAAGGCCCTGCCTTGAGGCTCGTACTCGGGGTCGACCTCTGTATAGATATCGAAGTAACTCGCTATGTAAGTAGTGTCGATATTCTAGCTGTTAGCACGGATAGGAGCACTAAAGTTTGTATAAGAGTGGTAGTCGTTAGTAGTAAGACTAAAGTTTACCTAAAAGCGGTTGTTATGGGCATTCTTATCCTTATTGATGTAATTGAACTAGGCTAGATACTAGTACTCGGCGCGCAGGATAAGGCTAATAACGGTGGTGACCCTAAGCAGAATAGTACTAAGACTACTGTGCGCGTAGAGCTTGACGGCGATAATAGGAGAGACAGAGGACTATTTGGTGTGAGGTTAGTAAGATGTTAGTATAATAGGGGCCTATAGGAAAGTTTGCTAGGGACCCCCTATAGGAGTAGGGGATACGTATACGTAGTGTTAATAGAACAACCTTATAGGTAGCCTCGTTATTAGTGTAGTAAGGTAGGGGTTAGAATTGATCGGTAGCTATCTTTGATGCGAGGTAGGAGTCGCGTTGAGGTTTGTTAGTTGTAATAGTACGGCTAGTAAAGGGCAGTAGAGACTGAGTAGGATGTAAGAGGAAGGGAGTAACTAACGCTAGGATTATAAGATAGTTAACCCCTACTAAGGCTAGTACTAATGCGCTCGCCAAGAGATTATAGTGTACTACTATTATTTTAGCCTAGGTATCGCCTATAGGGTATATAGGAAACCGAGGGAAGGGAGGCGCTTAGACCTGTTGACTTAACTCTCACTTTCTACGTTTATCGAACTTAGTCCACAACACTAACTAACAACGCTAAATCCACCGCTAAATCTAAAGAAATAGCGACTGTAATAGTAGCTACAACGTGTAAGAGTGCGTATAATCCTTGTAAAAGCTATTAGAAATAATTATTAATTACTTGCAGGCGCTTTTATAGCAACGCACTACTAATCTAAGTAATAGAAGGTGAGTCCACTCTAAAAAACAACTAAACTAGTAACCCCGCCTATCGCCGAGTTTCCTATCTACCCCTATAGTAGGATACTATAACCCGCCATGTTAGCTGTAAACCCCCACCTAGGGGTATTCCCTACTCGCCTAGGATAACTTACTCGCTAGTAGGAAGACGCAGGTGCTAACACCTCCGTATAGGGCGAAAATACCATCGACGCTCTTACTACAACTCTCTATAACCGAGCTAACTATACAGGACTTAGGTGTAATAGAGGGTGTTAACCTAACTCCTACTAAGTTACCCGACTAGTACAACTCGCCCGCAAGGCGTCCTAAGTAAGATCTCCTACGTAACCACTATAGGGGGGTCTATTAGAAAGTTTTCTAACTACCCCCTTTATTAGACGCTCTACTACTCTAGAAGACGAAGACGATAATAATATAGGCGTAGAGGGTCTTAATAGTGATGTTAAGGATTTAGATATAGAGGACGGCGTTATACCTATCGGCGTTAAAGAGGGTGTAGACGACTACGGGGCTAAGGATGTTTATGTCCGCGTTATCACAGCTAATATAGCAACCTAGACTCTCGACGGTAAAAAACTAGCGTATTAGGTCTTTCACGTCAACCACTTTACCACTAGAATCCTCTATATCACTCCTAGCTAGCTCTATAAGATTATACTAGACAGCAAGTCTATCAGTAAGGCGTACAATATACTATTAGGACACGTCGAACTACGTAAACGCTCATACGGTGTGCAGCT
The DNA here is from genome assembly GCF_042100115.1 of Alternaria dauci. Taxonomy (NCBI): domain Eukaryota; kingdom Fungi; phylum Ascomycota; class Dothideomycetes; order Pleosporales; family Pleosporaceae; genus Alternaria; species Alternaria dauci. Next base: position 3,224,648 of record NC_091274.1, read on the forward strand.
CGTCGACGAGGCTATAGGACAGAACTACTAGATTAGTTTCCAGACCGCGACAGCATCCGACTTCCAGCACTAGAGTAAGGCTAACCACTAGGCTCGATTCCTTATTATCCTTCGATCTGTCTTTGCAGATCGTGTCGACAGTGTGTTCCAGGCCACTAAGATTCCAGAAGGGGTAGTCTCGACTTATTATCTTTAGGTATTAGCAAAGATAGTGACTAGGATACTATAGAGGTAAACAGTATAACTAGTATAGGGTTAGAGGTAGGATAGTAGCTATAGGGGTCTACCCCTAGGGGTAAGATAGTATCTATAGAGTACTACCCTTAGGGGCGAGATAGTAGCCGTAGAGTGCTACCCCCGGGGGCGAGATAGTAGCCGTAGAGTGCTGCCCCCAGGGGCGAGATAGTAGGCGCGGGTTGCGGCAAGTTACTGTAAGTTACTACCCCCGGGGGCGAGATAGTAGCCGTAGAGTGCTGCCCCCAGGGGCGAGATAGTAGGCGCGGGTTGCGGCAAGTTGCTGTAAGTTACTGCCCCTAGGGGCGAGATAGTAGGCGTACACGTAGCGCTAATGTTACTGTCGTTATGCTTGGTGAAATGCTGTGTCTGTAGATCTAATGAGTGAAATTGCACCTCCGCCTGTCTACTCTTCGTAGATGGTGCGTATAGTAGTATCTAGATAGTAGATGTAGAGTGCTGTAAGTTGCTGCCCCCAGGGGCGAGATAGTAGGCGTAGAGTGCTGCCCCCGGGGCGAGATAGTAGGCATAGAGTGCTGCCCCCGGGGGCGAGATAGTAGCCGTAGAGTGCTACCCCCGGGGGCGAGATAGTAGCCGTAGAGTGCTGCCCCCAGGGGCGAGATAGTAGCCGTAGAGTGCTGCCCCCGGGGGCGAGATAGTAGCCGTAGAGTGCTGCCCCCGGGGGCGAGATAGTAGCCGTAGAGTGCTGCCCCCGGGGGCGAGATAGTAGGCGTAGAGTGCTGCCCCCAGGGGCGAGATAGTAGCCGCGGATTGCCGTAAGGTGCTGCCCTTGGGGGCGAGAGTGACTAACACTCACCGCTAGACTTACAGCGGCCTATGCAAGAATAGACGGCTTCTCGCCTACTTATACCTTGTGTAGTACCTCTCTATTGCTTTCTTACCTTCTCTTATCTCTTTTCCACTTACCTTAGTTTCTGTGTTCTTTCTAACAACGTTGCAATGAAGCGCCCTCTAGCAAACGTTTTAACCAAAAACAGCAAACGGCAGCGTACGAATGATCCAGAGATTGAAGAGACAACTCCTATCCACGAACAAGCTGCGCCATACCTACTCGCTATAGCGAAGTTTCCAATCGATGCGCTTAGCGCAGAATGGAGTTTTGGTGTCAATAGGTCTATTGACACAGCACACCAGCGCCGCCTCTGCGAGATCTTTAACGAAACTGGTATTCTTCGACGAGACCCTAGCCACCAACTGCAGATTGCCTGTTCTAAGGAACACGTAGAGCAGATGCTTCATCATCTGAAGGTGGAATTGCCAGCTCAGAGCACAGTTACTTCTGCCACGTTTGCGGATAAGGAAGGATTGGAATGGCCGTCGTTCAAGAGCTGGAAAAGCGTGACTGGAGGGACAGCGGAACTTATTACGGGTCACCATCGTGTAGAGGCATTCAAAGAGTATCTTCGCCTTCGGCAGTTAGGAGAAGAGGAGAGGTGGTGGGTGTGCCGCATCTACGATAAAGGCGGGTGCCCCTTAACGCGCGTACTGTGAACAACAGCCCCTAACCTTTTTAGACACGCTACCACCAGACACTCGTGTTAAACTTCGGGCGAATCGGGCCGATATTACGCTCCCTGACAATCATGGCCAGATATGGTCCGAGTTAACCAGCCTGTTCTGCACAAACGCCAATCTCTTTCAAGGCTCAAGCAAGTCAGTTGAGAAAGAGATGAGAGAGCATCTTCAGCTTAGTAGCCGCGTCAAGTTCCCAATACGGCGGCTAGTTACCCTGTGGAGAAATCAAAACTGGCAGCCCCTGCTTACGCGTTGGTGTTCTACCGCAATTGGGCAGGCAACGTTTAATCTCTCCACTTTTGAGTGGATGGCTAGTTGTCGGATAGATGACGTATGTGTAACCCGCCGCCGAAATACTCTGACCTGTCTTGCTAATCTACTGTCTAGCATTGGTTCGCTGCGTTTGAGAACGTACTTCGCATCTCTACATCTATTCGAAAGCAGTATGGGGTTGACGCCAGTTTAGCAGACTGGAACACGCTAGCTAGCCTGCCCCAGGCACGAAGTCCCCATGACGTACAAGACCTGTTCTACCCTGGCGAGGAGTTAGACAAGGATCCTGGCCCTTCCCATACGCGCCGGCAGGGCTTCTTCCCAACTCTAAGCAATGAGGCCTACCATGCGCTATACTCCACTGTACTTTCAAAGCCCACACACACGTACACAAACATCCTCGCTCTCTTAAAAACCCCGAAGAAAGAGGGGAAGCTTATGAGGAGTATTATGACCCACGTCAGCCAATGGGTAAACAGCGGATCCGCCAAGGTGTCTGACAGCGACAACAACAAACCCGCACTGCGGAAGTATCTAGTGCCCGTGCTGCAGAGCAGGCATGCCGGCCAGGCTGATCAAAAATCTCTTGACCTCCAACAAGAAGTACTGCAACACGTACAGCAAAATGCGGAAGCATTCACAAGCTCTATACTAGACCGCTATATTGACGAGTACCCAAGTGCAGAGATCAAGAACTACGGCGCACGCTTCCAGCATAAGGTGTGGAGAGAACTGCTGTCAATTGTGACCAGTTTCACAGGGCCAACCTTGCACAACAAGCACTTGGCGTGCCTAATTCAAAGCGATACCTACATAGCGCGAACGCCTACAATCGCACAAATCGCGTGTGATGCTATCTGTCAGGTCCCTGAAGTCGTCAACGAACCTGCGCTCCAGTCTACTAGGGCAGCAAACGACTTGCTAGAGACAATTCAGGTCGCAATCACTGAATGGATGTCTAGACACACTCTAGAAGACTCTGATAATACAAGTCAAGAGGTTCCGCTGCCCGCAAGGCACTCTAACGCCGAGTCTAGCAGAGAGAGAGAGCTCAATCTGACAGTCTCTGAAGCGGCACGTAGCGTTTCAGCACGGTCGAGTTCGGACCAGCTTACCCCAGAGCTAATTTCTCACCCCTCAACTGAGCCGCGCATACCCAAGGCATCCCAGCAGACCAAAGTTCAAAACAGGGGGATTGAGGACTTGAGTCTAAGCGACCTTGCTGCAGCCCGAGAGAAACACCGTCAGAAACGCACCCTTAGCGACCAGGTAGCTGTAAAGGGCAGTGCTTCTCTAAGCGAAAAGACCCGAAAGAAACACCGTAAGAAACACACCCTTGGCGACCAGGTAGCTGTAGAGGGCAGTGCTTCTCCAAGCGAAAAGACTCGACAGAAACAACGAGGGGCTTGGAGGAAGTAATCCGTATCTGACCCTAGCCCTAACCCAATAGACACTGTTCCTCTCCTCTTTCCTCTGCACTGGATATTGTGATTCTCGATCATCATCTATCGATCTACCCTACAAGATCCTCAGCCCTTAGCCAACGTACTATTTTATATAATACTGTTCTTATCATCATGTCTTTAGATCTTGCACAACAAAACGATAGCGATTACGATAACAGCAGTGCTGGAGAGGAGGACGGCCTGTACCAAGATGTGCAACCTGATGAGCACGATAGAGAACCTGACGAGCATGATGGAGAAGAATACCACGAGAGCAGCCTTGGGGACGAAGACGCAATAGCGAATAATCAACTTACCTGGGCTATTGACCACAGCGGAGGTGACCACCGACTACCTGGTGAGTTTAAGAGCATCCTACTTGTACGCATATAGTAACTACGTAGTAGTGAAGGGATTTATCAAGATGATAGACAGCCCCGAATTTAACGGCAGTAAGGCTATTGGAATGCTGCAGAAGCGATACACGATAGACTACGGATCGAGGCGCGTTGGGTCCCGACCAGCCAAGCCTGAGGACAAATTTATCCCTGAGTTCCACCTCGACCTTATCATTATCATCGGCCGGCCGCTCCAACCCATTGTGAAGTTCTCTACGTTCTTCGACCACGTAACAATCAGCTTTAAACACTGGCGAGCTCCATACAGCGCTAAACACAGCCACGGACTGTCGTTTGATATGGAGCATCGTACCTTCCGTCTTGCAAAGGGTGGAACGCGCGAATCTTGGTTTATTGTTATGCACCCTGTCGATAGCACAGTAGACCCTCTTCTGTCAGGCAGCGAACGTCGCAAACGCCGCGAGAAGGCGTCTGAGCACAGCGCTCTCAAACCCTCCCATGCCCTGTTCCTTACGTCGTACATTAAGAAAGTCTTCCTTACAGGCGTATTACTTGGAGAGGGTGTTGAGGCTTCTTGGAAATTGGATGGACCCCAGTCGCAATCGATCTCAATCGTCAAGTGGGAAACGTTCCAGGAGCAGTTCATGGAAGGGTGGCCAGAGTACGTGCGCAAGAACACGCAGGATCCGTTCTAGACTGAGAACCTGCCAGCGTTCCATGCGTATGACTACGGGCAGAACCTTCCAATTGAGTTGTCTACTGAGCAACTCAATAGTCTGCCTAAGGAAACCCGGTTGCGCCCTGATGACGAGACGTCTGACTCTGATGACGAGACGTCTGACTCTGATGACGAGACGTCTGACTCTGATAGCGAGACGTCTGATTCTGGGAATGATTTGTCAAACTCTGGGAATGATTTACCAAACTCTCAGAATGATTTATCTAACTCTGAAGACGCGGCGGCTAGGTCCGAAGGCGGCGCAGAGGGGGCTACGCCCCCACAGAGCGGTACACAAACAGGCGATCCAATTCCCCCGCCGCACGACCATCAACAGCCGTTTGATAACTACACACAGGATCTTCTACGCGCACTAGAGGACAAGTATAGACTGGAGAGCATTGAGACGGTCTCCTACGCGCTAGCGGTCGACATCCACTTAATAGCATCTTCCAACCTCCCTAACGCCTCTAATGACGTCGGTGTCATTCTCGCACCTGCGCGCTGCCTCCTTGCCAATCGCAACAACGTTGTTCGCCAATACCAACACCCGCGCGACTTTACCTTCTACCCTCTTGCCTTCCATCCATCGTACGGCAACTTCTCCTCCGCGCAGCCCCCAGCATTCCTACGCGACAACGTGCTCGCTGTAATGGAGGACAACATGAGCTATCAGAACAACGGTGCGAGCGTGTTGACTAGTGGTTATTTTCAGGCGTACTCCAACATTAAGCGAACTATACGCCATAGCCCCGGCAACTTACTTGCTACCAAGGGCATTGCCACGGCTGCCCTGACGCTGCCAGATCAGGATGGCAACCTAAACCCTCGGGTAGCGGCGAAGCGGCAGCGTTTACTGCGGAAATTGCGAGGCGAACAGACTCCTGATAACCCTACGTCTTCCCAACCGTTCGCTCGCGAGCAACAGCGGATTAAAGCCGCTATAAAGGAAGAACTGTACGCGTTTAGGATGGAGCAAGTTCTGTCTGTGCAGGTGTCGCAGTTAGCTGACGGTCAACGGAATTTTGCGACAGTGCTTCAACCTATCCTCCAGCTAATCCGGTACTTCTCGCTGGAACAACCTACCTACATTGATGTCCTCTTCGCGTTCAAAGAACGCATCTTTCCAAAGGTTCTCTCCTCCTTTGCTAGTCTGTTCGCGCACGCATCAGACGAGTTTTATCGTCGCTTCAAGGCTGCTGGCTCTAAAGGGCTGCCTTTTGCCCTAGCGGAAGGTGTGGCCGCATTCGATCGCCTTGGCAGCTACTGCTTTACTGGGTTCCCCCGGTCTTTAGTGGGCTCAGTGCTCGGGCCTCTCTGCACCATAGAAAGCATTGAGCAGGGTGGGTGGCCGTTTATCGACCCCAACATGCTCAATCTGCAAGGCAGTGGCCATGCTAACCTAGTGCGTTGGCCGCGCATGGACAATGGACGACCTATTATGATGCACGTTGCTTCCATTCGCCACCACTATGGGCCCCAGGTTGCCGCTTATTGTCACAGCGAGGTATGGTTCCGTGAGCTTGGTGGGCTCACAGGTAAAGGGCCTCGTGGCGCAGAAGAGTTCCTAGTAGAGGTGCTCGAAGAGATGTGGAAGCCGCAGACAATCGCTTTCGTAACACACCAATTCTATCGCGCTCTGAACAAGGGCGGACGGGGCAATGCTCAAAGCGTAAGCCTAACAACACTGCAGGCACGACAGGAGGCGCAAGAGCAGGTGACGCGTTGGGCTGAAAGCGAGCACCCCTTCTCTGCAGGGTTCGTGCAATTAGCGTTTCAAATATCAGCCGCTAACACAGTACAGGGAGTACGAGTCGATCTTTCCTGTCTTTTATCCAGAAGCGACTTCGGGTTTGAGAAGCCAGACGCGACGCGACTTTGCGCAAGAGCTCTACTGGGAGTGTGTTAACAGCCATGGCCAATCTAGTAGCTACCTCTTTTCAAAGAACGCGAGCTGGTTCACTGTGTTACGCGCTGCCGTGCAACACGCCAGGGCCAAGGCGATGAAGGAGGAATACTGGATCAGCGCCATAATGTCAGCTCTAGCGGCGTGCCGCATTGACTGTGTGCCTGGTTCATACCATGGCCGATTGAGCTACCGGAGAATGACGCGGCTAGTCGGTAACGTTCCGGCCCCATCCGCTATAGCGGCGAGACCGGGCAGCCTCAAGCGGGCAGCGATTGAGGCAGTACACCAAGCAAAGCGGCGCTCGCAAACAAAGAGTACTATCGACTTTGGTTGCCAAATCCCTTTTAACGCCATCCCGCCGCTAGTTGAAAAAGGTTTTCAGCAGTTGGACGGCCAGTTCTCAAAGTCCGGCATGAATCAGAAGGTTCGTGAACACTACCACAGAGCACGTCAGTGCCTCATCGAGTGCTTAGGTCAGCCAAAATGCGATCTAATGCTCATGTTGGTGTTAACCCTTGCATCCTCTTCAGCTACCCCTACTGTAGCGGTGAATGCGACTGAGTTTTCCAAAGGACCAACCAAGAACTCTGAAATGTTTGCGGCCGCCTTGGTAACAAGAATGCTCTGGTCTCTTCGACCAGATTACTTCCCGTCGGAGGAAGACGATGGTTGGGTGCTTTCGGTACGGGAGATGACGAAGAAGATTGGTAAGACTTCCCTAAGAGAGGCCCTTTTCCCAAGTAAGAAGCATTGCTAACATAGTACTATCTGGGGTAGAGCACAAAGGTTGCAACAACCGCTTCCTTCGACAACTGCAATGGATTCGGGTTACTAGTGGGCGTCGAGACTCCCCAAGGAACAGCGACATAGCGATCAACTATGATTCCGTTCTTGAGAAGAGACGTACAGAGTTAATGCGACTACGGAGCGATGCTAAAGGTTTTATTCAATGCGTGTTTGGTAGTTCTGATTATGCATGGGTTGACCGATGTCATACTATTATACAGGAGTCCCCAGTGTAGAGTAAGCTATTATAGCTTCCACTATAATTTTACATCTTCTCTCCTATAAAACACGTATATACTATATACATCTTCTATCCTATACAGCTTTTGAAGAGATTAATACACGTTACGTAGTGTTATGATTTTTTAAAATATTTCGTATTAACTGTAAATTCAGAAAAACACCAACCCCAATATTAACCGTACTATCGTTGTCGCATGTAATCCGTTTCTTAATCTTAACTGTGTCTCTTCTCTACTATTTACATAATTAACGTAATAGTAAAAAGACGCAGGCACTAGAGAATAGAGCCTGCGAAGTCTACATTGCATTAGTGGCTGAAGTAGCACAGTGTAGAGGCATCCTGTTACTATTCTCCGCAGGCAAAGGTAATAGCACCTTGCGCGGCAACCTTTAAGGAAAAGAGAGGAAGCCGCTATGTGTTTCGCTCTTCTTTGTAGTTATTTGTAGATTTGTAGCCTGCGGTGTTGTTGACTTATCTGTATCGCAATACGACAGCAGCTTCCTAGCAGGCTGTAATCGTCGAGAGCCACGGTACAGCCGGTGACTTAGACGACAGACCTAGCCTAACACTAAATTGGCAAGCTTCCGCAACACGGACGCATACACCCCACCTGCTAATAAGCACCGCTATGACTAGCAACTCTCGTCTACCTCACTACTTCCGTAGAGTGTCGCTAGAAGCTCAGCATTGTGCTCTTCGAGCCCATCACTCTTTTTCCGCAGCGCATAGTTCAGGGTCGTCAGGTAACCCGGTTTATTGTTCAACCTATAGGGCTTACAGGACAGAATAATTCAAGTACCGACATCTGTCGCAATGGCGCCGGCGATGCCGGGATACTTTCCGATGCGTCAGAATCAGTGTCATCTTCGGCTTCGCTGTCTGGAATCTCTGTTAACCCCACCGCCGTAGCTAGCGCATTCGCTTCAATGCTAAGCCTCTCCTTTCCAGCAATCGGCGCACCAGTAATTCCATCCGGCCCTAGCCAGGCTTCGAGGGCCCTGCTTGCCGTGCAAATTTCCGGCCGTTCGCGCTTCACTAGCTCAAGAAAAACATCGCGCTGGTTCTTCCGCAGCACACGCTCGAGCCAATGGTTTGAGACCTCTTCGTGGGGTATGAGCAGCAGCGATCCCCAGCCTAGAGCTTGAACTATGTCGAACCATCGTGTCGCTCGCTTTAGGCGGTAACGAAAGGCTGCGTGGTCAGATTTAGATGGTGATTGGCAAACCAGATGGACCAAATATGTGATAGCCTCTGTTCGTGCCTGGCCCTTCCCGTACCTGTTGCGAGTTCTGTCGTTACTGGCTAGACGATCAGCGACCTGGATTTCGTCGACCTTGCGAGCGTACGCCTTCCCTAGCAAAGCGAAAGCCCAGCGAGTGCCAATGTTTACAGCTGCAAGCATCGTCTCGTACCGTGTGCACATGTCCCAGGCAAAGCAGAATGCATTGTCGGCATCAGTATGAAGTGTTGCGCTACTATCCACTGACTGCGACATTTGCGTCTGGGTAAGAACATAACGATCTACTGGTTTTACCAAGAACGGCGTGCCCTGTTTCCGCCAATTATGCAGGAACTGCGCAGCGCTGTACTGCGAGGTTGCATTTCCAAAAGCACGCGCTTTTGCTAGCATGCTGCAGGCAGTATAGTAGGGTGTTGGCGAGGCTGTATAGAAATCAGCATCTTCCGCGACTTTTTGCTTGAAGATCCAAGAGATCGTCGGCTCATCGTCTGGCGCAATGCTGCCGTACGCCATACGTTCCTGCGCAGGCATCTTCTCAGGCGGTTCCTTTAAGCCTATCGCCTCGAGCTTTATTACACGCGATCTTTCTAGCTTTCTTGTACGCCGTAGCTCTGCAAGACGATTCTTGTTTGTAACTGTTGCGGACCTCTTTACGGATAGAGGCGTCGTCGCACTCTGGTTTTCGCTGTCCTCGTCGCTTGTTCCGCGCTCGTGTCCCCCCTCCGCTCTAGCTGTGTCTTTGCCAGCGTGTACTGTCATAGTGTTGACTTCGCTAGCCCTAGCCGTCGATTCGTCCGCGCTGTCCTCCTGTATTGCTAGGCGGTTTAAGCTGTTGGCACGGATCTCGCTGCGAATAGGCGATGAGGAGGCTGGACGTTTACGGTACGGCACAAGGTCGCCTGTAGCCCTCTGTGCTGATGGCGGTATGCTATCGTCCTTGTCTGAGTCTATAGCCATGCGGTCCTCCGCGATGCCTTCCGTTGGCGTCATTAGCCGCGCTGTAGTTAAGTTTCTAGGCTCTAGAGACTTACTACTAGCAAAGTCCATAGCAGCGCTTGTGAGACGCCCCCAATTTTCTGCGTCAAGTGTGCTGGCACCCAGCGTCTCTTTCAGCAGCCATATCGCATCTAGTGTCGAGTGGGCTATGAAAACCGGCTTGCACGCTTCGTCGTCGCCTACTTCTGGAACGATCCATCCCGCGTATCGTACATCGCCTGGTACACGGCATGGTTCTGCGAGACGACGCGCAAGAAATCTGCTGTAGGACGGGTTAGGTGGGCTGTATGCTAAGTTGTTAGCGACTGTAGCGTCCCACTGTGCAGGAAAGCCTCTTCCGCTGTGTTTATCCTGACAATGGTCACTATCGAGCTGTAACTGATCCATTTTAGAACCAAGGCTGACGCTCTAAGCCAGCGATTAGTGTGTGGGTAGAAAAGTAGTAAGAATAACAGCAGAGAAAAGAAGACGTGGCATGGAAAGCAGGGGGCCAGGGCGTGCCGGCAAGGTGCGGCATATAGTCGCACCGACTAACAAGGTAGAGTACGGTCCCTAATCCCAGAAGAGGTCGCGTCCTTGAGTGTAGAATACATGTTATTTCTCTTTTTAGAGTGCTATTCTTATATAATATTGAATACTAAAGTTTAGTTGTTGAAGACACGAAAGATCTCAAAGAGGTAGTCCTAGATAGGGAGGGTCGCTCTGCCTCGTACATCTAAGAGCGCAGTTCCAAATAATATAACACTAGTATTTGCCTTTAGAGGTGCAGCGTGAAGAAGGTTGGAGCGCCAGCCCTAAGGTAGTTAAAGCGTCCGAATGTTCCAGCTGCAAGGTTGCGATATGGCTTGGGACGCAAGTTGCCGCAACGGTTGGTTGCCAGCGAGGGCAAGTTACGCAGAGACCACGGTATGGCTTCATACACCTACTAACACCTTTTGGGCAACTCTCTGGACTGTCCAAGGTACTGCATGACAGAGTTGTCAACAATCAAGCCAATCAAGCTGGGTGCCCCAGCTTAGCTTGATTAGTGGGTACCTCTACCTCAGCTTAGCTTGATTGGCTTGATGGTTAAAATTAATAAGCTTGGCTTGTTTAGCTTGATTAGCTTAACAAAATTAATCCCCCTTTCAAGAAGCTTAAAAGGGGATAGTGTAGGGGTATCCTTATATAATCTTATCACCACGTGATCTTATCACCACGTGACCTTACTTACTTACTTTAACCTTCTTTATAGAGTATTAATTCTATCAAGCCAATCAAGCCAAACAATCAAGCTAGCTTATAGTAGCTTGTCTTAATTGATTTATACCTCTACTCTAGCTTGGCTTGATTGATACGCCAGCTTGATGCCCCAGCTTGATAGCGATCAAGCTGGCTTGATTGTTGACAAGTCTGCTGCATGAACAGACGGTTGTTGAACCAATGAACAAACTGATTCCTAATGGTTGTCGCTGTAGAGAAAACGTCGAGGTAGGCAGTATACTCAGTCCTGGACGGCACGCTGGGACTCTGCCTTGGCCACTGGTTCCTCAGATCTTCCACGAACGAGTCGATCGCCCTAGTTTGATTCTCCTGAAATGCGGCGTGCAATCCTGTCGTGATGCTGCTGTTCAGTCTCCGATTCTCGCTTTGGTAGATTCGCTTCATTGGAATCTGCAAACGCCTTGGTGTTGCACAGCACCGTGTTCCGAATCGCATTCTTGTTGAAGTCCTGTCCCTGGTCTAGCTCGTATTTCAGTGCAGTAGGTGGCTGTACCGCCGAGAGCTTATATACCCTATAGGCTGCAGCTAGAGCCTGTATCGCATCCATGTCTGACTTTTCGGCGTAAGCCGTCGTACAAAACTATGTCATTAGATCACGATATGGCTTGGGAAGCAAGTTGCCGCAACGGTTGGTTGCTAGCGAGGGCACGTTGCGAAGCGGTTGCGATATGGCTTGGGACGCAAGTTGCCGCAACGGTTGGTTGCTAGCGAGGGCACGTTGCGAAGCGGTTGCGATATGGCTTGGGACGCAAGTTGCCGCAACGGTTGGTTGCTAGCGAGGGCACATTGCGAAGCGGTTGCGAAGCATGGAGTAGTATTTAGTGTGGTAGGTTGCATTCGGCCTGACTCGGAAGACCACGCGCCCGCAAGTCAGGCTGACAGCAGCGCTTCCACTCACAACGTTACCTAGGTACAGCAGTAACTTGCTATTGCTAACAGAGGCAACTTTCTAGGCTTCCTACAGTGGCAGCAGTAGGCAATACGTACAGCGTTACTCTATGTTAGTCTGGTGCGCCTATATCGGTATTGAGTCATGGGATCGATTTTGTACTACAGACTACTTGAGAAAGTTACAGTATGTCTCCGCGATTTCCGGGCAGTCATTCCTTCAAAGTATCTCAGTCTTGCGCCTTTATCGTGCTCTGAAAATAGCCTTTAGCTTGGAGGTTCTTGACTATCCTCATGTCAATGGTGTCTCGGCATCCTTGAGGGGCAGTAGTTGTCAGCCATTCAACGAAGACTTCGGCGAACCTCGTATTAATGCGATGTTGGCGTTTCGCAGCCTGTTCAGCAATATGCGCGTTACTCTGAGGCTCAAGACCATGCAAGATGTTGCCCTCTGTAAGCGATATTGACTGACACATCGCGCCCGTTGCACCCACGAGAATATAGACGCCATCGTCGACCTTGCCGCCCCCCTCATCCCAGACCTTCTTCCACTTGGGTACTTCCTTGTCCCGTGTCACGGCGTTGTAGGCATGAACAACGTGTTTCTCTCCAAACGTTTGGCAGATGTAAGCGTAGATCAGAGCACGTGACAATGTCGAGCTCGCGAGTACGACGTACTTGGCTCTGTACTCTAGGGTTTCTCCTTGGTGTGCGCGAGGACGGGGATGGGGAATGGTCGTCTTCTTGTTGCGTAGCTCTTCCAACGTCTTGTGAATGTATGCGACCTTGGCTGAGCCCTTGCAAGCCTCCAATGCAATGTCCCAGATGAATGAGTGTCGAATTGTGTCGCTGTTCACAAGAGCTGTGCGGAGGTTTTCGTTGTTATTACTGAGACTGCGGTGAGGGTCGAGGATCCGATCTCCGATAAGCTGGTCGGCATCCCAATTGTTGATTGCGGCCATAAGGTTAGGAAAGATGCTGACATGTCGCGCAATGCGGTAGGCCTCGGAGTCTGCGACTGCGCCTGGGGGCATGGTGGGCTTGGACTTCTTGCTGCTCTCTCCCCCTTGGTCTTCCCAGGCCTCCACTTCCTTCTCGTAATGCTGTTTGACCGCGGCTAGCACGCGAGACTCTTCTTGTTCCACGTTAGCGAAGTAACACGCATCGTGCTGCAGATACGTGAAGTTGACAGTAAGCTTTGCTGTGACAACGTTGAGGGGTTTGCGCCAGGGATCCAGACTGTCGGTGTCGCGCATTATGAAACACCACCGAACCATGTCCCGAAAATTGTTCAGCATGTCCTTGATCTCGCCGGACTGGAGTTGCTTGTCGAGCGCGGACTGTACTTTGTTCTTTTCCTTCTCGGTTTTACAACGCTGCATCCCGTCGTGATACTTCTTGTAGCTATTGAGGAGCTTTCTCCACACTGCAGTACAATCTACCCCTTTCAAATTGGCTAAAGCTTTGGCGCCTGGATCGGTGGACTGCTTTTGTACTAACCGCTGGATCACGTGGTCGGCGAATCCTAACACCAGGTCGACCCCGTTCGTGAGAGCTGTGCCCGTCTGACCTACTATACCAGTACGATGATCATTGGGCCTGTAGTCCAAAATGGGGTCGATGATGTGGGTGTAGGTTTGAGTTTTTGTACCCGGGGCGGTATGCAGCTCGTCGACCATGATTATTGCAGCGCAACCAACGAATGTGACCAACCACACCTCGACCCTCACACCTTTGTCGTCTGTCCATATTTGCATGCGACGAGCCTGCCAAGGGCCGAGACCATCAAGCGCAGGCAATCGTGAAGTGTCCATATGCGTCTTGGCGCACAGGCTCAGCTGTGCTCTCAACGCCGCCCTCTTCTTAGTATGCCTCTTGTCGGTCTTTTCTAACTGTTGTTTTAGCCTCTTGTACTGAGGGGGCGCAGAGGTATCGACAAGCGTGCCAAAGATCTTCGTCTTCCAAGACTCGCGAGTTGAGACTATCAAGAACCTAACGCTCGTCTTTTGAGGTCTGAAGTCCGATGTCTCAGGGACGCTGTTTGCCCATTCCTTAGTCGGGTTGTTCAACTTCCACACCTTGTTGTACTCCCCATAGGCCAATCGTGATTTCAACCAGTTAGGGCGACGGTTGACTTCATCCCACTCTTTTGGTGTCATGCTAGAGTAGATGCTGTTCTTCGCACCGCCATAACGCTGTACAATCTCTTCGCCCGTACCGTGCAAGACTATCAGCTTCGGTGGCTTGTACTCTGATCCTTGAGCCAAGTGGGCGCTGCCACCCATGATCATACGCCATGCTTGTACCAATGTTTCAAGGCCTGCTGCACTCGCAACAAAGTAGGTGCATCCAAACAGATTCGGCGTCTCTATCTCGTCTCCGTTCGATTTGAGAGCAGTGTAGGGGAAGTCTGGCGTCGCGCTGATGCCGAGGCGCTGGTACGATCTAGCAAAATTGAGATACCATATGAGGACATCGGTGATCGTCTTGCCCATGCCCATGTCGTCGGCGATGACAAGTGCTCCTCGGTCGCCGGCGAGGACATCCAAGCCATCCTTGGCGCCGACCAACTGATGGGGTAGCGGGTGGAAATCTGGGTTTAAGCCGACCCCAGTTCCGAGGTTGATCTGGTCGCCTTTGAGGTCGTCGAGCGCAAGGCCGAAGGTTTGCGCGGCTAAGTCCCACAAGTCTATGTTCGACTTTTGCGCGTGCGCAAAAGCAGACATACCATCCATCTTCACCTTCATAGTGCTCGAGAAATGCGCGTTTGCCTGGGTCTTAGCTTGTTCGTTCAATGGGGGTTGTTCCGGTTCGCCTTCGTCTAACATGCATTCTTCTAGCACCTCTTCATCGTCTACGAGAATGTCCATGTTGTTACTAGACTCGCTGTCACTAGAATCGCTGCTACCACTATCGTCGCTGATATGTATTGGGTCGTCTAGTCCGCTACCGTGGTAGCTATTAGAAGGGAAGGTCTCGACAAACTTGAGAAAGGACTTAGGTGCGCTGGACGGTGGTTTGGCAGGTCTGGCGAGCGGTAGCAGATTCACGGGTGTGAACGACGAGGGTTGAAGTGTGCGGGGGAAGGCGATGCTGTTATTCCTGGACATGTATGACGAGAACGGACCTACAGGATGCTGCTTGTGTGCGCTGTTGCTAGGTGTGGATTCTTCCCTCGACCAGGATAATGGATGTATGTTGGCCGCCAAATCTAGTATCTCCTTGAGTGTCTTGGGTGTAAGCTCCTTACTTTCCGGTGGGACGGCTTCGGAGGAGGCAACTTGCATGTGGGTGGCATCTTGTTGCTGGTCACCTTGCACCTCTGCTGGCGGGGCGGGCTCGGAGGAGGCAACTTGCATGTGGGTGGCATCTTGTTGCTGACCATCTTGCACCTCTGCTGGCGGGGCGGGCTCGGAGGAGGCAACTTGCATGTGGGTGGCATCTTGTTGCTGGTCACCTTGCACCTCTGCTGGCGGGGCGGGCTCGGAGGAGGCAACTTGCATGTGGGTGGCATCTTGTTGCTGACCATCTTGCACCTCTGCTGGCGGGGCGGGCTCGGAGGAGGCAACTTGCATGTGGGTGGCATCTTGTTGCTGGTCACCTTGCACCTCTGCTGGCGGGGCGGGCTCGGAGGAGGCAACTTGCATGTGGGTGGCATCTTGTTGCTGACCATCTTGCACCTCTGCTGGCGGGACGACTTTGGAGGAGGCAACTTGCGTGTCGGTTACGTTCAATCTAACCGTCGTGACAAACACTACGGCTGTGCCAGCTGGGATTTCTCGCATAGCAAAGTTGAATCCACCTTGGCTTCCAATTCCGATATGCTGATTTGCTCTTGGAGCGATAAACAAGCGGCCCTTGAAGTCGAATCCATCGAGTCCTAGGCCTTGCGCAGTTTCGTAGCATTGCTCAGCTTCGTCGCGTAGTTTTTCCCAGTTGGGGATGCCCTCCCAACATATGTCACTGAATTCGACCATGCTGACTACTTCGCTGATCTCTCCATCCTTTACGGCGCATATATGTACCTGTGTGTCGAGATTTGAAGCGGTTGGCATGGGAGGATTAGCAGGCTTGTCGTTGTTCGGAGTAGGCGTGAATCCTGTAGGAACGGTTCTGGATCGAGAGCGCTTAGGTGGGTGGTCTTTGGAGTTGTGCGTTGATTCTGGCGATAACTCGCGCTTTTGGAGTGTAGAGGTTGCCGTCAAGGGGTTGGGGGTTGGGGCTTTAGCATGGTCGCCTTCCGCTTTACGCTTCCTCAGGCGATTGAGAGAATGTGTGATCAACTTGCTAATCGCCATTGTCCTCCACGCCTTGGGTTCGTTGCGGAAGTCGGGTACGGACTTCCAGACCAGGGCGTGTAGGTTCTTGTTCAGGTCTTCATTGGCAGTGTCGCTGAGCTTTGCTGCACCTCGATTGCGTGCATCGGGGTAGTTGTCCACAAGAATCTTGTCAATCGTCCTGGCTATCTCCTTTTGTCTGGTGGCGTCGTCGATGCCGAAGCCGCGGAAGATCTCTGTTTGGTTCCCCGAGTAGCTAAGGGAGCTGGGGTCGCCTGCCGGTGGATGGGCGGGTGACTGCGTGTTATCGTCCATCCTAGTCACCCGTGGTAGAAGGTGTATGCAGGTTGACGATGCTGCGGTACGTGGTGGGTGGGTGGTGTTGCGGCGAGCGTCGCAACGTTCGTGTTGTGGCAACATGCGCGAGGAAACAGCCGGAGAGCGGTGAAAAGTGAAAGGGGAAGCTCCCAGTAATTTTAGCCTCGTCGCCCGTACTGAGCCTAGTAGAACGATGACCAGGAGTAGGGCATAGTATAGCCACCCGGTTCTGGCGTGAGCGCTCACTGTTGAGCATTGCGGGTACAGCGCACAAGACTCTGACGCGGGCTCACGTTGCGTACGCGCGAAACAGAGAAAGTTGATAAAAGATATGGGGATCACCCGAGTGTATAGAAAGCGAGCAGAGGGAGAAGAGAGACAAGGAGCAGGGAAAGTAGGGAGAGACATGGGGATCACCCAAACGCAGTTCTGGCCGTCATCGTGAACTGAATCGAGCATAGAAGTTGATAGAACCAAACAAAAGAAAGCGAAAAGAGATATGGGGATCACCCAGCCGTAGGACTAACTGTAGTCGCGAAGGAGAGAGCCAAGACGTAGCCGGCTACACGCTGCGCATTGCTGTGGCCTTGACGCTCGCTAGATCTCCCATTCACCTTGGCATGTCCTCGCTTATTTGTATGGCCGGTCCGATAGTTATCTTCCTATTGCCCAAAGGTCGACTGGCTGTCCACTTCTGTCTCTTGGTACCAACTTGTAGAACTCGGGTGATCCCCATATCCTCTTCGCGTCCCTATCGTTCTCCATCCAATCCTTCTTTTCACGTGTCTTTATCTTGCTCCTCGCTTCCTCACGCACAACCCAAGGTGAGCAACGCAAAATTTGCTTGGCGTTAGCGTCTCTCGCGCTCGCGCTACCTAGTCCTGCACAAATAACACTTTCCTCCACACCAACTACTTGACACCTTCCCCGAATTGCTTCTCTTGAAAGCAAACCACTCTCAACGTCGATATCTCTACCTACCCATTGACCCTTGTCGGTAAGTTGTTGTGGCCTCCTGTTCCGCTGATCGATTGCTAACGATGTGCTGTCCGTATAGAAACAAAGTCTCACCTACCGTTGAAACTCTGTTTTTGCATATCGTCCAGCATGGCCGACCAGTCTGTCATGCACTACATGGTCAATGACCGGCCGACGTCGGCGCCGCATGATACAGAAGTCTACGACCAGGGCATTGCTGTCTTGGAGGCACCCGGCAAAGACTCTGTCCAGCTCGGAGGCCTTCCCGACGCCCCTGACCGAGAGAAGCACGCCTGCTTCACCTGCAAAGAACCAGGCCACAGGGCCAAAGATTGCCCCAAGAAGCTCGAACAGCAAGCGTGTTCCAACTGCGGCGAGGTTGGCCATGTCTACCGCGACTGTCCCACGAACGAGTGCTTCAACTGCGGTGGTCACGGGCACCTCTCCAAGCAATGCCCTAGTGAGCCAGCAGCAGACCAGGGCCCTAGGTGCAACGGCTGTAACCGTCTCGGCCACGTTGCCTCGGATTGCTTCTATCCCCAGCCGATCAAAACCCGCAAGTTTCGTGCTCCTAAGGAGGACGCCTCCAAGGAGGACGTCTCCAAGGAGGACGTCTCCAAGGATGGCAAAGACGAGCTTCCTCCTGCCCAAACCATGGCCCCACCACTGGATAAACCTAGCTTCACAACAAAGTTATTCACTCGGAAGATCCCTCACTATGTCTCCTCCGTTAGTGTAGAGATGGATATTTCCTATCCGAGCGACGACGCTAGTATCACCCTCCGTGGCCACGCTCATCGGGCAGCCTCCATTACCCTGACAGCCCACAACATCGTCAACTGCACTGTACTTCCCATGAAGATCACCGATGAGTTCTTCACCTCAAGGGTTTCCCAAGAAGATGTTAAGCGAGCTGCTAGTAAGCTTGCACTCAGCGAACTAGGGATGCTCCTACACTTCCGCTTCGACCTCCAAACCGAACAACCTGACGGACAACCTCTGAACTCCCGCCCCCTCTACGGATTGGGGTTCTTCTCCCACCAGAACTTTGGGATCTTCGATGAAGTCATCCATCGTGCTCGCGATATCCTCGAGAATGGCGGCGAGGGCACCGTGCTGCACTTCTTCACGGTCGCCACAGAGTCAGCACAAGAGCGCATGGATACCGTGTACAAAGAGATGCAAGCTCAATACAAGAACGACCCGATTCTGCTCTACTGGAAGGACTGTCGTGTCAACCCTCAGACTGGCATGGAGATCTCTGTCGACAAGCAGCCGAAAGGATTCAAGGTCCCTCCCCAGTGGGCATTCCAGAACAACACACAGTACGTCACCGTGCACTACCAGAACCTTGTCCACGAACTGCGCAAGGCCGCCAAGCAGAAGGGTTTCGAGATCACCGACACCAAGATTATGAAGGTTCGCGGCGGCGGTGACCGGTTATACTACGCCGAGCTCAGGGTACCAGAGGGCGCCAGCTACCGCGAGGGCGCCTTCGTGGACATCCAGTTCAGTCCCTACCAGGAGCAAGCGGACACCTGGCGATTTGAGATCAAACCGTCCGCAGGCATCACGCCCGCTAGCTACATAGGCGGCTTTCTCTACCGCCCTCGCTTGGGTGCATCCTTCGCCGAGCAGCCCCTGTTCAAGGAGGGCGTTCACTACAGCTGTGCATTTAACTATCGTACTTTGCCTGAAGCTGAAGAGGCATTGCGTAAGCTTCGCGGCATCTACGTCTTTGCTCGCTTGAACCCTGCCACCGTGGGAATCAAGCGCCAGATCAACGCCCTTAACCATTACTTCCGAGGCGGCGATGCCTTTAGCGATGTCACTCAAATCCTCCACAACTCCTACCTTCGCTTCCCAGACGACAAGATCGTGGACTACTTCGCCGGCATGTTCGCGTATTTGGGAGACAACGGTGCTAAGGACAGCATCATGGAGCGTCTGAACCGCTCACTCCAACCCGACGTTTTGCAGAAGCTTCGCGCCCTTGCCGGTGGTGTAGCGCTCATCCAAGGTCCTGGTGGCGTTGGCAAGACACGCATCATCGAGGCTCTGGCTGTTGCGCACTACGAGGCTCAACAAACTGGCGTTATCCATGGCCTTGGTCGCCTTGCTGCTTTCTGGGTCACGTCGCCGTTGAACAAGCAGCTCGACGACGCTATGCTCAGGATCTACACGGCCTGCCTAGAGCGACGGAAGGAGCTCAAGGCCGCTGGCATCCAGGCACGTTTCCCTATCGTAATCCGACGCCATATGAAAGAGACGGAGACAGCGGTTGTTCGCAAGGAGTCCGAAGCTGCTCGCAACGTCCTGCTAAAGAACGAGAAGCCGCCCTACTTTGAATACATCGAAGAAGAGCACTTCACCAAGGACCAGCTGAAAGAGCAGGCAGCGGCTTACCAGGAGAAGTCCAGTGAAGACAGGCGGACCATGGCGTTCCTTGACGCACTGACAGTGGACTCGCAATTCCGCATCCTTCTTGAGACGTCCGAGACAAAGTCGTCTTTCACCGACAAGCGACTTCAGTTGGAAATGCTGTCGGAGGGTGCGTGGGTTCTGCGCCTCGCCGGAGTGCCGGAGCGTAATGCCGATACGAACGAGTTAGTGGTACACGAAATCGCCCAACCAAAAAAGTACCGCGATTTCCGTTTTCAGCTCGACCTCTATGCTTCAGGCCAAGAATTCGACGCCGATGACATGCGCCGACTGACTGCTCTCACCAACGAGATCATTAGGGACCTCGCTCAACTGGCCGTAGCCATTGGCATGACCTCCGACGTAATCTCGCAGCCGCGTACTCATACGCTCGAGCAGCCGTATGCCGTTCATCACGACGAGGCTGGCAAGTCAAGCGAGTCAAGCACGCTCGCTCCTCTCGTGTACACGCACGCCTATAATAACGAGGGCCCGCTGATGGTCGAGCGCAAGGCCATAACACCCCACCTGTTCTTCGGCGATATCCATCAGCCAAAGCCTTCTGCTGCCGGTGGTTCGGAGGAACGTCACGTCTTCAGTGATCAGCAGGACCTACCTTTCTTCCATCGTGCGATGCTAGGCGGCTGTACCACTATTTACCTGCACACACAGTACCGCTTCAATTCCGACATCAACGCTCTCACCAACCACATCCTTCCTCGTGGCCGTATGGAAGTGGCCCCCGGGGTAGATGACCGGGAAGAAAACATTCGCGCCATGGAGATCGCGATGGAGCAGTTCAACATTTCCTCCGGCCATCGCGTCATCTTCGTCAGCGTCAAAGGTAGCCACGACATCGTCGGTGCCACCAAGTCTCGCTACAACAAGGACTTCATTCCCTATACCCTCCGGGCCGTCTGCAAGATGATCGCTGGCGGGTTTTCTGGTAAGCAGGTCGCTATCATCACCCCGTATGTAGCGCAAGTTGCCGCTATCCGCTTCGTATTGGCTAGATTCATGGAGCACTTAGCCAATCAGGTTGACGAGGAGGAGCTGTTCAAACTTAGCGTCCAGCTGCGAGACGTCGAAGTCTTCACAGTCGACAAAATGCAGGGCGCCGAGAAGGAAGGTATTGTATTCGACACCACCAACGCTGGCGACCTCGGTTTCGTCAAGCATACCACACGAATGCTCCTAGCCGTTGGACGCGCGCGTTCCCTCCTCGTTATCGTTGGTAATCCTGTGAGCGTCCTCGCCGAATACACTGGTGCGACCGACAAGGACAAGCGGTACGTCAAGCTCGCCTACTACAAGGTTTGGAAATGGTGCCTAGACCGAAAATCCGCCATCCAATTGCACGTTGATCCAGAATTGGCTCAAGGTTGGTGCGAGTTCAACCCCCCGTTCAATGTCGCCGAGCATATAGAGGCCTTCGCTGCGGGCTCTCAGGCCACTGAAGAGCCCATAAAGATGTTTCCCGATGCCAACTACGGACCTCTCCCCACATTTTCCACAGCCTCCCCCGTCGACGGTGATGGAATTGATTTCTATTCCGGTGGAGATGACTGGAATCGGGATGACGCCAAGGACAAGCCAAATGATGATGGGGTTCCTTTCTATTCCGGTGGAGATGACTGGAATCGGGATGACGCCAAGGACAAGCCAAATGATGATGGGGTTCCTTTCTATTCCGGTGGAGATGACTGGAATCGGGATGACGCCAAGGACAAGCCAAATGATGATGGGATTCCTTTCTATTCCGGTGGAGATGACTGGAATCGGGATGACGCCAAGGACAAGCCAGAGGGTGAGGATCACGCCGACGATGGTGGAGACGAAGCCAAGGACAAGCCAGAGGGTGAGGATCACGCCGACGATGGTGGAGACGAAGCCAAGGACAAGCCAGAGGGTGAGGATCATGCCGACGATGGTGGAGACGAAGCCAAGGACAAGCCAGAGGGTGAGGATCACGCCGACGATGGTGGAGACGAAGCCAAGGACAAGCCAGAGGGTGAGGATCACGCTGACGATGATGAGGATCACGCCGGCAATGATGAGGGTCACGGTGGAGATCAGTGCAGCAACGTAGCACACGACTGGAACCAGTACGATTGAAAAGGTTCTAGAGACGCTGGAGGTGATTTGGAGATCAAGGAAGACAAGCCTCCCAGTAGGATAGTGTGGGACTAGGCTAATATCGATCTCTTCTTGTTCTTTGAAAGCCAGTACGTAGTAATGAAGAGAAGTAGTAGAGTAAGAGTTTATGCGCTTACTCTATTCCTCTTAAAGTGATAATACACTGTATCAAAATAATAAACGTGCTGGTAAAAGACGCAAGCACAACACTGTTGAAAGACACTGTAATAAATCGCGGTAAAGGTGTGTTTCCTAAACACCTTGAGTTCACCGTATGCAGCTGTATATGTTTGACAATAGATGGGTTGGAAGTAAAGCCCTGAACTTCAAGCGGTTCTGGAGAGTTGCGGCTACGTTGGGGAGAAGAGGAGTTAAGGCAGAAGAGGATTTTGGAGGAGAAGTAATAATATACTGTATGTAGAACTTATACGGGTGTATAAAGCTGTAATATGTAGTATAGTAAGGTACAATAGGTGGTACAATAGTTGGTAATATGTACTATAGTATGTTGTATTATACATTACGATATATCACGGTTGATGTTGCAGCAAGTTGAGGTTCATGTTGCAGCAAGTTGCGGTTGATGTTGCAGTAAGTTGCGGTTAATGTTGCAGCAAGTTGAGGTTCATGTTGCAGCAAGTTGCGGTTAATGTTGCAGCAAGTTGCGGTTGATGTTGCCGCAAGTTGAGGTTCATATTACAGCAAGTTGCGGTTAATGTTACAGCAAGTTGCAGTTAATGTTGCAGCAAGTTGAGGTTCATGTTGCAGCAAGTTGCGGTTGATGTTGCAGCAAGTTGAGGTTCATGTTGCAGCAAGTTGCGGTTGATGTTGCAGTAAGTTGCGGTTAATGTTGCAGCAAGTTGAGGTTCATGTTGCAGCAAGTTGCGGTTAATGTTGCAGCAAGTTGCGGTTGATGTTGCCGCAAGTTGAGGTTCATATTACAGCAAGTTGCGGTTAATGTTACAGCAAGTTGCAGTTAATGTTGCAGCAAGTTGAGGTTCATGTTGCAGCAAGTTGCGGTTGATGTTGCAGCAAGTTGAGGTTCATGTTGCAGCAAGTTGAGGTTCATGTTGCAGCAAGTTGCGGTTGATGTTGCCGCAAGTTGAGGTTCATGTTGCAGCAAGTTGCGGTTGATGTTGCAGCAAGTTGCGGTTGATGTTGCCGCAAGTTGAGGTTCATGTTGCAGCAAGTTGAGGTTTATGTTGCAGCAAGTTGAGGTTCATGTTGCAGCAAGTTGAGGTTTATGTTGCAGCAAGTTGCGGTTGATGTTGCAGCAAGTTGAGGTTTATGTTGCAGCAAGTTGAGGTTCATGTTACAGTAAGTTGCGGTTAATATTGCAGTAAGTTGCGGTTGATGTTGCCGTAAGTTAAGGTTGATGTTACAGTAAGTTAAGGTTCATGTTACAGCAAGTTACGGTTTATATTATAGTAAGTTAAGGTTTATATTATAGTAAGTTAAGGTTTATATTATAGTAAGTTAAGGTTTATATTATAGTAAGTTAAGGTTTATATTATAGTAAGTTAAGGTTTATATTATAGTAACTTTTAATAAATATTAAAGTTAGTATTACCTAATCTTTTAAAAATTTATATATCTATTAGTATAAATAGTTAGTAATCCTTTTACTATATCTTTAAAAAATATACTTTCTACTAAATATATTTATAATAATTAATTTTTTTCTTTCTTATTTATTATTTAATAATATTACTATAGAAGTAATAAAACTAGACTACTTTTACTTTATAATAATAAAGTAATAAATAAAGAAAAAGTATAAAATAAAGCTAGTTAAATTAAATTTTATTTAAATAAGTAGAATAATAAATACTAAAGTAAGAATAAAGTTATTAAGTATTTAATTAAGTAATAAGTAAAGATAGTTTAAAGCTATATTAACTAAATACTAGTTACTACTAAGTAAGACTTTCTTATATTATCTTTATAAAAGAAATTTATACTACTATATATAAAACTTAAATAAAGATTAAGAATTTATAAAGTTTTACTATAATTAAGAAACCTTTTAAAAAAAGTTATTTATTTTACTTAACTAAGGGTAAGTATATAGTATATAGTAATATATTAAATAAGATTTTTTTACTTTTTTATTTATCTATATTCTTATATAAAGGTTTACTTAGATTTAATAACTTTTAACTACTTTATAAAAAGAAGAAAAGAGTATAACTTATATTTAAGATAAAGATATTTATAAAGTAAAAGAATAAAATATTTAATACTTTAAAATAAAAAATATTTTATAAAAATTTAGTATTTTTTCTTTAAGAAAAAAAAGTATAATAAAGTATTAGTAACTACTAAGTATAGTTATTTAAAAAATAAGAAGTAGTTTTTTATAATTTATTATTTTATAATAACTAGTTACTTCTAATTAACTTACTATATAATAGGCTAAAACTTAATTAGCTTATTCCTTAATAAGATCTTAGTTATATATATAAAGTATACTATTTATAAAATCTAAGTAGTAAGTAGTTTACTTAGATTCTATACTAGTATACTAGATAAATAATACTCTAAGCTACTACCTCCTAAATAACTTTTAAACTATAGCTTTCCTTAACTTCTTTTCTTATTTAATATAATAATACTATAGAGGTAAACAGTATAACTAGCATAGGGTTAGAGGTAAGAGAGTAGCTATAGAGGTCTACCCCTAGGGGTAAGATAGTATCTATAGAGTACTACCCTTAGGGGCGAGATAGTAGGCGTAGAGTGCTGCCCCCAGGGGCGAGATAGTAGGCGCGGGTTGCTGCAAGTTACTGCAAGTTGCTACCCCCGGGGGCGAGATAGTAGGCGTAGAGTGCTGCCCCCAGGGGCAAGATAGTAGCCGTAGAGTGCTGCCCCCGGGGGCGAGATAGTAGCCGTAGAGTGCTGCCCCCAGGGGCGAGATAGTAGCCGTAGAGTGCTGCCCCCAGGGGCGAGATAGTAGCCGTAGAGTGCTGCCCCCGGGGGCGAGATAGTAGCCGTAGAGTGCTGCCCCCAGGGGCGAGATAGTAGCCGTAGAGTGCTGCCCCCAGGGGCGAGATAGTAGCCGTAGAGTGCTACCCCCGGGGGCGAGATAGTAGCCGTAGAGTGCTGCCCCCGGGGGCGAGATAGTAGCCGTAGAGTGCTACCCCCAGGGGCGAGATAGTAGCCGTAGAGTGCTGCCCCCAGGGGCGAGATAGTAGCCGTAGAGTGCTGCCCCCGGGGGCGAGATAGTAGCCGTAGAGTGCTGCCCCCAGGGGCGAGATAGTAGCCGTAGAGTGCTGCCCCCGGGGGCGAGATAGTAGCCGTAGAGTGCTGCCCCCAGGGGCGAGATAGTAGCCGTAGAGTGCTGCCCCCAGGGGCGAGATAGTAGCCGTAGAGTGCTACCCCCGGGGGCGAGATAGTAGCCGTAGAGTGCTGCCCCCGGGGGCGAGATAGTAGCCGTAGAGTGCTACCCCCAGGGGCGAGATAGTAGCCGTAGAGTGCTGCCCCCAGGGGCGAGATAGTAGCCGTAGAGTGCTGCCCCCGGGGGCGAGATAGTAGCCGTAGAGTGCTGCCCCCAGGGGCGAGATAGTAGCCGTAGAGTGCTGCCCCCAGGGGCGAGATAGTAGCCGTAGAGTGCTGCCCCCGGGGGCGAGATAGTAGCCGTAGAGTGCTGCCCCCGGGGGCGAGATAGTAGGCGTAGAGTGCTGCCCCCAGGGGCGAGATAGTAGCCGCGGATTGCCGTAAGGTGCTGCCCTTGGGGGCGAGAGTGACTAACACTCACCGCTAGACTTACAGCGGCCTATGCAAGAATAGACGGCTTCTCGCCTACTTATACCTTGTGTAGTACCTCTCTATTGCTTTCTTACCTTCTCTTATCTCTTTTCCACTTACCTTAGTTTCTGTGTTCTTTCTAACAACGTTGCAATGAAGCGCCCTCTAGCAAACGTTTTAACCAAAAACAGCAAACGGCAGCGTACGAATGATCCAGAGATTGAAGAGACAACTCCTATCCACGAACAAGCTGCGCCATACCTACTCGCTATAGCGAAGTTTCCAATCGATGCGCTTAGCGCAGAATGGAGTTTTGGTGTCAATAGGTCTATTGACACAGCACACCAGCGCCGCCTCTGCGAGATCTTTAACGAAACTGGTATTCTTCGACGAGACCCTAGCCACCAACTGCAGATTGCCTGTTCTAAGGAACACGTAGAGCAGATGCTTCATCATCTGAAGGTGGAATTGCCAGCTCAGAGCACAGTTACTTCTGCCACGTTTGCGGATAAGGAAGGATTGGAATGGCCGTCGTTCAAGAGCTGGAAAAGCGTGACTGGAGGGACAGCGGAACTTATTACGGGTCACCATCGTGTAGAGGCATTCAAAGAGTATCTTCGCCTTCGGCAGTTAGGAGAAGAGGAGAGGTGGTGGGTGTGCCGCATCTACGATAAAGGCGGGTGCCCCTTAACGCGCGTACTGTGAACAACAGCCCCTAACCTTTTTAGACACGCTACCACCAGACACTCGTGTTAAACTTCGGGCGAATCGGGCCGATATTACGCTCCCTGACAATCATGGCCAGATATGGTCCGAGTTAACCAGCCTGTTCTGCACAAACGCCAATCTCTTTCAAGGCTCAAGCAAGTCAGTTGAGAAAGAGATGAGAGAGCATCTTCAGCTTAGTAGCCGCGTCAAGTTCCCAATACGGCGGCTAGTTACCCTGTGGAGAAATCAAAACTGGCAGCCCCTGCTTACGCGTTGGTGTTCTACCGCAATTGGGCAGGCAACGTTTAATCTCTCCACTTTTGAGTGGATGGCTAGTTGTCGGATAGATGACGTATGTGTAACCCGCCGCCGAAATACTCTGACCTGTCTTGCTAATCTACTGTCTAGCATTGGTTCGCTGCGTTTGAGAACGTACTTCGCATCTCTACATCTATTCGAAAGCAGTATGGGGTTGACGCCAGTTTAGCAGACTGGAACACGCTAGCTAGCCTGCCCCAGGCACGAAGTCCCCATGACGTACAAGACCTGTTCTACCCTGGCGAGGAGTTAGACAAGGATCCTGGCCCTTCCCATACGCGCCGGCAGGGCTTCTTCCCAACTCTAAGCAATGAGGCCTACCATGCGCTATACTCCACTGTACTTTCAAAGCCCACACACACGTACACAAACATCCTCGCTCTCTTAAAAACCCCGAAGAAAGAGGGGAAGCTTATGAGGAGTATTATGACCCACGTCAGCCAATGGGTAAACAGCGGATCCGCCAAGGTGTCTGACAGCGACAACAACAAACCCGCACTGCGGAAGTATCTAGTGCCCGTGCTGCAGAGCAGGCATGCCGGCCAGGCTGATCAAAAATCTCTTGACCTCCAACAAGAAGTACTGCAACACGTACAGCAAAATGCGGAAGCATTCACAAGCTCTATACTAGACCGCTATATTGACGAGTACCCAAGTGCAGAGATCAAGAACTACGGCGCACGCTTCCAGCATAAGGTGTGGAGAGAACTGCTGTCAATTGTGACCAGTTTCACAGGGCCAACCTTGCACAACAAGCACTTGGCGTGCCTAATTCAAAGCGATACCTACATAGCGCGAACGCCTACAATCGCACAAATCGCGTGTGATGCTATCTGTCAGGTCCCTGAAGTCGTCAACGAACCTGCGCTCCAGTCTACTAGGGCAGCAAACGACTTGCTAGAGACAATTCAGGTCGCAATCACTGAATGGATGTCTAGACACACTCTAGAAGACTCTGATAATACAAGTCAAGAGGTTCCGCTGCCCGCAAGGCACTCTAACGCCGAGTCTAGCAGAGAGAGAGAGCTCAATCTGACAGTCTCTGAAGCGGCACGTAGCGTTTCAGCACGGTCGAGTTCGGACCAGCTTACCCCAGAGCTAATTTCTCACCCCTCAACTGAGCCGCGCATACCCAAGGCATCCCAGCAGACCAAAGTTCAAAACAGGGGGATTGAGGACTTGAGTCTAAGCGACCTTGCTGCAGCCCGAGAGAAACACCGTCAGAAACGCACCCTTAGCGACCAGGTAGCTGTAAAGGGCAGTGCTTCTCTAAGCGAAAAGACCCGAAAGAAACACCGTAAGAAACACACCCTTGGCGACCAGGTAGCTGTAGAGGGCAGTGCTTCTCCAAGCGAAAAGACTCGACAGAAACAACGAGGGGCTTGGAGGAAGTAATCCGTATCTGACCCTAGCCCTAACCCAATAGACACTGTTCCTCTCCTCTTTCCTCTGCACTGGATATTGTGATTCTCGATCATCATCTATCGATCTACCCTACAAGATCCTCAGCCCTTAGCCAACGTACTATTTTATATAATACTGTTCTTATCATCATGTCTTTAGATCTTGCACAACAAAACGATAGCGATTACGATAACAGCAGTGCTGGAGAGGAGGACGGCCTGTACCAAGATGTGCAACCTGATGAGCACGATAGAGAACCTGACGAGCATGATGGAGAAGAATACCACGAGAGCAGCCTTGGGGACGAAGACGCAATAGCGAATAATCAACTTACCTGGGCTATTGACCACAGCGGAGGTGACCACCGACTACCTGGTGAGTTTAAGAGCATCCTACTTGTACGCATATAGTAACTACGTAGTAGTGAAGGGATTTATCAAGATGATAGACAGCCCCGAATTTAACGGCAGTAAGGCTATTGGAATGCTGCAGAAGCGATACACGATAGACTACGGATCGAGGCGCGTTGGGTCCCGACCAGCCAAGCCTGAGGACAAATTTATCCCTGAGTTCCACCTCGACCTTATCATTATCATCGGCCGGCCGCTCCAACCCATTGTGAAGTTCTCTACGTTCTTCGACCACGTAACAATCAGCTTTAAACACTGGCGAGCTCCATACAGCGCTAAACACAGCCACGGACTGTCGTTTGATATGGAGCATCGTACCTTCCGTCTTGCAAAGGGTGGAACGCGCGAATCTTGGTTTATTGTTATGCACCCTGTCGATAGCACAGTAGACCCTCTTCTGTCAGGCAGCGAACGTCGCAAACGCCGCGAGAAGGCGTCTGAGCACAGCGCTCTCAAACCCTCCCATGCCCTGTTCCTTACGTCGTACATTAAGAAAGTCTTCCTTACAGGCGTATTACTTGGAGAGGGTGTTGAGGCTTCTTGGAAATTGGATGGACCCCAGTCGCAATCGATCTCAATCGTCAAGTGGGAAACGTTCCAGGAGCAGTTCATGGAAGGGTGGCCAGAGTACGTGCGCAAGAACACGCAGGATCCGTTCTAGACTGAGAACCTGCCAGCGTTCCATGCGTATGACTACGGGCAGAACCTTCCAATTGAGTTGTCTACTGAGCAACTCAATAGTCTGCCTAAGGAAACCCGGTTGCGCCCTGATGACGAGACGTCTGACTCTGATGACGAGACGTCTGACTCTGATGACGAGACGTCTGACTCTGATAGCGAGACGTCTGATTCTGGGAATGATTTGTCAAACTCTGGGAATGATTTACCAAACTCTCAGAATGATTTATCTAACTCTGAAGACGCGGCGGCTAGGTCCGAAGGCGGCGCAGAGGGGGCTACGCCCCCACAGAGCGGTACACAAACAGGCGATCCAATTCCCCCGCCGCACGACCATCAACAGCCGTTTGATAACTACACACAGGATCTTCTACGCGCACTAGAGGACAAGTATAGACTGGAGAGCATTGAGACGGTCTCCTACGCGCTAGCGGTCGACATCCACTTAATAGCATCTTCCAACCTCCCTAACGCCTCTAATGACGTCGGTGTCATTCTCGCACCTGCGCGCTGCCTCCTTGCCAATCGCAACAACGTTGTTCGCCAATACCAACACCCGCGCGACTTTACCTTCTACCCTCTTGCCTTCCATCCATCGTACGGCAACTTCTCCTCCGCGCAGCCCCCAGCATTCCTACGCGACAACGTGCTCGCTGTAATGGAGGACAACATGAGCTATCAGAACAACGGTGCGAGCGTGTTGACTAGTGGTTATTTTCAGGCGTACTCCAACATTAAGCGAACTATACGCCATAGCCCCGGCAACTTACTTGCTACCAAGGGCATTGCCACGGCTGCCCTGACGCTGCCAGATCAGGATGGCAACCTAAACCCTCGGGTAGCGGCGAAGCGGCAGCGTTTACTGCGGAAATTGCGAGGCGAACAGACTCCTGATAACCCTACGTCTTCCCAACCGTTCGCTCGCGAGCAACAGCGGATTAAAGCCGCTATAAAGGAAGAACTGTACGCGTTTAGGATGGAGCAAGTTCTGTCTGTGCAGGTGTCGCAGTTAGCTGACGGTCAACGGAATTTTGCGACAGTGCTTCAACCTATCCTCCAGCTAATCCGGTACTTCTCGCTGGAACAACCTACCTACATTGATGTCCTCTTCGCGTTCAAAGAACGCATCTTTCCAAAGGTTCTCTCCTCCTTTGCTAGTCTGTTCGCGCACGCATCAGACGAGTTTTATCGTCGCTTCAAGGCTGCTGGCTCTAAAGGGCTGCCTTTTGCCCTAGCGGAAGGTGTGGCCGCATTCGATCGCCTTGGCAGCTACTGCTTTACTGGGTTCCCCCGGTCTTTAGTGGGCTCAGTGCTCGGGCCTCTCTGCACCATAGAAAGCATTGAGCAGGGTGGGTGGCCGTTTATCGACCCCAACATGCTCAATCTGCAAGGCAGTGGCCATGCTAACCTAGTGCGTTGGCCGCGCATGGACAATGGACGACCTATTATGATGCACGTTGCTTCCATTCGCCACCACTATGGGCCCCAGGTTGCCGCTTATTGTCACAGCGAGGTATGGTTCCGTGAGCTTGGTGGGCTCACAGGTAAAGGGCCTCGTGGCGCAGAAGAGTTCCTAGTAGAGGTGCTCGAAGAGATGTGGAAGCCGCAGACAATCGCTTTCGTAACACACCAATTCTATCGCGCTCTGAACAAGGGCGGACGGGGCAATGCTCAAAGCGTAAGCCTAACAACACTGCAGGCACGACAGGAGGCGCAAGAGCAGGTGACGCGTTGGGCTGAAAGCGAGCACCCCTTCTCTGCAGGGTTCGTGCAATTAGCGTTTCAAATATCAGCCGCTAACACAGTACAGGGAGTACGAGTCGATCTTTCCTGTCTTTTATCCAGAAGCGACTTCGGGTTTGAGAAGCCAGACGCGACGCGACTTTGCGCAAGAGCTCTACTGGGAGTGTGTTAACAGCCATGGCCAATCTAGTAGCTACCTCTTTTCAAAGAACGCGAGCTGGTTCACTGTGTTACGCGCTGCCGTGCAACACGCCAGGGCCAAGGCGATGAAGGAGGAATACTGGATCAGCGCCATAATGTCAGCTCTAGCGGCGTGCCGCATTGACTGTGTGCCTGGTTCATACCATGGCCGATTGAGCTACCGGAGAATGACGCGGCTAGTCGGTAACGTTCCGGCCCCATCCGCTATAGCGGCGAGACCGGGCAGCCTCAAGCGGGCAGCGATTGAGGCAGTACACCAAGCAAAGCGGCGCTCGCAAACAAAGAGTACTATCGACTTTGGTTGCCAAATCCCTTTTAACGCCATCCCGCCGCTAGTTGAAAAAGGTTTTCAGCAGTTGGACGGCCAGTTCTCAAAGTCCGGCATGAATCAGAAGGTTCGTGAACACTACCACAGAGCACGTCAGTGCCTCATCGAGTGCTTAGGTCAGCCAAAATGCGATCTAATGCTCATGTTGGTGTTAACCCTTGCATCCTCTTCAGCTACCCCTACTGTAGCGGTGAATGCGACTGAGTTTTCCAAAGGACCAACCAAGAACTCTGAAATGTTTGCGGCCGCCTTGGTAACAAGAATGCTCTGGTCTCTTCGACCAGATTACTTCCCGTCGGAGGAAGACGATGGTTGGGTGCTTTCGGTACGGGAGATGACGAAGAAGATTGGTAAGACTTCCCTAAGAGAGGCCCTTTTCCCAAGTAAGAAGCATTGCTAACATAGTACTATCTGGGGTAGAGCACAAAGGTTGCAACAACCGCTTCCTTCGACAACTGCAATGGATTCGGGTTACTAGTGGGCGTCGAGACTCCCCAAGGAACAGCGACATAGCGATCAACTATGATTCCGTTCTTGAGAAGAGACGTACAGAGTTAATGCGACTACGGAGCGATGCTAAAGGTTTTATTCAATGCGTGTTTGGTAGTTCTGATTATGCATGGGTTGACCGATGTCATACTATTATACAGGAGTCCCCAGTGTAGAGTAAGCTATTATAGCTTCCACTATAATTTTACATCTTCTCTCCTATAAAACACGTATATACTATATACATCTTCTATCCTATACAGCTTTTGAAGAGATTAATACACGTTACGTAGTGTTATGATTTTTTAAAATATTTCGTATTAACTGTAAATTCAGAAAAACACCAACCCCAATATTAACCGTACTATCGTTGTCGCATGTAATCCGTTTCTTAATCTTAACTGTGTCTCTTCTCTACTATTTACATAATTAACGTAATAGTAAAAAGACGCAGGCACTAGAGAATAGAGCCTGCGAAGTCTACATTGCATTAGTGGCTGAAGTAGCACAGTGTAGAGGCATCCTGTTACTATTCTCCGCAGGCAAAGGTAATAGCACCTTGCGCGGCAACCTTTAAGGAAAAGAGAGGAAGCCGCTATGTGTTTCGCTCTTCTTTGTAGTTATTTGTAGATTTGTAGCCTGCGGTGTTGTTGACTTATCTGTATCGCAATACGACAGCAGCTTCCTAGCAGGCTGTAATCGTCGAGAGCCACGGTACAGCCGGTGACTTAGACGACAGACCTAGCCTAACACTAAATTGGCAAGCTTCCGCAACACGGACGCATACACCCCACCTGCTAATAAGCACCGCTATGACTAGCAACTCTCGTCTACCTCACTACTTCCGTAGAGTGTCGCTAGAAGCTCAGCATTGTGCTCTTCGAGCCCATCACTCTTTTTCCGCAGCGCATAGTTCAGGGTCGTCAGGTAACCCGGTTTATTGTTCAACCTATAGGGCTTACAGGACAGAATAATTCAAGTACCGACATCTGTCGCAATGGCGCCGGCGATGCCGGGATACTTTCCGATGCGTCAGAATCAGTGTCATCTTCGGCTTCGCTGTCTGGAATCTCTGTTAACCCCACCGCCGTAGCTAGCGCATTCGCTTCAATGCTAAGCCTCTCCTTTCCAGCAATCGGCGCACCAGTAATTCCATCCGGCCCTAGCCAGGCTTCGAGGGCCCTGCTTGCCGTGCAAATTTCCGGCCGTTCGCGCTTCACTAGCTCAAGAAAAACATCGCGCTGGTTCTTCCGCAGCACACGCTCGAGCCAATGGTTTGAGACCTCTTCGTGGGGTATGAGCAGCAGCGATCCCCAGCCTAGAGCTTGAACTATGTCGAACCATCGTGTCGCTCGCTTTAGGCGGTAACGAAAGGCTGCGTGGTCAGATTTAGATGGTGATTGGCAAACCAGATGGACCAAATATGTGATAGCCTCTGTTCGTGCCTGGCCCTTCCCGTACCTGTTGCGAGTTCTGTCGTTACTGGCTAGACGATCAGCGACCTGGATTTCGTCGACCTTGCGAGCGTACGCCTTCCCTAGCAAAGCGAAAGCCCAGCGAGTGCCAATGTTTACAGCTGCAAGCATCGTCTCGTACCGTGTGCACATGTCCCAGGCAAAGCAGAATGCATTGTCGGCATCAGTATGAAGTGTTGCGCTACTATCCACTGACTGCGACATTTGCGTCTGGGTAAGAACATAACGATCTACTGGTTTTACCAAGAACGGCGTGCCCTGTTTCCGCCAATTATGCAGGAACTGCGCAGCGCTGTACTGCGAGGTTGCATTTCCAAAAGCACGCGCTTTTGCTAGCATGCTGCAGGCAGTATAGTAGGGTGTTGGCGAGGCTGTATAGAAATCAGCATCTTCCGCGACTTTTTGCTTGAAGATCCAAGAGATCGTCGGCTCATCGTCTGGCGCAATGCTGCCGTACGCCATACGTTCCTGCGCAGGCATCTTCTCAGGCGGTTCCTTTAAGCCTATCGCCTCGAGCTTTATTACACGCGATCTTTCTAGCTTTCTTGTACGCCGTAGCTCTGCAAGACGATTCTTGTTTGTAACTGTTGCGGACCTCTTTACGGATAGAGGCGTCGTCGCACTCTGGTTTTCGCTGTCCTCGTCGCTTGTTCCGCGCTCGTGTCCCCCCTCCGCTCTAGCTGTGTCTTTGCCAGCGTGTACTGTCATAGTGTTGACTTCGCTAGCCCTAGCCGTCGATTCGTCCGCGCTGTCCTCCTGTATTGCTAGGCGGTTTAAGCTGTTGGCACGGATCTCGCTGCGAATAGGCGATGAGGAGGCTGGACGTTTACGGTACGGCACAAGGTCGCCTGTAGCCCTCTGTGCTGATGGCGGTATGCTATCGTCCTTGTCTGAGTCTATAGCCATGCGGTCCTCCGCGATGCCTTCCGTTGGCGTCATTAGCCGCGCTGTAGTTAAGTTTCTAGGCTCTAGAGACTTACTACTAGCAAAGTCCATAGCAGCGCTTGTGAGACGCCCCCAATTTTCTGCGTCAAGTGTGCTGGCACCCAGCGTCTCTTTCAGCAGCCATATCGCATCTAGTGTCGAGTGGGCTATGAAAACCGGCTTGCACGCTTCGTCGTCGCCTACTTCTGGAACGATCCATCCCGCGTATCGTACATCGCCTGGTACACGGCATGGTTCTGCGAGACGACGCGCAAGAAATCTGCTGTAGGACGGGTTAGGTGGGCTGTATGCTAAGTTGTTAGCGACTGTAGCGTCCCACTGTGCAGGAAAGCCTCTTCCGCTGTGTTTATCCTGACAATGGTCACTATCGAGCTGTAACTGATCCATTTTAGAACCAAGGCTGACGCTCTAAGCCAGCGATTAGTGTGTGGGTAGAAAAGTAGTAAGAATAACAGCAGAGAAAAGAAGACGTGGCATGGAAAGCAGGGGGCCAGGGCGTGCCGGCAAGGTGCGGCATATAGTCGCACCGACTAACAAGGTAGAGTACGGTCCCTAATCCCAGAAGAGGTCGCGTCCTTGAGTGTAGAATACATGTTATTTCTCTTTTTAGAGTGCTATTCTTATATAATATTGAATACTAAAGTTTAGTTGTTGAAGACACGAAAGATCTCAAAGAGGTAGTCCTAGATAGGGAGGGTCGCTCTGCCTCGTACATCTAAGAGCGCAGTTCCAAATAATATAACACTAGTATTTGCCTTTAGAGGTGCAGCGTGAAGAAGGTTGGAGCGCCAGCCCTAAGGTAGTTAAAGCGTCCGAATGTTCCAGCTGCAAGGTTGCGATATGGCTTGGGACGCAAGTTGCCGCAACGGTTGGTTGCCAGCGAGGGCAAGTTACGCAGAGACCACGGTATGGCTTCATACACCTACTAACACCTTTTGGGCAACTCTCTGGACTGTCCAAGGTACTGCATGACAGAGTTGTCAACAATCAAGCCAATCAAGCTGGGTGCCCCAGCTTAGCTTGATTAGTGGGTACCTCTACCTCAGCTTAGCTTGATTGGCTTGATGGTTAAAATTAATAAGCTTGGCTTGTTTAGCTTGATTAGCTTAACAAAATTAATCCCCCTTTCAAGAAGCTTAAAAGGGGATAGTGTAGGGGTATCCTTATATAATCTTATCACCACGTGATCTTATCACCACGTGACCTTACTTACTTACTTTAACCTTCTTTATAGAGTATTAATTCTATCAAGCCAATCAAGCCAAACAATCAAGCTAGCTTATAGTAGCTTGTCTTAATTGATTTATACCTCTACTCTAGCTTGGCTTGATTGATACGCCAGCTTGATGCCCCAGCTTGATAGCGATCAAGCTGGCTTGATTGTTGACAAGTCTGCTGCATGAACAGACGGTTGTTGAACCAATGAACAAACTGATTCCTAATGGTTGTCGCTGTAGAGAAAACGTCGAGGTAGGCAGTATACTCAGTCCTGGACGGCACGCTGGGACTCTGCCTTGGCCACTGGTTCCTCAGATCTTCCACGAACGAGTCGATCGCCCTAGTTTGATTCTCCTGAAATGCGGCGTGCAATCCTGTCGTGATGCTGCTGTTCAGTCTCCGATTCTCGCTTT
Organism: Alternaria dauci; assembly: GCF_042100115.1. Classification (NCBI taxonomy): domain Eukaryota; kingdom Fungi; phylum Ascomycota; class Dothideomycetes; order Pleosporales; family Pleosporaceae; genus Alternaria; species Alternaria dauci. Next base: position 3,260,746 of record NC_091274.1, read on the forward strand.
GGTAGATTCGCTTCATTGGAATCTGCAAACGCCTTGGTGTTGCACAGCACCGTGTTCCGAATCGCATTCTTGTTGAAGTCCTGTCCCTGGTCTAGCTCGTATTTCAGTGCAGTAGGTGGCTGTACCGCCGAGAGCTTATATACCCTATAGGCTGCAGCTAGAGCCTGTATCGCATCCATGTCTGACTTTTCGGCGTAAGCCGTCGTACAAAACTATGTCATTAGATCACGATATGGCTTGGGAAGCAAGTTGCCGCAACGGTTGGTTGCTAGCGAGGGCACGTTGCGAAGCGGTTGCGATATGGCTTGGGACGCAAGTTGCCGCAACGGTTGGTTGCTAGCGAGGGCACGTTGCGAAGCGGTTGCGATATGGCTTGGGACGCAAGTTGCCGCAACGGTTGGTTGCTAGCGAGGGCACATTGCGAAGCGGTTGCGAAGCATGGAGTAGTATTTAGTGTGGTAGGTTGCATTCGGCCTGACTCGGAAGACCACGCGCCCGCAAGTCAGGCTGACAGCAGCGCTTCCACTCACAACGTTACCTAGGTACAGCAGTAACTTGCTATTGCTAACAGAGGCAACTTTCTAGGCTTCCTACAGTGGCAGCAGTAGGCAATACGTACAGCGTTACTCTATGTTAGTCTGGTGCGCCTATATCGGTATTGAGTCATGGGATCGATTTTGTACTACAGACTACTTGAGAAAGTTACAGTATGTCTCCGCGATTTCCGGGCAGTCATTCCTTCAAAGTATCTCAGTCTTGCGCCTTTATCGTGCTCTGAAAATAGCCTTTAGCTTGGAGGTTCTTGACTATCCTCATGTCAATGGTGTCTCGGCATCCTTGAGGGGCAGTAGTTGTCAGCCATTCAACGAAGACTTCGGCGAACCTCGTATTAATGCGATGTTGGCGTTTCGCAGCCTGTTCAGCAATATGCGCGTTACTCTGAGGCTCAAGACCATGCAAGATGTTGCCCTCTGTAAGCGATATTGACTGACACATCGCGCCCGTTGCACCCACGAGAATATAGACGCCATCGTCGACCTTGCCGCCCCCCTCATCCCAGACCTTCTTCCACTTGGGTACTTCCTTGTCCCGTGTCACGGCGTTGTAGGCATGAACAACGTGTTTCTCTCCAAACGTTTGGCAGATGTAAGCGTAGATCAGAGCACGTGACAATGTCGAGCTCGCGAGTACGACGTACTTGGCTCTGTACTCTAGGGTTTCTCCTTGGTGTGCGCGAGGACGGGGATGGGGAATGGTCGTCTTCTTGTTGCGTAGCTCTTCCAACGTCTTGTGAATGTATGCGACCTTGGCTGAGCCCTTGCAAGCCTCCAATGCAATGTCCCAGATGAATGAGTGTCGAATTGTGTCGCTGTTCACAAGAGCTGTGCGGAGGTTTTCGTTGTTATTACTGAGACTGCGGTGAGGGTCGAGGATCCGATCTCCGATAAGCTGGTCGGCATCCCAATTGTTGATTGCGGCCATAAGGTTAGGAAAGATGCTGACATGTCGCGCAATGCGGTAGGCCTCGGAGTCTGCGACTGCGCCTGGGGGCATGGTGGGCTTGGACTTCTTGCTGCTCTCTCCCCCTTGGTCTTCCCAGGCCTCCACTTCCTTCTCGTAATGCTGTTTGACCGCGGCTAGCACGCGAGACTCTTCTTGTTCCACGTTAGCGAAGTAACACGCATCGTGCTGCAGATACGTGAAGTTGACAGTAAGCTTTGCTGTGACAACGTTGAGGGGTTTGCGCCAGGGATCCAGACTGTCGGTGTCGCGCATTATGAAACACCACCGAACCATGTCCCGAAAATTGTTCAGCATGTCCTTGATCTCGCCGGACTGGAGTTGCTTGTCGAGCGCGGACTGTACTTTGTTCTTTTCCTTCTCGGTTTTACAACGCTGCATCCCGTCGTGATACTTCTTGTAGCTATTGAGGAGCTTTCTCCACACTGCAGTACAATCTACCCCTTTCAAATTGGCTAAAGCTTTGGCGCCTGGATCGGTGGACTGCTTTTGTACTAACCGCTGGATCACGTGGTCGGCGAATCCTAACACCAGGTCGACCCCGTTCGTGAGAGCTGTGCCCGTCTGACCTACTATACCAGTACGATGATCATTGGGCCTGTAGTCCAAAATGGGGTCGATGATGTGGGTGTAGGTTTGAGTTTTTGTACCCGGGGCGGTATGCAGCTCGTCGACCATGATTATTGCAGCGCAACCAACGAATGTGACCAACCACACCTCGACCCTCACACCTTTGTCGTCTGTCCATATTTGCATGCGACGAGCCTGCCAAGGGCCGAGACCATCAAGCGCAGGCAATCGTGAAGTGTCCATATGCGTCTTGGCGCACAGGCTCAGCTGTGCTCTCAACGCCGCCCTCTTCTTAGTATGCCTCTTGTCGGTCTTTTCTAACTGTTGTTTTAGCCTCTTGTACTGAGGGGGCGCAGAGGTATCGACAAGCGTGCCAAAGATCTTCGTCTTCCAAGACTCGCGAGTTGAGACTATCAAGAACCTAACGCTCGTCTTTTGAGGTCTGAAGTCCGATGTCTCAGGGACGCTGTTTGCCCATTCCTTAGTCGGGTTGTTCAACTTCCACACCTTGTTGTACTCCCCATAGGCCAATCGTGATTTCAACCAGTTAGGGCGACGGTTGACTTCATCCCACTCTTTTGGTGTCATGCTAGAGTAGATGCTGTTCTTCGCACCGCCATAACGCTGTACAATCTCTTCGCCCGTACCGTGCAAGACTATCAGCTTCGGTGGCTTGTACTCTGATCCTTGAGCCAAGTGGGCGCTGCCACCCATGATCATACGCCATGCTTGTACCAATGTTTCAAGGCCTGCTGCACTCGCAACAAAGTAGGTGCATCCAAACAGATTCGGCGTCTCTATCTCGTCTCCGTTCGATTTGAGAGCAGTGTAGGGGAAGTCTGGCGTCGCGCTGATGCCGAGGCGCTGGTACGATCTAGCAAAATTGAGATACCATATGAGGACATCGGTGATCGTCTTGCCCATGCCCATGTCGTCGGCGATGACAAGTGCTCCTCGGTCGCCGGCGAGGACATCCAAGCCATCCTTGGCGCCGACCAACTGATGGGGTAGCGGGTGGAAATCTGGGTTTAAGCCGACCCCAGTTCCGAGGTTGATCTGGTCGCCTTTGAGGTCGTCGAGCGCAAGGCCGAAGGTTTGCGCGGCTAAGTCCCACAAGTCTATGTTCGACTTTTGCGCGTGCGCAAAAGCAGACATACCATCCATCTTCACCTTCATAGTGCTCGAGAAATGCGCGTTTGCCTGGGTCTTAGCTTGTTCGTTCAATGGGGGTTGTTCCGGTTCGCCTTCGTCTAACATGCATTCTTCTAGCACCTCTTCATCGTCTACGAGAATGTCCATGTTGTTACTAGACTCGCTGTCACTAGAATCGCTGCTACCACTATCGTCGCTGATATGTATTGGGTCGTCTAGTCCGCTACCGTGGTAGCTATTAGAAGGGAAGGTCTCGACAAACTTGAGAAAGGACTTAGGTGCGCTGGACGGTGGTTTGGCAGGTCTGGCGAGCGGTAGCAGATTCACGGGTGTGAACGACGAGGGTTGAAGTGTGCGGGGGAAGGCGATGCTGTTATTCCTGGACATGTATGACGAGAACGGACCTACAGGATGCTGCTTGTGTGCGCTGTTGCTAGGTGTGGATTCTTCCCTCGACCAGGATAATGGATGTATGTTGGCCGCCAAATCTAGTATCTCCTTGAGTGTCTTGGGTGTAAGCTCCTTACTTTCCGGTGGGACGGCTTCGGAGGAGGCAACTTGCATGTGGGTGGCATCTTGTTGCTGGTCACCTTGCACCTCTGCTGGCGGGGCGGGCTCGGAGGAGGCAACTTGCATGTGGGTGGCATCTTGTTGCTGACCATCTTGCACCTCTGCTGGCGGGGCGGGCTCGGAGGAGGCAACTTGCATGTGGGTGGCATCTTGTTGCTGGTCACCTTGCACCTCTGCTGGCGGGGCGGGCTCGGAGGAGGCAACTTGCATGTGGGTGGCATCTTGTTGCTGACCATCTTGCACCTCTGCTGGCGGGGCGGGCTCGGAGGAGGCAACTTGCATGTGGGTGGCATCTTGTTGCTGGTCACCTTGCACCTCTGCTGGCGGGGCGGGCTCGGAGGAGGCAACTTGCATGTGGGTGGCATCTTGTTGCTGACCATCTTGCACCTCTGCTGGCGGGACGACTTTGGAGGAGGCAACTTGCGTGTCGGTTACGTTCAATCTAACCGTCGTGACAAACACTACGGCTGTGCCAGCTGGGATTTCTCGCATAGCAAAGTTGAATCCACCTTGGCTTCCAATTCCGATATGCTGATTTGCTCTTGGAGCGATAAACAAGCGGCCCTTGAAGTCGAATCCATCGAGTCCTAGGCCTTGCGCAGTTTCGTAGCATTGCTCAGCTTCGTCGCGTAGTTTTTCCCAGTTGGGGATGCCCTCCCAACATATGTCACTGAATTCGACCATGCTGACTACTTCGCTGATCTCTCCATCCTTTACGGCGCATATATGTACCTGTGTGTCGAGATTTGAAGCGGTTGGCATGGGAGGATTAGCAGGCTTGTCGTTGTTCGGAGTAGGCGTGAATCCTGTAGGAACGGTTCTGGATCGAGAGCGCTTAGGTGGGTGGTCTTTGGAGTTGTGCGTTGATTCTGGCGATAACTCGCGCTTTTGGAGTGTAGAGGTTGCCGTCAAGGGGTTGGGGGTTGGGGCTTTAGCATGGTCGCCTTCCGCTTTACGCTTCCTCAGGCGATTGAGAGAATGTGTGATCAACTTGCTAATCGCCATTGTCCTCCACGCCTTGGGTTCGTTGCGGAAGTCGGGTACGGACTTCCAGACCAGGGCGTGTAGGTTCTTGTTCAGGTCTTCATTGGCAGTGTCGCTGAGCTTTGCTGCACCTCGATTGCGTGCATCGGGGTAGTTGTCCACAAGAATCTTGTCAATCGTCCTGGCTATCTCCTTTTGTCTGGTGGCGTCGTCGATGCCGAAGCCGCGGAAGATCTCTGTTTGGTTCCCCGAGTAGCTAAGGGAGCTGGGGTCGCCTGCCGGTGGATGGGCGGGTGACTGCGTGTTATCGTCCATCCTAGTCACCCGTGGTAGAAGGTGTATGCAGGTTGACGATGCTGCGGTACGTGGTGGGTGGGTGGTGTTGCGGCGAGCGTCGCAACGTTCGTGTTGTGGCAACATGCGCGAGGAAACAGCCGGAGAGCGGTGAAAAGTGAAAGGGGAAGCTCCCAGTAATTTTAGCCTCGTCGCCCGTACTGAGCCTAGTAGAACGATGACCAGGAGTAGGGCATAGTATAGCCACCCGGTTCTGGCGTGAGCGCTCACTGTTGAGCATTGCGGGTACAGCGCACAAGACTCTGACGCGGGCTCACGTTGCGTACGCGCGAAACAGAGAAAGTTGATAAAAGATATGGGGATCACCCGAGTGTATAGAAAGCGAGCAGAGGGAGAAGAGAGACAAGGAGCAGGGAAAGTAGGGAGAGACATGGGGATCACCCAAACGCAGTTCTGGCCGTCATCGTGAACTGAATCGAGCATAGAAGTTGATAGAACCAAACAAAAGAAAGCGAAAAGAGATATGGGGATCACCCAGCCGTAGGACTAACTGTAGTCGCGAAGGAGAGAGCCAAGACGTAGCCGGCTACACGCTGCGCATTGCTGTGGCCTTGACGCTCGCTAGATCTCCCATTCACCTTGGCATGTCCTCGCTTATTTGTATGGCCGGTCCGATAGTTATCTTCCTATTGCCCAAAGGTCGACTGGCTGTCCACTTCTGTCTCTTGGTACCAACTTGTAGAACTCGGGTGATCCCCATATCCTCTTCGCGTCCCTATCGTTCTCCATCCAATCCTTCTTTTCACGTGTCTTTATCTTGCTCCTCGCTTCCTCACGCACAACCCAAGGTGAGCAACGCAAAATTTGCTTGGCGTTAGCGTCTCTCGCGCTCGCGCTACCTAGTCCTGCACAAATAACACTTTCCTCCACACCAACTACTTGACACCTTCCCCGAATTGCTTCTCTTGAAAGCAAACCACTCTCAACGTCGATATCTCTACCTACCCATTGACCCTTGTCGGTAAGTTGTTGTGGCCTCCTGTTCCGCTGATCGATTGCTAACGATGTGCTGTCCGTATAGAAACAAAGTCTCACCTACCGTTGAAACTCTGTTTTTGCATATCGTCCAGCATGGCCGACCAGTCTGTCATGCACTACATGGTCAATGACCGGCCGACGTCGGCGCCGCATGATACAGAAGTCTACGACCAGGGCATTGCTGTCTTGGAGGCACCCGGCAAAGACTCTGTCCAGCTCGGAGGCCTTCCCGACGCCCCTGACCGAGAGAAGCACGCCTGCTTCACCTGCAAAGAACCAGGCCACAGGGCCAAAGATTGCCCCAAGAAGCTCGAACAGCAAGCGTGTTCCAACTGCGGCGAGGTTGGCCATGTCTACCGCGACTGTCCCACGAACGAGTGCTTCAACTGCGGTGGTCACGGGCACCTCTCCAAGCAATGCCCTAGTGAGCCAGCAGCAGACCAGGGCCCTAGGTGCAACGGCTGTAACCGTCTCGGCCACGTTGCCTCGGATTGCTTCTATCCCCAGCCGATCAAAACCCGCAAGTTTCGTGCTCCTAAGGAGGACGCCTCCAAGGAGGACGTCTCCAAGGAGGACGTCTCCAAGGATGGCAAAGACGAGCTTCCTCCTGCCCAAACCATGGCCCCACCACTGGATAAACCTAGCTTCACAACAAAGTTATTCACTCGGAAGATCCCTCACTATGTCTCCTCCGTTAGTGTAGAGATGGATATTTCCTATCCGAGCGACGACGCTAGTATCACCCTCCGTGGCCACGCTCATCGGGCAGCCTCCATTACCCTGACAGCCCACAACATCGTCAACTGCACTGTACTTCCCATGAAGATCACCGATGAGTTCTTCACCTCAAGGGTTTCCCAAGAAGATGTTAAGCGAGCTGCTAGTAAGCTTGCACTCAGCGAACTAGGGATGCTCCTACACTTCCGCTTCGACCTCCAAACCGAACAACCTGACGGACAACCTCTGAACTCCCGCCCCCTCTACGGATTGGGGTTCTTCTCCCACCAGAACTTTGGGATCTTCGATGAAGTCATCCATCGTGCTCGCGATATCCTCGAGAATGGCGGCGAGGGCACCGTGCTGCACTTCTTCACGGTCGCCACAGAGTCAGCACAAGAGCGCATGGATACCGTGTACAAAGAGATGCAAGCTCAATACAAGAACGACCCGATTCTGCTCTACTGGAAGGACTGTCGTGTCAACCCTCAGACTGGCATGGAGATCTCTGTCGACAAGCAGCCGAAAGGATTCAAGGTCCCTCCCCAGTGGGCATTCCAGAACAACACACAGTACGTCACCGTGCACTACCAGAACCTTGTCCACGAACTGCGCAAGGCCGCCAAGCAGAAGGGTTTCGAGATCACCGACACCAAGATTATGAAGGTTCGCGGCGGCGGTGACCGGTTATACTACGCCGAGCTCAGGGTACCAGAGGGCGCCAGCTACCGCGAGGGCGCCTTCGTGGACATCCAGTTCAGTCCCTACCAGGAGCAAGCGGACACCTGGCGATTTGAGATCAAACCGTCCGCAGGCATCACGCCCGCTAGCTACATAGGCGGCTTTCTCTACCGCCCTCGCTTGGGTGCATCCTTCGCCGAGCAGCCCCTGTTCAAGGAGGGCGTTCACTACAGCTGTGCATTTAACTATCGTACTTTGCCTGAAGCTGAAGAGGCATTGCGTAAGCTTCGCGGCATCTACGTCTTTGCTCGCTTGAACCCTGCCACCGTGGGAATCAAGCGCCAGATCAACGCCCTTAACCATTACTTCCGAGGCGGCGATGCCTTTAGCGATGTCACTCAAATCCTCCACAACTCCTACCTTCGCTTCCCAGACGACAAGATCGTGGACTACTTCGCCGGCATGTTCGCGTATTTGGGAGACAACGGTGCTAAGGACAGCATCATGGAGCGTCTGAACCGCTCACTCCAACCCGACGTTTTGCAGAAGCTTCGCGCCCTTGCCGGTGGTGTAGCGCTCATCCAAGGTCCTGGTGGCGTTGGCAAGACACGCATCATCGAGGCTCTGGCTGTTGCGCACTACGAGGCTCAACAAACTGGCGTTATCCATGGCCTTGGTCGCCTTGCTGCTTTCTGGGTCACGTCGCCGTTGAACAAGCAGCTCGACGACGCTATGCTCAGGATCTACACGGCCTGCCTAGAGCGACGGAAGGAGCTCAAGGCCGCTGGCATCCAGGCACGTTTCCCTATCGTAATCCGACGCCATATGAAAGAGACGGAGACAGCGGTTGTTCGCAAGGAGTCCGAAGCTGCTCGCAACGTCCTGCTAAAGAACGAGAAGCCGCCCTACTTTGAATACATCGAAGAAGAGCACTTCACCAAGGACCAGCTGAAAGAGCAGGCAGCGGCTTACCAGGAGAAGTCCAGTGAAGACAGGCGGACCATGGCGTTCCTTGACGCACTGACAGTGGACTCGCAATTCCGCATCCTTCTTGAGACGTCCGAGACAAAGTCGTCTTTCACCGACAAGCGACTTCAGTTGGAAATGCTGTCGGAGGGTGCGTGGGTTCTGCGCCTCGCCGGAGTGCCGGAGCGTAATGCCGATACGAACGAGTTAGTGGTACACGAAATCGCCCAACCAAAAAAGTACCGCGATTTCCGTTTTCAGCTCGACCTCTATGCTTCAGGCCAAGAATTCGACGCCGATGACATGCGCCGACTGACTGCTCTCACCAACGAGATCATTAGGGACCTCGCTCAACTGGCCGTAGCCATTGGCATGACCTCCGACGTAATCTCGCAGCCGCGTACTCATACGCTCGAGCAGCCGTATGCCGTTCATCACGACGAGGCTGGCAAGTCAAGCGAGTCAAGCACGCTCGCTCCTCTCGTGTACACGCACGCCTATAATAACGAGGGCCCGCTGATGGTCGAGCGCAAGGCCATAACACCCCACCTGTTCTTCGGCGATATCCATCAGCCAAAGCCTTCTGCTGCCGGTGGTTCGGAGGAACGTCACGTCTTCAGTGATCAGCAGGACCTACCTTTCTTCCATCGTGCGATGCTAGGCGGCTGTACCACTATTTACCTGCACACACAGTACCGCTTCAATTCCGACATCAACGCTCTCACCAACCACATCCTTCCTCGTGGCCGTATGGAAGTGGCCCCCGGGGTAGATGACCGGGAAGAAAACATTCGCGCCATGGAGATCGCGATGGAGCAGTTCAACATTTCCTCCGGCCATCGCGTCATCTTCGTCAGCGTCAAAGGTAGCCACGACATCGTCGGTGCCACCAAGTCTCGCTACAACAAGGACTTCATTCCCTATACCCTCCGGGCCGTCTGCAAGATGATCGCTGGCGGGTTTTCTGGTAAGCAGGTCGCTATCATCACCCCGTATGTAGCGCAAGTTGCCGCTATCCGCTTCGTATTGGCTAGATTCATGGAGCACTTAGCCAATCAGGTTGACGAGGAGGAGCTGTTCAAACTTAGCGTCCAGCTGCGAGACGTCGAAGTCTTCACAGTCGACAAAATGCAGGGCGCCGAGAAGGAAGGTATTGTATTCGACACCACCAACGCTGGCGACCTCGGTTTCGTCAAGCATACCACACGAATGCTCCTAGCCGTTGGACGCGCGCGTTCCCTCCTCGTTATCGTTGGTAATCCTGTGAGCGTCCTCGCCGAATACACTGGTGCGACCGACAAGGACAAGCGGTACGTCAAGCTCGCCTACTACAAGGTTTGGAAATGGTGCCTAGACCGAAAATCCGCCATCCAATTGCACGTTGATCCAGAATTGGCTCAAGGTTGGTGCGAGTTCAACCCCCCGTTCAATGTCGCCGAGCATATAGAGGCCTTCGCTGCGGGCTCTCAGGCCACTGAAGAGCCCATAAAGATGTTTCCCGATGCCAACTACGGACCTCTCCCCACATTTTCCACAGCCTCCCCCGTCGACGGTGATGGAATTGATTTCTATTCCGGTGGAGATGACTGGAATCGGGATGACGCCAAGGACAAGCCAAATGATGATGGGGTTCCTTTCTATTCCGGTGGAGATGACTGGAATCGGGATGACGCCAAGGACAAGCCAAATGATGATGGGGTTCCTTTCTATTCCGGTGGAGATGACTGGAATCGGGATGACGCCAAGGACAAGCCAAATGATGATGGGATTCCTTTCTATTCCGGTGGAGATGACTGGAATCGGGATGACGCCAAGGACAAGCCAGAGGGTGAGGATCACGCCGACGATGGTGGAGACGAAGCCAAGGACAAGCCAGAGGGTGAGGATCACGCCGACGATGGTGGAGACGAAGCCAAGGACAAGCCAGAGGGTGAGGATCATGCCGACGATGGTGGAGACGAAGCCAAGGACAAGCCAGAGGGTGAGGATCACGCCGACGATGGTGGAGACGAAGCCAAGGACAAGCCAGAGGGTGAGGATCACGCTGACGATGATGAGGATCACGCCGGCAATGATGAGGGTCACGGTGGAGATCAGTGCAGCAACGTAGCACACGACTGGAACCAGTACGATTGAAAAGGTTCTAGAGACGCTGGAGGTGATTTGGAGATCAAGGAAGACAAGCCTCCCAGTAGGATAGTGTGGGACTAGGCTAATATCGATCTCTTCTTGTTCTTTGAAAGCCAGTACGTAGTAATGAAGAGAAGTAGTAGAGTAAGAGTTTATGCGCTTACTCTATTCCTCTTAAAGTGATAATACACTGTATCAAAATAATAAACGTGCTGGTAAAAGACGCAAGCACAACACTGTTGAAAGACACTGTAATAAATCGCGGTAAAGGTGTGTTTCCTAAACACCTTGAGTTCACCGTATGCAGCTGTATATGTTTGACAATAGATGGGTTGGAAGTAAAGCCCTGAACTTCAAGCGGTTCTGGAGAGTTGCGGCTACGTTGGGGAGAAGAGGAGTTAAGGCAGAAGAGGATTTTGGAGGAGAAGTAATAATATACTGTATGTAGAACTTATACGGGTGTATAAAGCTGTAATATGTAGTATAGTAAGGTACAATAGGTGGTACAATAGTTGGTAATATGTACTATAGTATGTTGTATTATACATTACGATATATCACGGTTGATGTTGCAGCAAGTTGAGGTTCATGTTGCAGCAAGTTGCGGTTGATGTTGCAGTAAGTTGCGGTTAATGTTGCAGCAAGTTGAGGTTCATGTTGCAGCAAGTTGCGGTTAATGTTGCAGCAAGTTGCGGTTGATGTTGCCGCAAGTTGAGGTTCATATTACAGCAAGTTGCGGTTAATGTTACAGCAAGTTGCAGTTAATGTTGCAGCAAGTTGAGGTTCATGTTGCAGCAAGTTGCGGTTGATGTTGCAGCAAGTTGAGGTTCATGTTGCAGCAAGTTGCGGTTGATGTTGCAGTAAGTTGCGGTTAATGTTGCAGCAAGTTGAGGTTCATGTTGCAGCAAGTTGCGGTTAATGTTGCAGCAAGTTGCGGTTGATGTTGCCGCAAGTTGAGGTTCATATTACAGCAAGTTGCGGTTAATGTTACAGCAAGTTGCAGTTAATGTTGCAGCAAGTTGAGGTTCATGTTGCAGCAAGTTGCGGTTGATGTTGCAGCAAGTTGAGGTTCATGTTGCAGCAAGTTGAGGTTCATGTTGCAGCAAGTTGCGGTTGATGTTGCCGCAAGTTGAGGTTCATGTTGCAGCAAGTTGCGGTTGATGTTGCAGCAAGTTGCGGTTGATGTTGCCGCAAGTTGAGGTTCATGTTGCAGCAAGTTGAGGTTTATGTTGCAGCAAGTTGAGGTTCATGTTGCAGCAAGTTGAGGTTTATGTTGCAGCAAGTTGCGGTTGATGTTGCAGCAAGTTGAGGTTTATGTTGCAGCAAGTTGAGGTTCATGTTACAGTAAGTTGCGGTTAATATTGCAGTAAGTTGCGGTTGATGTTGCCGTAAGTTAAGGTTGATGTTACAGTAAGTTAAGGTTCATGTTACAGCAAGTTACGGTTTATATTATAGTAAGTTAAGGTTTATATTATAGTAAGTTAAGGTTTATATTATAGTAAGTTAAGGTTTATATTATAGTAAGTTAAGGTTTATATTATAGTAAGTTAAGGTTTATATTATAGTAACTTTTAATAAATATTAAAGTTAGTATTACCTAATCTTTTAAAAATTTATATATCTATTAGTATAAATAGTTAGTAATCCTTTTACTATATCTTTAAAAAATATACTTTCTACTAAATATATTTATAATAATTAATTTTTTTCTTTCTTATTTATTATTTAATAATATTACTATAGAAGTAATAAAACTAGACTACTTTTACTTTATAATAATAAAGTAATAAATAAAGAAAAAGTATAAAATAAAGCTAGTTAAATTAAATTTTATTTAAATAAGTAGAATAATAAATACTAAAGTAAGAATAAAGTTATTAAGTATTTAATTAAGTAATAAGTAAAGATAGTTTAAAGCTATATTAACTAAATACTAGTTACTACTAAGTAAGACTTTCTTATATTATCTTTATAAAAGAAATTTATACTACTATATATAAAACTTAAATAAAGATTAAGAATTTATAAAGTTTTACTATAATTAAGAAACCTTTTAAAAAAAGTTATTTATTTTACTTAACTAAGGGTAAGTATATAGTATATAGTAATATATTAAATAAGATTTTTTTACTTTTTTATTTATCTATATTCTTATATAAAGGTTTACTTAGATTTAATAACTTTTAACTACTTTATAAAAAGAAGAAAAGAGTATAACTTATATTTAAGATAAAGATATTTATAAAGTAAAAGAATAAAATATTTAATACTTTAAAATAAAAAATATTTTATAAAAATTTAGTATTTTTTCTTTAAGAAAAAAAAGTATAATAAAGTATTAGTAACTACTAAGTATAGTTATTTAAAAAATAAGAAGTAGTTTTTTATAATTTATTATTTTATAATAACTAGTTACTTCTAATTAACTTACTATATAATAAGCTAAAGCCTAATTAGTTTATTCCTTAATAGGATCTTAGTTATATATATAAAGTATACTACTTATAGAATCTAAGTAGTAAGTAGTTTACTTAGATTCTATACTAGTATACTAAATAAATAATACTCTAAGCTACTACTTCCTAAATAACTTTTAAACTATAGCTTTCCTTAACTTCTTTTCTTATTTAATATAATAATACTATAGAGGTAAACAGTATAACTAGCATAGGGTTAGAGGTAAGAGAGTAGCTATAGAGGTCTACCCCTAGGGGTAAGATAGTATCTATAGAGTACTACCCTTAGGGGCGAGATAGTAGGCGTAGAGTGCTGCCCCCAGGGGCGAGATAGTAGGCGCGGGTTGCTGCAAGTTACTGCAAGTTGCTACCCCCGGGGGCGAGATAGTAGGCGTAGAGTGCTGCCCCCAGGGGCAAGATAGTAGCCGTAGAGTGCTGCCCCCGGGGGCGAGATAGTAGCCGTAGAGTGCTGCCCCCAGGGGCGAGATAGTAGCCGTAGAGTGCTGCCCCCAGGGGCGAGATAGTAGCCGTAGAGTGCTGCCCCCGGGGGCGAGATAGTAGCCGTAGAGTGCTGCCCCCAGGGGCGAGATAGTAGCCGTAGAGTGCTGCCCCCAGGGGCGAGATAGTAGCCGTAGAGTGCTACCCCCGGGGGCGAGATAGTAGCCGTAGAGTGCTGCCCCCGGGGGCGAGATAGTAGCCGTAGAGTGCTACCCCCAGGGGCGAGATAGTAGCCGTAGAGTGCTGCCCCCAGGGGCGAGATAGTAGCCGTAGAGTGCTGCCCCCGGGGGCGAGATAGTAGCCGTAGAGTGCTGCCCCCAGGGGCGAGATAGTAGCCGTAGAGTGCTGCCCCCGGGGGCGAGATAGTAGCCGTAGAGTGCTGCCCCCAGGGGCGAGATAGTAGCCGTAGAGTGCTGCCCCCAGGGGCGAGATAGTAGCCGTAGAGTGCTACCCCCGGGGGCGAGATAGTAGCCGTAGAGTGCTGCCCCCGGGGGCGAGATAGTAGCCGTAGAGTGCTACCCCCAGGGGCGAGATAGTAGCCGTAGAGTGCTGCCCCCAGGGGCGAGATAGTAGCCGTAGAGTGCTGCCCCCGGGGGCGAGATAGTAGCCGTAGAGTGCTGCCCCCAGGGGCGAGATAGTAGCCGTAGAGTGCTGCCCCCAGGGGCGAGATAGTAGCCGTAGAGTGCTGCCCCCGGGGGCGAGATAGTAGCCGTAGAGTGCTGCCCCCGGGGGCGAGATAGTAGGCGTAGAGTGCTGCCCCCAGGGGCGAGATAGTAGCCGCGGATTGCCGTAAGGTGCTGCCCTTGGGGGCGAGAGTGACTAACACTCACCGCTAGACTTACAGCGGCCTATGCAAGAATAGACGGCTTCTCGCCTACTTATACCTTGTGTAGTACCTCTCTATTGCTTTCTTACCTTCTCTTATCTCTTTTCCACTTACCTTAGTTTCTGTGTTCTTTCTAACAACGTTGCAATGAAGCGCCCTCTAGCAAACGTTTTAACCAAAAACAGCAAACGGCAGCGTACGAATGATCCAGAGATTGAAGAGACAACTCCTATCCACGAACAAGCTGCGCCATACCTACTCGCTATAGCGAAGTTTCCAATCGATGCGCTTAGCGCAGAATGGAGTTTTGGTGTCAATAGGTCTATTGACACAGCACACCAGCGCCGCCTCTGCGAGATCTTTAACGAAACTGGTATTCTTCGACGAGACCCTAGCCACCAACTGCAGATTGCCTGTTCTAAGGAACACGTAGAGCAGATGCTTCATCATCTGAAGGTGGAATTGCCAGCTCAGAGCACAGTTACTTCTGCCACGTTTGCGGATAAGGAAGGATTGGAATGGCCGTCGTTCAAGAGCTGGAAAAGCGTGACTGGAGGGACAGCGGAACTTATTACGGGTCACCATCGTGTAGAGGCATTCAAAGAGTATCTTCGCCTTCGGCAGTTAGGAGAAGAGGAGAGGTGGTGGGTGTGCCGCATCTACGATAAAGGCGGGTGCCCCTTAACGCGCGTACTGTGAACAACAGCCCCTAACCTTTTTAGACACGCTACCACCAGACACTCGTGTTAAACTTCGGGCGAATCGGGCCGATATTACGCTCCCTGACAATCATGGCCAGATATGGTCCGAGTTAACCAGCCTGTTCTGCACAAACGCCAATCTCTTTCAAGGCTCAAGCAAGTCAGTTGAGAAAGAGATGAGAGAGCATCTTCAGCTTAGTAGCCGCGTCAAGTTCCCAATACGGCGGCTAGTTACCCTGTGGAGAAATCAAAACTGGCAGCCCCTGCTTACGCGTTGGTGTTCTACCGCAATTGGGCAGGCAACGTTTAATCTCTCCACTTTTGAGTGGATGGCTAGTTGTCGGATAGATGACGTATGTGTAACCCGCCGCCGAAATACTCTGACCTGTCTTGCTAATCTACTGTCTAGCATTGGTTCGCTGCGTTTGAGAACGTACTTCGCATCTCTACATCTATTCGAAAGCAGTATGGGGTTGACGCCAGTTTAGCAGACTGGAACACGCTAGCTAGCCTGCCCCAGGCACGAAGTCCCCATGACGTACAAGACCTGTTCTACCCTGGCGAGGAGTTAGACAAGGATCCTGGCCCTTCCCATACGCGCCGGCAGGGCTTCTTCCCAACTCTAAGCAATGAGGCCTACCATGCGCTATACTCCACTGTACTTTCAAAGCCCACACACACGTACACAAACATCCTCGCTCTCTTAAAAACCCCGAAGAAAGAGGGGAAGCTTATGAGGAGTATTATGACCCACGTCAGCCAATGGGTAAACAGCGGATCCGCCAAGGTGTCTGACAGCGACAACAACAAACCCGCACTGCGGAAGTATCTAGTGCCCGTGCTGCAGAGCAGGCATGCCGGCCAGGCTGATCAAAAATCTCTTGACCTCCAACAAGAAGTACTGCAACACGTACAGCAAAATGCGGAAGCATTCACAAGCTCTATACTAGACCGCTATATTGACGAGTACCCAAGTGCAGAGATCAAGAACTACGGCGCACGCTTCCAGCATAAGGTGTGGAGAGAACTGCTGTCAATTGTGACCAGTTTCACAGGGCCAACCTTGCACAACAAGCACTTGGCGTGCCTAATTCAAAGCGATACCTACATAGCGCGAACGCCTACAATCGCACAAATCGCGTGTGATGCTATCTGTCAGGTCCCTGAAGTCGTCAACGAACCTGCGCTCCAGTCTACTAGGGCAGCAAACGACTTGCTAGAGACAATTCAGGTCGCAATCACTGAATGGATGTCTAGACACACTCTAGAAGACTCTGATAATACAAGTCAAGAGGTTCCGCTGCCCGCAAGGCACTCTAACGCCGAGTCTAGCAGAGAGAGAGAGCTCAATCTGACAGTCTCTGAAGCGGCACGTAGCGTTTCAGCACGGTCGAGTTCGGACCAGCTTACCCCAGAGCTAATTTCTCACCCCTCAACTGAGCCGCGCATACCCAAGGCATCCCAGCAGACCAAAGTTCAAAACAGGGGGATTGAGGACTTGAGTCTAAGCGACCTTGCTGCAGCCCGAGAGAAACACCGTCAGAAACGCACCCTTAGCGACCAGGTAGCTGTAAAGGGCAGTGCTTCTCTAAGCGAAAAGACCCGAAAGAAACACCGTAAGAAACACACCCTTGGCGACCAGGTAGCTGTAGAGGGCAGTGCTTCTCCAAGCGAAAAGACTCGACAGAAACAACGAGGGGCTTGGAGGAAGTAATCCGTATCTGACCCTAGCCCTAACCCAATAGACACTGTTCCTCTCCTCTTTCCTCTGCACTGGATATTGTGATTCTCGATCATCATCTATCGATCTACCCTACAAGATCCTCAGCCCTTAGCCAACGTACTATTTTATATAATACTGTTCTTATCATCATGTCTTTAGATCTTGCACAACAAAACGATAGCGATTACGATAACAGCAGTGCTGGAGAGGAGGACGGCCTGTACCAAGATGTGCAACCTGATGAGCACGATAGAGAACCTGACGAGCATGATGGAGAAGAATACCACGAGAGCAGCCTTGGGGACGAAGACGCAATAGCGAATAATCAACTTACCTGGGCTATTGACCACAGCGGAGGTGACCACCGACTACCTGGTGAGTTTAAGAGCATCCTACTTGTACGCATATAGTAACTACGTAGTAGTGAAGGGATTTATCAAGATGATAGACAGCCCCGAATTTAACGGCAGTAAGGCTATTGGAATGCTGCAGAAGCGATACACGATAGACTACGGATCGAGGCGCGTTGGGTCCCGACCAGCCAAGCCTGAGGACAAATTTATCCCTGAGTTCCACCTCGACCTTATCATTATCATCGGCCGGCCGCTCCAACCCATTGTGAAGTTCTCTACGTTCTTCGACCACGTAACAATCAGCTTTAAACACTGGCGAGCTCCATACAGCGCTAAACACAGCCACGGACTGTCGTTTGATATGGAGCATCGTACCTTCCGTCTTGCAAAGGGTGGAACGCGCGAATCTTGGTTTATTGTTATGCACCCTGTCGATAGCACAGTAGACCCTCTTCTGTCAGGCAGCGAACGTCGCAAACGCCGCGAGAAGGCGTCTGAGCACAGCGCTCTCAAACCCTCCCATGCCCTGTTCCTTACGTCGTACATTAAGAAAGTCTTCCTTACAGGCGTATTACTTGGAGAGGGTGTTGAGGCTTCTTGGAAATTGGATGGACCCCAGTCGCAATCGATCTCAATCGTCAAGTGGGAAACGTTCCAGGAGCAGTTCATGGAAGGGTGGCCAGAGTACGTGCGCAAGAACACGCAGGATCCGTTCTGGACTGAGAACCTGCCAGCGTTCCATGCGTATGACTACGGGCAGAACCTTCCAATTGAGTTGTCTACTGAGCAACTCAATAGTCTGCCTAAGGAAACCCGGTTGCGCCCTGATGACGAGACGTCTGACTCTGATGACGAGACGTCTGACTCTGATGACGAGACGTCTGACTCTGATAGCGAGACGTCTGATTCTGGGAATGATTTGTCAAACTCTGGGAATGATTTACCAAACTCTCAGAATGATTTATCTAACTCTGAAGACGCGGCGGCTAGGTCCGAAGGCGGCGCAGAGGGGGCTACGCCCCCACAGAGCGGTACACAAACAGGCGATCCAATTCCCCCGCCGCACGACCATCAACAGCCGTTTGATAACTACACACAGGATCTTCTACGCGCACTAGAGGACAAGTATAGACTGGAGAGCATTGAGACGGTCTCCTACGCGCTAGCGGTCGACATCCACTCAATAGCATCTTCCAACCTCCCTAACGCCTCTAATGACGTCGGTGTCATTCTCGCACCTGCGCGCTGCCTCCTTGCCAATCGCAACAACGTTGTTCGCCAATACCAACACCCGCGCGACTTTACCTTCTACCCTCTTGCCTTCCATCCATCGTACGGCAACTTCTCCTCCGCGCAGCCCCCAGCATTCCTACGCGACAACGTGCTCGCTGTAATGGAGGACAACATGAGCTATCAGAACAACGGTGCGAGCGTGTTGACTAGTGGTTATTTTCAGGCGTACTCCAACATTAAGCGAACTATACGCCATAGCCCCGGCAACTTACTTGCTACCAAGGGCATTGCCACGGCTGCCCTGACGCTGCCAGATCAGGATGGCAACCTAAACCCTCGGGTAGCGGCGAAGCGGCAGCGTTTACTGCGGAAATTGCGAGGCGAACAGACTCCTGATAACCCTACGTCTTCCCAACCGTTCGCTCGCGAGCAACAGCGGATTAAAGCCGCTATAAAGGAAGAACTGTACGCGTTTAGGATGGAGCAAGTTCTGTCTGTGCAGGTGTCGCAGTTAGCTGACGGTCAACGGAATTTTGCGACAGTGCTTCAACCTATCCTCCAGCTAATCCGGTACTTCTCGCTGGAACAACCTACCTACATTGATGTCCTCTTCGCGTTCAAAGAACGCATCTTTCCAAAGGTTCTCTCCTCCTTTGCTAGTCTGTTCGCGCACGCATCAGACGAGTTTTATCGTCGCTTCAAGGCTGCTGGCTCTAAAGGGCTGCCTTTTGCCCTAGCGGAAGGTGTGGCCGCATTCGATCGCCTTGGCAGCTACTGCTTTACTGGGTTCCCCCGGTCTTTAGTGGGCTCAGTGCTCGGGCCTCTCTGCACCATAGAAAGCATTGAGCAGGGTGGGTGGCCGTTTATCGACCCCAACATGCTCAATCTGCAAGGCAGTGGCCATGCTAACCTAGTGCGTTGGCCGCGCATGGACAATGGACGACCTATTATGATGCACGTTGCTTCCATTCGCCACCACTATGGGCCCCAGGTTGCCGCTTATTGTCACAGCGAGGTATGGTTCCGTGAGCTTGGTGGGCTCACAGGTAAAGGGCCTCGTGGCGCAGAAGAGTTCCTAGTAGAGGTGCTCGAAGAGATGTGGAAGCCGCAGACAATCGCTTTCGTAACACACCAATTCTATCGCGCTCTGAACAAGGGCGGACGGGGCAATGCTCAAAGCGTAAGCCTAACAACACTGCAGGCACGACAGGAGGCGCAAGAGCAGGTGACGCGTTGGGCTGAAAGCGAGCACCCCTTCTCTGCAGGGTTCGTGCAATTAGCGTTTCAAATATCAGCCGCTAACACAGTACAGGGAGTACGAGTCGATCTTTCCTGTCTTTTATCCAGAAGCGACTTCGGGTTTGAGAAGCCAGACGCGACGCGACTTTGCGCAAGAGCTCTACTGGGAGTGTGTTAACAGCCATGGCCAATCTAGTAGCTACCTCTTTTCAAAGAACGCGAGCTGGTTCACTGTGTTACGCGCTGCCGTGCAACACGCCAGGGCCAAGGCGATGAAGGAGGAATACTGGATCAGCGCCATAATGTCAGCTCTAGCGGCGTGCCGCATTGACTGTGTGCCTGGTTCATACCATGGCCGATTGAGCTACCGGAGAATGACGCGGCTAGTCGGTAACGTTCCGGCCCCATCCGCTATAGCGGCGAGACCGGGCAGCCTCAAGCG
Source organism: Alternaria dauci (assembly GCF_042100115.1). NCBI lineage: Eukaryota > Fungi > Ascomycota > Dothideomycetes > Pleosporales > Pleosporaceae > Alternaria > Alternaria dauci. Next base: position 3,280,840 of record NC_091274.1, read on the forward strand.
GGCAGCGATTGAGGCAGTACACCAAGCAAAGCGGCGCTCGCAAACAAAGAGTACTATCGACTTTGGTTGCCAAATCCCTTTTAACGCCATCCCGCCGCTAGTTGAAAAAGGTTTTCAGCAGTTGGACGGCCAGTTCTCAAAGTCCGGCATGAATCAGAAGGTTCGTGAACACTACCACAGAGCACGTCAGTGCCTCATCGAGTGCTTAGGTCAGCCAAAATGCGATCTAATGCTCATGTTGGTGTTAACCCTTGCATCCTCTTCAGCTACCCCTACTGTAGCGGTGAATGCGACTGAGTTTTCCAAAGGACCAACCAAGAACTCTGAAATGTTTGCGGCCGCCTTGGTAACAAGAATGCTCTGGTCTCTTCGACCAGATTACTTCCCGTCGGAGGAAGACGATGGTTGGGTGCTTTCGGTACGGGAGATGACGAAGAAGATTGGTAAGACTTCCCTAAGAGAGGCCCTTTTCCCAAGTAAGAAGCATTGCTAACATAGTACTATCTGGGGTAGAGCACAAAGGTTGCAACAACCGCTTCCTTCGACAACTGCAATGGATTCGGGTTACTAGTGGGCGTCGAGACTCCCCAAGGAACAGCGACATAGCGATCAACTATGATTCCGTTCTTGAGAAGAGACGTACAGAGTTAATGCGACTACGGAGCGATGCTAAAGGTTTTATTCAATGCGTGTTTGGTAGTTCTGATTATGCATGGGTTGACCGATGTCATACTATTATACAGGAGTCCCCAGTGTAGAGTAAGCTATTATAGCTTCCACTATAATTTTACATCTTCTCTCCTATAAAACACGTATATACTATATACATCTTCTATCCTATACAGCTTTTGAAGAGATTAATACACGTTACGTAGTGTTATGATTTTTTAAAATATTTCGTATTAACTGTAAATTCAGAAAAACACCAACCCCAATATTAACCGTACTATCGTTGTCGCATGTAATCCGTTTCTTAATCTTAACTGTGTCTCTTCTCTACTATTTACATAATTAACGTAATAGTAAAAAGACGCAGGCACTAGAGAATAGAGCCTGCGAAGTCTACATTGCATTAGTGGCTGAAGTAGCACAGTGTAGAGGCATCCTGTTACTATTCTCCGCAGGCAAAGGTAATAGCACCTTGCGCGGCAACCTTTAAGGAAAAGAGAGGAAGCCGCTATGTGTTTCGCTCTTCTTTGTAGTTATTTGTAGATTTGTAGCCTGCGGTGTTGTTGACTTATCTGTATCGCAATACGACAGCAGCTTCCTAGCAGGCTGTAATCGTCGAGAGCCACGGTACAGCCGGTGACTTAGACGACAGACCTAGCCTAACACTAAATTGGCAAGCTTCCGCAACACGGACGCATACACCCCACCTGCTAATAAGCACCGCTATGACTAGCAACTCTCGTCTACCTCACTACTTCCGTAGAGTGTCGCTAGAAGCTCAGCATTGTGCTCTTCGAGCCCATCACTCTTTTTCCGCAGCGCATAGTTCAGGGTCGTCAGGTAACCCGGTTTATTGTTCAACCTATAGGGCTTACAGGACAGAATAATTCAAGTACCGACATCTGTCGCAATGGCGCCGGCGATGCCGGGATACTTTCCGATGCGTCAGAATCAGTGTCATCTTCGGCTTCGCTGTCTGGAATCTCTGTTAACCCCACCGCCGTAGCTAGCGCATTCGCTTCAATGCTAAGCCTCTCCTTTCCAGCAATCGGCGCACCAGTAATTCCATCCGGCCCTAGCCAGGCTTCGAGGGCCCTGCTTGCCGTGCAAATTTCCGGCCGTTCGCGCTTCACTAGCTCAAGAAAAACATCGCGCTGGTTCTTCCGCAGCACACGCTCGAGCCAATGGTTTGAGACCTCTTCGTGGGGTATGAGCAGCAGCGATCCCCAGCCTAGAGCTTGAACTATGTCGAACCATCGTGTCGCTCGCTTTAGGCGGTAACGAAAGGCTGCGTGGTCAGATTTAGATGGTGATTGGCAAACCAGATGGACCAAATATGTGATAGCCTCTGTTCGTGCCTGGCCCTTCCCGTACCTGTTGCGAGTTCTGTCGTTACTGGCTAGACGATCAGCGACCTGGATTTCGTCGACCTTGCGAGCGTACGCCTTCCCTAGCAAAGCGAAAGCCCAGCGAGTGCCAATGTTTACAGCTGCAAGCATCGTCTCGTACCGTGTGCACATGTCCCAGGCAAAGCAGAATGCATTGTCGGCATCAGTATGAAGTGTTGCGCTACTATCCACTGACTGCGACATTTGCGTCTGGGTAAGAACATAACGATCTACTGGTTTTACCAAGAACGGCGTGCCCTGTTTCCGCCAATTATGCAGGAACTGCGCAGCGCTGTACTGCGAGGTTGCATTTCCAAAAGCACGCGCTTTTGCTAGCATGCTGCAGGCAGTATAGTAGGGTGTTGGCGAGGCTGTATAGAAATCAGCATCTTCCGCGACTTTTTGCTTGAAGATCCAAGAGATCGTCGGCTCATCGTCTGGCGCAATGCTGCCGTACGCCATACGTTCCTGCGCAGGCATCTTCTCAGGCGGTTCCTTTAAGCCTATCGCCTCGAGCTTTATTACACGCGATCTTTCTAGCTTTCTTGTACGCCGTAGCTCTGCAAGACGATTCTTGTTTGTAACTGTTGCGGACCTCTTTACGGATAGAGGCGTCGTCGCACTCTGGTTTTCGCTGTCCTCGTCGCTTGTTCCGCGCTCGTGTCCCCCCTCCGCTCTAGCTGTGTCTTTGCCAGCGTGTACTGTCATAGTGTTGACTTCGCTAGCCCTAGCCGTCGATTCGTCCGCGCTGTCCTCCTGTATTGCTAGGCGGTTTAAGCTGTTGGCACGGATCTCGCTGCGAATAGGCGATGAGGAGGCTGGACGTTTACGGTACGGCACAAGGTCGCCTGTAGCCCTCTGTGCTGATGGCGGTATGCTATCGTCCTTGTCTGAGTCTATAGCCATGCGGTCCTCCGCGATGCCTTCCGTTGGCGTCATTAGCCGCGCTGTAGTTAAGTTTCTAGGCTCTAGAGACTTACTACTAGCAAAGTCCATAGCAGCGCTTGTGAGACGCCCCCAATTTTCTGCGTCAAGTGTGCTGGCACCCAGCGTCTCTTTCAGCAGCCATATCGCATCTAGTGTCGAGTGGGCTATGAAAACCGGCTTGCACGCTTCGTCGTCGCCTACTTCTGGAACGATCCATCCCGCGTATCGTACATCGCCTGGTACACGGCATGGTTCTGCGAGACGACGCGCAAGAAATCTGCTGTAGGACGGGTTAGGTGGGCTGTATGCTAAGTTGTTAGCGACTGTAGCGTCCCACTGTGCAGGAAAGCCTCTTCCGCTGTGTTTATCCTGACAATGGTCACTATCGAGCTGTAACTGATCCATTTTAGAACCAAGGCTGACGCTCTAAGCCAGCGATTAGTGTGTGGGTAGAAAAGTAGTAAGAATAACAGCAGAGAAAAGAAGACGTGGCATGGAAAGCAGGGGGCCAGGGCGTGCCGGCAAGGTGCGGCATATAGTCGCACCGACTAACAAGGTAGAGTACGGTCCCTAATCCCAGAAGAGGTCGCGTCCTTGAGTGTAGAATACATGTTATTTCTCTTTTTAGAGTGCTATTCTTATATAATATTGAATACTAAAGTTTAGTTGTTGAAGACACGAAAGATCTCAAAGAGGTAGTCCTAGATAGGGAGGGTCGCTCTGCCTCGTACATCTAAGAGCGCAGTTCCAAATAATATAACACTAGTATTTGCCTTTAGAGGTGCAGCGTGAAGAAGGTTGGAGCGCCAGCCCTAAGGTAGTTAAAGCGTCCGAATGTTCCAGCTGCAAGGTTGCGATATGGCTTGGGACGCAAGTTGCCGCAACGGTTGGTTGCCAGCGAGGGCAAGTTACGCAGAGACCACGGTATGGCTTCATACACCTACTAACACCTTTTGGGCAACTCTCTGGACTGTCCAAGGTACTGCATGACAGAGTTGTCAACAATCAAGCCAATCAAGCTGGGTGCCCCAGCTTAGCTTGATTAGTGGGTACCTCTACCTCAGCTTAGCTTGATTGGCTTGATGGTTAAAATTAATAAGCTTGGCTTGTTTAGCTTGATTAGCTTAACAAAATTAATCCCCCTTTCAAGAAGCTTAAAAGGGGATAGTGTAGGGGTATCCTTATATAATCTTATCACCACGTGATCTTATCACCACGTGACCTTACTTACTTACTTTAACCTTCTTTATAGAGTATTAATTCTATCAAGCCAATCAAGCCAAACAATCAAGCTAGCTTATAGTAGCTTGGCTTAATTGATTTATACCTCTACTCTAGCTTAGCTTGATTGATACGCCAGCTTGATGCCCCAGCTTGATAGCGATCAAGCTGGCTTGATTGTTGACAAGTCTGCTGCATGAACAGACGGTTGTTGAACCAATGAACAAACTGATTCCTAATGGTTGTCGCTGTAGAGAAAACGTCGAGGTAGGCAGTATACTCAGTCCTGGACGGCACGCTGGGACTCTGCCTTGGCCACTGGTTCCTCAGATCTTCCACGAACGAGTCGATCGCCCTAGTTTGATTCTCCTGAAATGCGGCGTGCAATCCTGTCGTGATGCTGCTGTTCAGTCTCCGATTCTCGCTTTGGTAGATTCGCTTCATTGGAATCTGCAAACGCCTTGGTGTTGCACAGCACCGTGTTCCGAATCGCATTCTTGTTGAAGTCCTGTCCCTGGTCTAGCTCGTATTTCAGTGCAGTAGGTGGCTGTACCGCCGAGAGCTTATATACCCTATAGGCTGCAGCTAGAGCCTGTATCGCATCCATGTCTGACTTTTCGGCGTAAGCCGTCGTACAAAACTATGTCATTAGATCACGATATGGCTTGGGAAGCAAGTTGCCGCAACGGTTGGTTGCTAGCGAGGGCACGTTGCGAAGCGGTTGCGATATGGCTTGGGACGCAAGTTGCCGCAACGGTTGGTTGCTAGCGAGGGCACGTTGCGAAGCGGTTGCGATATGGCTTGGGACGCAAGTTGCCGCAACGGTTGGTTGCTAGCGAGGGCACGTTGCGAAGCGGTTGCGATATGGCTTGGGACGCAAGTTGCCGCAACGGTTGGTTGCTAGCGAGGGCACGTTGCGAAGCGGTTGCGATATGGCTTGGGACGCAAGTTGCCGCAACGGTTGGTTGCTAGCGAGGGCACGTTGCGAAGCGGTTGCGATATGGCTTGGGACGCAAGTTGCCGCAACGGTTGGTTGCTAGCGAGGGCACATTGCGAAGCGGTTGCGAAGCATGGAGTAGTATTTAGTGTGGTAGGTTGCATTCGGCCTGACTCGGAAGACCACGCGCCCGCAAGTCAGGCTGACAGCAGCGCTTCCACTCACAACGTTACCTAGGTACAGCAGTAACTTGCTATTGCTAACAGAGGCAACTTTCTAGGCTTCCTACAGTGGCAGCAGTAGGCAATACGTACAGCGTTACTCTATGTTAGTCTGGTGCGCCTATATCGGTATTGAGTCATGGGATCGATTTTGTACTACAGACTACTTGAGAAAGTTACAGTATGTCTCCGCGATTTCCGGGCAGTCATTCCTTCAAAGTATCTCAGTCTTGCGCCTTTATCGTGCTCTGAAAATAGCCTTTAGCTTGGAGGTTCTTGACTATCCTCATGTCAATGGTGTCTCGGCATCCTTGAGGGGCAGTAGTTGTCAGCCATTCAACGAAGACTTCGGCGAACCTCGTATTAATGCGATGTTGGCGTTTCGCAGCCTGTTCAGCAATATGCGCGTTACTCTGAGGCTCAAGACCATGCAAGATGTTGCCCTCTGTAAGCGATATTGACTGACACATCGCGCCCGTTGCACCCACGAGAATATAGACGCCATCGTCGACCTTGCCGCCCCCCTCATCCCAGACCTTCTTCCACTTGGGTACTTCCTTGTCCCGTGTCACGGCGTTGTAGGCATGAACAACGTGTTTCTCTCCAAACGTTTGGCAGATGTAAGCGTAGATCAGAGCACGTGACAATGTCGAGCTCGCGAGTACGACGTACTTGGCTCTGTACTCTAGGGTTTCTCCTTGGTGTGCGCGAGGACGGGGATGGGGAATGGTCGTCTTCTTGTTGCGTAGCTCTTCCAACGTCTTGTGAATGTATGCGACCTTGGCTGAGCCCTTGCAAGCCTCCAATGCAATGTCCCAGATGAATGAGTGTCGAATTGTGTCGCTGTTCACAAGAGCTGTGCGGAGGTTTTCGTTGTTATTACTGAGACTGCGGTGAGGGTCGAGGATCCGATCTCCGATAAGCTGGTCGGCATCCCAATTGTTGATTGCGGCCATAAGGTTAGGAAAGATGCTGACATGTCGCGCAATGCGGTAGGCCTCGGAGTCTGCGACTGCGCCTGGGGGCATGGTGGGCTTGGACTTCTTGCTGCTCTCTCCCCCTTGGTCTTCCCAGGCCTCCACTTCCTTCTCGTAATGCTGTTTGACCGCGGCTAGCACGCGAGACTCTTCTTGTTCCACGTTAGCGAAGTAACACGCATCGTGCTGCAGATACGTGAAGTTGACAGTAAGCTTTGCTGTGACAACGTTGAGGGGTTTGCGCCAGGGATCCAGACTGTCGGTGTCGCGCATTATGAAACACCACCGAACCATGTCCCGAAAATTGTTCAGCATGTCCTTGATCTCGCCGGACTGGAGTTGCTTGTCGAGCGCGGACTGTACTTTGTTCTTTTCCTTCTCGGTTTTACAACGCTGCATCCCGTCGTGATACTTCTTGTAGCTATTGAGGAGCTTTCTCCACACTGCAGTACAATCTACCCCTTTCAAATTGGCTAAAGCTTTGGCGCCTGGATCGGTGGACTGCTTTTGTACTAACCGCTGGATCACGTGGTCGGCGAATCCTAACACCAGGTCGACCCCGTTCGTGAGAGCTGTGCCCGTCTGACCTACTATACCAGTACGATGATCATTGGGCCTGTAGTCCAAAATGGGGTCGATGATGTGGGTGTAGGTTTGAGTTTTTGTACCCGGGGCGGTATGCAGCTCGTCGACCATGATTATTGCAGCGCAACCAACGAATGTGACCAACCACACCTCGACCCTCACACCTTTGTCGTCTGTCCATATTTGCATGCGACGAGCCTGCCAAGGGCCGAGACCATCAAGCGCAGGCAATCGTGAAGTGTCCATATGCGTCTTGGCGCACAGGCTCAGCTGTGCTCTCAACGCCGCCCTCTTCTTAGTATGCCTCTTGTCGGTCTTTTCTAACTGTTGTTTTAGCCTCTTGTACTGAGGGGGCGCAGAGGTATCGACAAGCGTGCCAAAGATCTTCGTCTTCCAAGACTCGCGAGTTGAGACTATCAAGAACCTAACGCTCGTCTTTTGAGGTCTGAAGTCCGATGTCTCAGGGACGCTGTTTGCCCATTCCTTAGTCGGGTTGTTCAACTTCCACACCTTGTTGTACTCCCCATAGGCCAATCGTGATTTCAACCAGTTAGGGCGACGGTTGACTTCATCCCACTCTTTTGGTGTCATGCTAGAGTAGATGCTGTTCTTCGCACCGCCATAACGCTGTACAATCTCTTCGCCCGTACCGTGCAAGACTATCAGCTTCGGTGGCTTGTACTCTGATCCTTGAGCCAAGTGGGCGCTGCCACCCATGATCATACGCCATGCTTGTACCAATGTTTCAAGGCCTGCTGCACTCGCAACAAAGTAGGTGCATCCAAACAGATTCGGCGTCTCTATCTCGTCTCCGTTCGATTTGAGAGCAGTGTAGGGGAAGTCTGGCGTCGCGCTGATGCCGAGGCGCTGGTACGATCTAGCAAAATTGAGATACCATATGAGGACATCGGTGATCGTCTTGCCCATGCCCATGTCGTCGGCGATGACAAGTGCTCCTCGGTCGCCGGCGAGGACATCCAAGCCATCCTTGGCGCCGACCAACTGATGGGGTAGCGGGTGGAAATCTGGGTTTAAGCCGACCCCAGTTCCGAGGTTGATCTGGTCGCCTTTGAGGTCGTCGAGCGCAAGGCCGAAGGTTTGCGCGGCTAAGTCCCACAAGTCTATGTTCGACTTTTGCGCGTGCGCAAAAGCAGACATACCATCCATCTTCACCTTCATAGTGCTCGAGAAATGCGCGTTTGCCTGGGTCTTAGCTTGTTCGTTCAATGGGGGTTGTTCCGGTTCGCCTTCGTCTAACATGCATTCTTCTAGCACCTCTTCATCGTCTACGAGAATGTCCATGTTGTTACTAGACTCGCTGTCACTAGAATCGCTGCTACCACTATCGTCGCTGATATGTATTGGGTCGTCTAGTCCGCTACCGTGGTAGCTATTAGAAGGGAAGGTCTCGACAAACTTGAGAAAGGACTTAGGTGCGCTGGACGGTGGTTTGGCAGGTCTGGCGAGCGGTAGCAGATTCACGGGTGTGAACGACGAGGGTTGAAGTGTGCGGGGGAAGGCGATGCTGTTATTCCTGGACATGTATGACGAGAACGGACCTACAGGATGCTGCTTGTGTGCGCTGTTGCTAGGTGTGGATTCTTCCCTCGACCAGGATAATGGATGTATGTTGGCCGCCAAATCTAGTATCTCCTTGAGTGTCTTGGGTGTAAGCTCCTTACTTTCCGGTGGGACGGCTTCGGAGGAGGCAACTTGCATGTGGGTGGCATCTTGTTGCTGGTCACCTTGCACCTCTGCTGGCGGGGCGGGCTCGGAGGAGGCAACTTGCATGTGGGTGGCATCTTGTTGCTGACCATCTTGCACCTCTGCTGGCGGGGCGGGCTCGGAGGAGGCAACTTGCATGTGGGTGGCATCTTGTTGCTGGTCACCTTGCACCTCTGCTGGCGGGGCGGGCTCGGAGGAGGCAACTTGCATGTGGGTGGCATCTTGTTGCTGACCATCTTGCACCTCTGCTGGCGGGGCGGGCTCGGAGGAGGCAACTTGCATGTGGGTGGCATCTTGTTGCTGGTCACCTTGCACCTCTGCTGGCGGGGCGGGCTCGGAGGAGGCAACTTGCATGTGGGTGGCATCTTGTTGCTGACCATCTTGCACCTCTGCTGGCGGGGCGGGCTCGGAGGAGGCAACTTGCATGTGGGTGGCATCTTGTTGCTGGTCACCTTGCACCTCTGCTGGCGGGGCGGGCTCGGAGGAGGCAACTTGCATGTGGGTGGCATCTTGTTGCTGACCATCTTGCACCTCTGCTGGCGGGACGACTTTGGAGGAGGCAACTTGCGTGTCGGTTACGTTCAATCTAACCGTCGTGACAAACACTACGGCTGTGCCAGCTGGGATTTCTCGCATAGCAAAGTTGAATCCACCTTGGCTTCCAATTCCGATATGCTGATTTGCTCTTGGAGCGATAAACAAGCGGCCCTTGAAGTCGAATCCATCGAGTCCTAGGCCTTGCGCAGTTTCGTAGCATTGCTCAGCTTCGTCGCGTAGTTTTTCCCAGTTGGGGATGCCCTCCCAACATATGTCACTGAATTCGACCATGCTGACTACTTCGCTGATCTCTCCATCCTTTACGGCGCATATATGTACCTGTGTGTCGAGATTTGAAGCGGTTGGCATGGGAGGATTAGCAGGCTTGTCGTTGTTCGGAGTAGGCGTGAATCCTGTAGGAACGGTTCTGGATCGAGAGCGCTTAGGTGGGTGGTCTTTGGAGTTGTGCGTTGATTCTGGCGATAACTCGCGCTTTTGGAGTGTAGAGGTTGCCGTCAAGGGGTTGGGGGTTGGGGCTTTAGCATGGTCGCCTTCCGCTTTACGCTTCCTCAGGCGATTGAGAGAATGTGTGATCAACTTGCTAATCGCCATTGTCCTCCACGCCTTGGGTTCGTTGCGGAAGTCGGGTACGGACTTCCAGACCAGGGCGTGTAGGTTCTTGTTCAGGTCTTCATTGGCAGTGTCGCTGAGCTTTGCTGCACCTCGATTGCGTGCATCGGGGTAGTTGTCCACAAGAATCTTGTCAATCGTCCTGGCTATCTCCTTTTGTCTGGTGGCGTCGTCGATGCCGAAGCCGCGGAAGATCTCTGTTTGGTTCCCCGAGTAGCTAAGGGAGCTGGGGTCGCCTGCCGGTGGATGGGCGGGTGACTGCGTGTTATCGTCCATCCTAGTCACCCGTGGTAGAAGGTGTATGCAGGTTGACGATGCTGCGGTACGTGGTGGGTGGGTGGTGTTGCGGCGAGCGTCGCAACGTTCGTGTTGTGGCAACATGCGCGAGGAAACAGCCGGAGAGCGGTGAAAAGTGAAAGGGGAAGCTCCCAGTAATTTTAGCCTCGTCGCCCGTACTGAGCCTAGTAGAACGATGACCAGGAGTAGGGCATAGTATAGCCACCCGGTTCTGGCGTGAGCGCTCACTGTTGAGCATTGCGGGTACAGCGCACAAGACTCTGACGCGGGCTCACGTTGCGTACGCGCGAAACAGAGAAAGTTGATAAAAGATATGGGGATCACCCGAGTGTATAGAAAGCGAGCAGAGGGAGAAGAGAGACAAGGAGCAGGGAAAGTAGGGAGAGACATGGGGATCACCCAAACGCAGTTCTGGCCGTCATCGTGAACTGAATCGAGCATAGAAGTTGATAGAACCAAACAAAAGAAAGCGAAAAGAGATATGGGGATCACCCAGCCGTAGGACTAACTGTAGTCGCGAAGGAGAGAGCCAAGACGTAGCCGGCTACACGCTGCGCATTGCTGTGGCCTTGACGCTCGCTAGATCTCCCATTCACCTTGGCATGTCCTCGCTTATTTGTATGGCCGGTCCGATAGTTATCTTCCTATTGCCCAAAGGTCGACTGGCTGTCCACTTCTGTCTCTTGGTACCAACTTGTAGAACTCGGGTGATCCCCATATCCTCTTCGCGTCCCTATCGTTCTCCATCCAATCCTTCTTTTCACGTGTCTTTATCTTGCTCCTCGCTTCCTCACGCACAACCCAAGGTGAGCAACGCAAAATTTGCTTGGCGTTAGCGTCTCTCGCGCTCGCGCTACCTAGTCCTGCACAAATAACACTTTCCTCCACACCAACTACTTGACACCTTCCCCGAATTGCTTCTCTTGAAAGCAAACCACTCTCAACGTCGATATCTCTACCTACCCATTGACCCTTGTCGGTAAGTTGTTGTGGCCTCCTGTTCCGCTGATCGATTGCTAACGATGTGCTGTCCGTATAGAAACAAAGTCTCACCTACCGTTGAAACTCTGTTTTTGCATATCGTCCAGCATGGCCGACCAGTCTGTCATGCACTACATGGTCAATGACCGGCCGACGTCGGCGCCGCATGATACAGAAGTCTACGACCAGGGCATTGCTGTCTTGGAGGCACCCGGCAAAGACTCTGTCCAGCTCGGAGGCCTTCCCGACGCCCCTGACCGAGAGAAGCACGCCTGCTTCACCTGCAAAGAACCAGGCCACAGGGCCAAAGATTGCCCCAAGAAGCTCGAACAGCAAGCGTGTTCCAACTGCGGCGAGGTTGGCCATGTCTACCGCGACTGTCCCACGAACGAGTGCTTCAACTGCGGTGGTCACGGGCACCTCTCCAAGCAATGCCCTAGTGAGCCAGCAGCAGACCAGGGCCCTAGGTGCAACGGCTGTAACCGTCTCGGCCACGTTGCCTCGGATTGCTTCTATCCCCAGCCGATCAAAACCCGCAAGTTTCGTGCTCCTAAGGAGGACGCCTCCAAGGAGGACGTCTCCAAGGAGGACGTCTCCAAGGATGGCAAAGACGAGCTTCCTCCTGCCCAAACCATGGCCCCACCACTGGATAAACCTAGCTTCACAACAAAGTTATTCACTCGGAAGATCCCTCACTATGTCTCCTCCGTTAGTGTAGAGATGGATATTTCCTATCCGAGCGACGACGCTAGTATCACCCTCCGTGGCCACGCTCATCGGGCAGCCTCCATTACCCTGACAGCCCACAACATCGTCAACTGCACTGTACTTCCCATGAAGATCACCGATGAGTTCTTCACCTCAAGGGTTTCCCAAGAAGATGTTAAGCGAGCTGCTAGTAAGCTTGCACTCAGCGAACTAGGGATGCTCCTACACTTCCGCTTCGACCTCCAAACCGAACAACCTGACGGACAACCTCTGAACTCCCGCCCCCTCTACGGATTGGGGTTCTTCTCCCACCAGAACTTTGGGATCTTCGATGAAGTCATCCATCGTGCTCGCGATATCCTCGAGAATGGCGGCGAGGGCACCGTGCTGCACTTCTTCACGGTCGCCACAGAGTCAGCACAAGAGCGCATGGATACCGTGTACAAAGAGATGCAAGCTCAATACAAGAACGACCCGATTCTGCTCTACTGGAAGGACTGTCGTGTCAACCCTCAGACTGGCATGGAGATCTCTGTCGACAAGCAGCCGAAAGGATTCAAGGTCCCTCCCCAGTGGGCATTCCAGAACAACACACAGTACGTCACCGTGCACTACCAGAACCTTGTCCACGAACTGCGCAAGGCCGCCAAGCAGAAGGGTTTCGAGATCACCGACACCAAGATTATGAAGGTTCGCGGCGGCGGTGACCGGTTATACTACGCCGAGCTCAGGGTACCAGAGGGCGCCAGCTACCGCGAGGGCGCCTTCGTGGACATCCAGTTCAGTCCCTACCAGGAGCAAGCGGACACCTGGCGATTTGAGATCAAACCGTCCGCAGGCATCACGCCCGCTAGCTACATAGGCGGCTTTCTCTACCGCCCTCGCTTGGGTGCATCCTTCGCCGAGCAGCCCCTGTTCAAGGAGGGCGTTCACTACAGCTGTGCATTTAACTATCGTACTTTGCCTGAAGCTGAAGAGGCATTGCGTAAGCTTCGCGGCATCTACGTCTTTGCTCGCTTGAACCCTGCCACCGTGGGAATCAAGCGCCAGATCAACGCCCTTAACCATTACTTCCGAGGCGGCGATGCCTTTAGCGATGTCACTCAAATCCTCCACAACTCCTACCTTCGCTTCCCAGACGACAAGATCGTGGACTACTTCGCCGGCATGTTCGCGTATTTGGGAGACAACGGTGCTAAGGACAGCATCATGGAGCGTCTGAACCGCTCACTCCAACCCGACGTTTTGCAGAAGCTTCGCGCCCTTGCCGGTGGTGTAGCGCTCATCCAAGGTCCTGGTGGCGTTGGCAAGACACGCATCATCGAGGCTCTGGCTGTTGCGCACTACGAGGCTCAACAAACTGGCGTTATCCATGGCCTTGGTCGCCTTGCTGCTTTCTGGGTCACGTCGCCGTTGAACAAGCAGCTCGACGACGCTATGCTCAGGATCTACACGGCCTGCCTAGAGCGACGGAAGGAGCTCAAGGCCGCTGGCATCCAGGCACGTTTCCCTATCGTAATCCGACGCCATATGAAAGAGACGGAGACAGCGGTTGTTCGCAAGGAGTCCGAAGCTGCTCGCAACGTCCTGCTAAAGAACGAGAAGCCGCCCTACTTTGAATACATCGAAGAAGAGCACTTCACCAAGGACCAGCTGAAAGAGCAGGCAGCGGCTTACCAGGAGAAGTCCAGTGAAGACAGGCGGACCATGGCGTTCCTTGACGCACTGACAGTGGACTCGCAATTCCGCATCCTTCTTGAGACGTCCGAGACAAAGTCGTCTTTCACCGACAAGCGACTTCAGTTGGAAATGCTGTCGGAGGGTGCGTGGGTTCTGCGCCTCGCCGGAGTGCCGGAGCGTAATGCCGATACGAACGAGTTAGTGGTACACGAAATCGCCCAACCAAAAAAGTACCGCGATTTCCGTTTTCAGCTCGACCTCTATGCTTCAGGCCAAGAATTCGACGCCGATGACATGCGCCGACTGACTGCTCTCACCAACGAGATCATTAGGGACCTCGCTCAACTGGCCGTAGCCATTGGCATGACCTCCGACGTAATCTCGCAGCCGCGTACTCATACGCTCGAGCAGCCGTATGCCGTTCATCACGACGAGGCTGGCAAGTCAAGCGAGTCAAGCACGCTCGCTCCTCTCGTGTACACGCACGCCTATAATAACGAGGGCCCGCTGATGGTCGAGCGCAAGGCCATAACACCCCACCTGTTCTTCGGCGATATCCATCAGCCAAAGCCTTCTGCTGCCGGTGGTTCGGAGGAACGTCACGTCTTCAGTGATCAGCAGGACCTACCTTTCTTCCATCGTGCGATGCTAGGCGGCTGTACCACTATTTACCTGCACACACAGTACCGCTTCAATTCCGACATCAACGCTCTCACCAACCACATCCTTCCTCGTGGCCGTATGGAAGTGGCCCCCGGGGTAGATGACCGGGAAGAAAACATTCGCGCCATGGAGATCGCGATGGAGCAGTTCAACATTTCCTCCGGCCATCGCGTCATCTTCGTCAGCGTCAAAGGTAGCCACGACATCGTCGGTGCCACCAAGTCTCGCTACAACAAGGACTTCATTCCCTATACCCTCCGGGCCGTCTGCAAGATGATCGCTGGCGGGTTTTCTGGTAAGCAGGTCGCTATCATCACCCCGTATGTAGCGCAAGTTGCCGCTATCCGCTTCGTATTGGCTAGATTCATGGAGCACTTAGCCAATCAGGTTGACGAGGAGGAGCTGTTCAAACTTAGCGTCCAGCTGCGAGACGTCGAAGTCTTCACAGTCGACAAAATGCAGGGCGCCGAGAAGGAAGGTATTGTATTCGACACCACCAACGCTGGCGACCTCGGTTTCGTCAAGCATACCACACGAATGCTCCTAGCCGTTGGACGCGCGCGTTCCCTCCTCGTTATCGTTGGTAATCCTGTGAGCGTCCTCGCCGAATACACTGGTGCGACCGACAAGGACAAGCGGTACGTCAAGCTCGCCTACTACAAGGTTTGGAAATGGTGCCTAGACCGAAAATCCGCCATCCAATTGCACGTTGATCCAGAATTGGCTCAAGGTTGGTGCGAGTTCAACCCCCCGTTCAATGTCGCCGAGCATATAGAGGCCTTCGCTGCGGGCTCTCAGGCCACTGAAGAGCCCATAAAGATGTTTCCCGATGCCAACTACGGACCTCTCCCCACATTTTCCACAGCCTCCCCCGTCGACGGTGATGGAATTGATTTCTATTCCGGTGGAGATGACTGGAATCGGGATGACGCCAAGGACAAGCCAAATGATGATGGGGTTCCTTTCTATTCCGGTGGAGATGACTGGAATCGGGATGACGCCAAGGACAAGCCAAATGATGATGGGGTTCCTTTCTATTCCGGTGGAGATGACTGGAATCGGGATGACGCCAAGGACAAGCCAAATGATGATGGGATTCCTTTCTATTCCGGTGGAGATGACTGGAATCGGGATGACGCCAAGGACAAGCCAGAGGGTGAGGATCACGCCGACGATGGTGGAGACGAAGCCAAGGACAAGCCAGAGGGTGAGGATCACGCCGACGATGGTGGAGACGAAGCCAAGGACAAGCCAGAGGGTGAGGATCATGCCGACGATGGTGGAGACGAAGCCAAGGACAAGCCAGAGGGTGAGGATCACGCCGACGATGGTGGAGACGAAGCCAAGGACAAGCCAGAGGGTGAGGATCACGCTGACGATGATGAGGATCACGCCGGCAATGATGAGGGTCACGGTGGAGATCAGTGCAGCAACGTAGCACACGACTGGAACCAGTACGATTGAAAAGGTTCTAGAGACGCTGGAGGTGATTTGGAGATCAAGGAAGACAAGCCTCCCAGTAGGATAGTGTGGGACTAGGCTAATATCGATCTCTTCTTGTTCTTTGAAAGCCAGTACGTAGTAATGAAGAGAAGTAGTAGAGTAAGAGTTTATGCGCTTACTCTATTCCTCTTAAAGTGATAATACACTGTATCAAAATAATAAACGTGCTGGTAAAAGACGCAAGCACAACACTGTTGAAAGACACTGTAATAAATCGCGGTAAAGGTGTGTTTCCTAAACACCTTGAGTTCACCGTATGCAGCTGTATATGTTTGACAATAGATGGGTTGGAAGTAAAGCCCTGAACTTCAAGCGGTTCTGGAGAGTTGCGGCTACGTTGGGGAGAAGAGGAGTTAAGGCAGAAGAGGATTTTGGAGGAGAAGTAATAATATACTGTATGTAGAACTTATACGGGTGTATAAAGCTGTAATATGTAGTATAGTAAGGTACAATAGGTGGTACAATAGTTGGTAATATGTACTATAGTATGTTGTATTATACATTACGATATATCACGGTTGATGTTGCAGCAAGTTGAGGTTCATGTTGCAGCAAGTTGCGGTTGATGTTGCAGTAAGTTGCGGTTAATGTTGCAGCAAGTTGAGGTTCATGTTGCAGCAAGTTGCGGTTAATGTTGCAGCAAGTTGCGGTTGATGTTGCCGCAAGTTGAGGTTCATATTACAGCAAGTTGCGGTTAATGTTACAGCAAGTTGCAGTTAATGTTGCAGCAAGTTGAGGTTCATGTTGCAGCAAGTTGCGGTTGATGTTGCAGCAAGTTGAGGTTCATGTTGCAGCAAGTTGCGGTTGATGTTGCAGTAAGTTGCGGTTAATGTTGCAGCAAGTTGAGGTTCATGTTGCAGCAAGTTGCGGTTAATGTTGCAGCAAGTTGCGGTTGATGTTGCCGCAAGTTGAGGTTCATATTACAGCAAGTTGCGGTTAATGTTACAGCAAGTTGCAGTTAATGTTGCAGCAAGTTGAGGTTCATGTTGCAGCAAGTTGCGGTTGATGTTGCAGCAAGTTGAGGTTCATGTTGCAGCAAGTTGAGGTTCATGTTGCAGCAAGTTGCGGTTGATGTTGCCGCAAGTTGAGGTTCATGTTGCAGCAAGTTGCGGTTGATGTTGCAGCAAGTTGCGGTTGATGTTGCCGCAAGTTGAGGTTCATGTTGCAGCAAGTTGAGGTTTATGTTGCAGCAAGTTGAGGTTCATGTTGCAGCAAGTTGAGGTTTATGTTGCAGCAAGTTGCGGTTGATGTTGCAGCAAGTTGAGGTTTATGTTGCAGCAAGTTGAGGTTCATGTTACAGTAAGTTGCGGTTAATATTGCAGTAAGTTGCGGTTGATGTTGCCGTAAGTTAAGGTTGATGTTACAGTAAGTTAAGGTTCATGTTACAGCAAGTTACGGTTTATATTATAGTAAGTTAAGGTTTATATTATAGTAAGTTAAGGTTTATATTATAGTAAGTTAAGGTTTATATTATAGTAAGTTAAGGTTTATATTATAGTAAGTTAAGGTTTATATTATAGTAACTTTTAATAAATATTAAAGTTAGTATTACCTAATCTTTTAAAAATTTATATATCTATTAGTATAAATAGTTAGTAATCCTTTTACTATATCTTTAAAAAATATACTTTCTACTAAATATATTTATAATAATTAATTTTTTTCTTTCTTATTTATTATTTAATAATATTACTATAGAAGTAATAAAACTAGACTACTTTTACTTTATAATAATAAAGTAATAAATAAAGAAAAAGTATAAAATAAAGCTAGTTAAATTAAATTTTATTTAAATAAGTAGAATAATAAATACTAAAGTAAGAATAAAGTTATTAAGTATTTAATTAAGTAATAAGTAAAGATAGTTTAAAGCTATATTAACTAAATACTAGTTACTACTAAGTAAGACTTTCTTATATTATCTTTATAAAAGAAATTTATACTACTATATATAAAACTTAAATAAAGATTAAGAATTTATAAAGTTTTACTATAATTAAGAAACCTTTTAAAAAAAGTTATTTATTTTACTTAACTAAGGGTAAGTATATAGTATATAGTAATATATTAAATAAGATTTTTTTACTTTTTTATTTATCTATATTCTTATATAAAGGTTTACTTAGATTTAATAACTTTTAACTACTTTATAAAAAGAAGAAAAGAGTATAACTTATATTTAAGATAAAGATATTTATAAAGTAAAAGAATAAAATATTTAATACTTTAAAATAAAAAATATTTTATAAAAATTTAGTATTTTTTCTTTAAGAAAAAAAAGTATAATAAAGTATTAGTAACTACTAAGTATAGTTATTTAAAAAATAAGAAGTAGTTTTTTATAATTTATTATTTTATAATAACTAGTTACTTCTAATTAACTTACTATATAATAAGCTAAAGCCTAATTAGTTTATTCCTTAATAAGATCTTAGTTATATATATAAAGTATACTATTTATAAAATCTAAGTAGTAAGTAGTTTACTTAGATTCTATACTAGTATACTAGATAAATAATACTCTAAGCTACTACCTCCTAAATAGCCTTTAGACTATAGCTTTCCTTAGCTTCTTTCCTTATTAAATATAATAATAGTATAGAGGTAAACAGTACTACTAGTATAGGGTTAGAGGTAAGAGAGTAGCTATAGGGGTCTACCCCTAGGGGTAAGATAGTATCTATAGAGTACTACCCTTAGGGGCGAGATAGTAGGCGTAGAGTGCTGCCCCCAGGGGCGAGATAGTAGGCGCGGGTTGCTGCAAGTTACTGCAAGTTGCTACCCCCGGGGGCGAGATAGTAGGCGTAGAGTGCTGCCCCCAGGGGCAAGATAGTAGCCGTAGAGTGCTGCCCCCGGGGGCGAGATAGTAGCCGTAGAGTGCTGCCCCCAGGGGCGAGATAGTAGCCGTAGAGTGCTGCCCCCAGGGGCGAGATAGTAGCCGTAGAGTGCTGCCCCCGGGGGCGAGATAGTAGCCGTAGAGTGCTGCCCCCAGGGGCGAGATAGTAGCCGTAGAGTGCTGCCCCCAGGGGCGAGATAGTAGCCGTAGAGTGCTACCCCCGGGGGCGAGATAGTAGCCGTAGAGTGCTGCCCCCGGGGGCGAGATAGTAGCCGTAGAGTGCTACCCCCAGGGGCGAGATAGTAGCCGTAGAGTGCTGCCCCCAGGGGCGAGATAGTAGCCGTAGAGTGCTGCCCCCGGGGGCGAGATAGTAGCCGTAGAGTGCTGCCCCCAGGGGCGAGATAGTAGCCGTAGAGTGCTGCCCCCGGGGGCGAGATAGTAGCCGTAGAGTGCTGCCCCCAGGGGCGAGATAGTAGCCGTAGAGTGCTGCCCCCAGGGGCGAGATAGTAGCCGTAGAGTGCTACCCCCGGGGGCGAGATAGTAGCCGTAGAGTGCTGCCCCCGGGGGCGAGATAGTAGCCGTAGAGTGCTACCCCCAGGGGCGAGATAGTAGCCGTAGAGTGCTGCCCCCAGGGGCGAGATAGTAGCCGTAGAGTGCTGCCCCCGGGGGCGAGATAGTAGCCGTAGAGTGCTGCCCCCAGGGGCGAGATAGTAGCCGTAGAGTGCTGCCCCCAGGGGCGAGATAGTAGCCGTAGAGTGCTGCCCCCGGGGGCGAGATAGTAGCCGTAGAGTGCTGCCCCCGGGGGCGAGATAGTAGGCGTAGAGTGCTGCCCCCAGGGGCGAGATAGTAGCCGCGGATTGCCGTAAGGTGCTGCCCTTGGGGGCGAGAGTGACTAACACTCACCGCTAGACTTACAGCGGCCTATGCAAGAATAGACGGCTTCTCGCCTACTTATACCTTGTGTAGTACCTCTCTATTGCTTTCTTACCTTCTCTTATCTCTTTTCCACTTACCTTAGTTTCTGTGTTCTTTCTAACAACGTTGCAATGAAGCGCCCTCTAGCAAACGTTTTAACCAAAAACAGCAAACGGCAGCGTACGAATGATCCAGAGATTGAAGAGACAACTCCTATCCACGAACAAGCTGCGCCATACCTACTCGCTATAGCGAAGTTTCCAATCGATGCGCTTAGCGCAGAATGGAGTTTTGGTGTCAATAGGTCTATTGACACAGCACACCAGCGCCGCCTCTGCGAGATCTTTAACGAAACTGGTATTCTTCGACGAGACCCTAGCCACCAACTGCAGATTGCCTGTTCTAAGGAACACGTAGAGCAGATGCTTCATCATCTGAAGGTGGAATTGCCAGCTCAGAGCACAGTTACTTCTGCCACGTTTGCGGATAAGGAAGGATTGGAATGGCCGTCGTTCAAGAGCTGGAAAAGCGTGACTGGAGGGACAGCGGAACTTATTACGGGTCACCATCGTGTAGAGGCATTCAAAGAGTATCTTCGCCTTCGGCAGTTAGGAGAAGAGGAGAGGTGGTGGGTGTGCCGCATCTACGATAAAGGCGGGTGCCCCTTAACGCGCGTACTGTGAACAACAGCCCCTAACCTTTTTAGACACGCTACCACCAGACACTCGTGTTAAACTTCGGGCGAATCGGGCCGATATTACGCTCCCTGACAATCATGGCCAGATATGGTCCGAGTTAACCAGCCTGTTCTGCACAAACGCCAATCTCTTTCAAGGCTCAAGCAAGTCAGTTGAGAAAGAGATGAGAGAGCATCTTCAGCTTAGTAGCCGCGTCAAGTTCCCAATACGGCGGCTAGTTACCCTGTGGAGAAATCAAAACTGGCAGCCCCTGCTTACGCGTTGGTGTTCTACCGCAATTGGGCAGGCAACGTTTAATCTCTCCACTTTTGAGTGGATGGCTAGTTGTCGGATAGATGACGTATGTGTAACCCGCCGCCGAAATACTCTGACCTGTCTTGCTAATCTACTGTCTAGCATTGGTTCGCTGCGTTTGAGAACGTACTTCGCATCTCTACATCTATTCGAAAGCAGTATGGGGTTGACGCCAGTTTAGCAGACTGGAACACGCTAGCTAGCCTGCCCCAGGCACGAAGTCCCCATGACGTACAAGACCTGTTCTACCCTGGCGAGGAGTTAGACAAGGATCCTGGCCCTTCCCATACGCGCCGGCAGGGCTTCTTCCCAACTCTAAGCAATGAGGCCTACCATGCGCTATACTCCACTGTACTTTCAAAGCCCACACACACGTACACAAACATCCTCGCTCTCTTAAAAACCCCGAAGAAAGAGGGGAAGCTTATGAGGAGTATTATGACCCACGTCAGCCAATGGGTAAACAGCGGATCCGCCAAGGTGTCTGACAGCGACAACAACAAACCCGCACTGCGGAAGTATCTAGTGCCCGTGCTGCAGAGCAGGCATGCCGGCCAGGCTGATCAAAAATCTCTTGACCTCCAACAAGAAGTACTGCAACACGTACAGCAAAATGCGGAAGCATTCACAAGCTCTATACTAGACCGCTATATTGACGAGTACCCAAGTGCAGAGATCAAGAACTACGGCGCACGCTTCCAGCATAAGGTGTGGAGAGAACTGCTGTCAATTGTGACCAGTTTCACAGGGCCAACCTTGCACAACAAGCACTTGGCGTGCCTAATTCAAAGCGATACCTACATAGCGCGAACGCCTACAATCGCACAAATCGCGTGTGATGCTATCTGTCAGGTCCCTGAAGTCGTCAACGAACCTGCGCTCCAGTCTACTAGGGCAGCAAACGACTTGCTAGAGACAATTCAGGTCGCAATCACTGAATGGATGTCTAGACACACTCTAGAAGACTCTGATAATACAAGTCAAGAGGTTCCGCTGCCCGCAAGGCACTCTAACGCCGAGTCTAGCAGAGAGAGAGAGCTCAATCTGACAGTCTCTGAAGCGGCACGTAGCGTTTCAGCACGGTCGAGTTCGGACCAGCTTACCCCAGAGCTAATTTCTCACCCCTCAACTGAGCCGCGCATACCCAAGGCATCCCAGCAGACCAAAGTTCAAAACAGGGGGATTGAGGACTTGAGTCTAAGCGACCTTGCTGCAGCCCGAGAGAAACACCGTCAGAAACGCACCCTTAGCGACCAGGTAGCTGTAAAGGGCAGTGCTTCTCTAAGCGAAAAGACCCGAAAGAAACACCGTAAGAAACACACCCTTGGCGACCAGGTAGCTGTAGAGGGCAGTGCTTCTCCAAGCGAAAAGACTCGACAGAAACAACGAGGGGCTTGGAGGAAGTAATCCGTATCTGACCCTAGCCCTAACCCAATAGACACTGTTCCTCTCCTCTTTCCTCTGCACTGGATATTGTGATTCTCGATCATCATCTATCGATCTACCCTACAAGATCCTCAGCCCTTAGCCAACGTACTATTTTATATAATACTGTTCTTATCATCATGTCTTTAGATCTTGCACAACAAAACGATAGCGATTACGATAACAGCAGTGCTGGAGAGGAGGACGGCCTGTACCAAGATGTGCAACCTGATGAGCACGATAGAGAACCTGACGAGCATGATGGAGAAGAATACCACGAGAGCAGCCTTGGGGACGAAGACGCAATAGCGAATAATCAACTTACCTGGGCTATTGACCACAGCGGAGGTGACCACCGACTACCTGGTGAGTTTAAGAGCATCCTACTTGTACGCATATAGTAACTACGTAGTAGTGAAGGGATTTATCAAGATGATAGACAGCCCCGAATTTAACGGCAGTAAGGCTATTGGAATGCTGCAGAAGCGATACACGATAGACTACGGATCGAGGCGCGTTGGGTCCCGACCAGCCAAGCCTGAGGACAAATTTATCCCTGAGTTCCACCTCGACCTTATCATTATCATCGGCCGGCCGCTCCAACCCATTGTGAAGTTCTCTACGTTCTTCGACCACGTAACAATCAGCTTTAAACACTGGCGAGCTCCATACAGCGCTAAACACAGCCACGGACTGTCGTTTGATATGGAGCATCGTACCTTCCGTCTTGCAAAGGGTGGAACGCGCGAATCTTGGTTTATTGTTATGCACCCTGTCGATAGCACAGTAGACCCTCTTCTGTCAGGCAGCGAACGTCGCAAACGCCGCGAGAAGGCGTCTGAGCACAGCGCTCTCAAACCCTCCCATGCCCTGTTCCTTACGTCGTACATTAAGAAAGTCTTCCTTACAGGCGTATTACTTGGAGAGGGTGTTGAGGCTTCTTGGAAATTGGATGGACCCCAGTCGCAATCGATCTCAATCGTCAAGTGGGAAACGTTCCAGGAGCAGTTCATGGAAGGGTGGCCAGAGTACGTGCGCAAGAACACGCAGGATCCGTTCTGGACTGAGAACCTGCCAGCGTTCCATGCGTATGACTACGGGCAGAACCTTCCAATTGAGTTGTCTACTGAGCAACTCAATAGTCTGCCTAAGGAAACCCGGTTGCGCCCTGATGACGAGACGTCTGACTCTGATGACGAGACGTCTGACTCTGATGACGAGACGTCTGACTCTGATAGCGAGACGTCTGATTCTGGGAATGATTTGTCAAACTCTGGGAATGATTTACCAAACTCTCAGAATGATTTATCTAACTCTGAAGACGCGGCGGCTAGGTCCGAAGGCGGCGCAGAGGGGGCTACGCCCCCACAGAGCGGTACACAAACAGGCGATCCAATTCCCCCGCCGCACGACCATCAACAGCCGTTTGATAACTACACACAGGATCTTCTACGCGCACTAGAGGACAAGTATAGACTGGAGAGCATTGAGACGGTCTCCTACGCGCTAGCGGTCGACATCCACTCAATAGCATCTTCCAACCTCCCTAACGCCTCTAATGACGTCGGTGTCATTCTCGCACCTGCGCGCTGCCTCCTTGCCAATCGCAACAACGTTGTTCGCCAATACCAACACCCGCGCGACTTTACCTTCTACCCTCTTGCCTTCCATCCATCGTACGGCAACTTCTCCTCCGCGCAGCCCCCAGCATTCCTACGCGACAACGTGCTCGCTGTAATGGAGGACAACATGAGCTATCAGAACAACGGTGCGAGCGTGTTGACTAGTGGTTATTTTCAGGCGTACTCCAACATTAAGCGAACTATACGCCATAGCCCCGGCAACTTACTTGCTACCAAGGGCATTGCCACGGCTGCCCTGACGCTGCCAGATCAGGATGGCAACCTAAACCCTCGGGTAGCGGCGAAGCGGCAGCGTTTACTGCGGAAATTGCGAGGCGAACAGACTCCTGATAACCCTACGTCTTCCCAACCGTTCGCTCGCGAGCAACAGCGGATTAAAGCCGCTATAAAGGAAGAACTGTACGCGTTTAGGATGGAGCAAGTTCTGTCTGTGCAGGTGTCGCAGTTAGCTGACGGTCAACGGAATTTTGCGACAGTGCTTCAACCTATCCTCCAGCTAATCCGGTACTTCTCGCTGGAACAACCTACCTACATTGATGTCCTCTTCGCGTTCAAAGAACGCATCTTTCCAAAGGTTCTCTCCTCCTTTGCTAGTCTGTTCGCGCACGCATCAGACGAGTTTTATCGTCGCTTCAAGGCTGCTGGCTCTAAAGGGCTGCCTTTTGCCCTAGCGGAAGGTGTGGCCGCATTCGATCGCCTTGGCAGCTACTGCTTTACTGGGTTCCCCCGGTCTTTAGTGGGCTCAGTGCTCGGGCCTCTCTGCACCATAGAAAGCATTGAGCAGGGTGGGTGGCCGTTTATCGACCCCAACATGCTCAATCTGCAAGGCAGTGGCCATGCTAACCTAGTGCGTTGGCCGCGCATGGACAATGGACGACCTATTATGATGCACGTTGCTTCCATTCGCCACCACTATGGGCCCCAGGTTGCCGCTTATTGTCACAGCGAGGTATGGTTCCGTGAGCTTGGTGGGCTCACAGGTAAAGGGCCTCGTGGCGCAGAAGAGTTCCTAGTAGAGGTGCTCGAAGAGATGTGGAAGCCGCAGACAATCGCTTTCGTAACACACCAATTCTATCGCGCTCTGAACAAGGGCGGACGGGGCAATGCTCAAAGCGTAAGCCTAACAACACTGCAGGCACGACAGGAGGCGCAAGAGCAGGTGACGCGTTGGGCTGAAAGCGAGCACCCCTTCTCTGCAGGGTTCGTGCAATTAGCGTTTCAAATATCAGCCGCTAACACAGTACAGGGAGTACGAGTCGATCTTTCCTGTCTTTTATCCAGAAGCGACTTCGGGTTTGAGAAGCCAGACGCGACGCGACTTTGCGCAAGAGCTCTACTGGGAGTGTGTTAACAGCCATGGCCAATCTAGTAGCTACCTCTTTTCAAAGAACGCGAGCTGGTTCACTGTGTTACGCGCTGCCGTGCAACACGCCAGGGCCAAGGCGATGAAGGAGGAATACTGGATCAGCGCCATAATGTCAGCTCTAGCGGCGTGCCGCATTGACTGTGTGCCTGGTTCATACCATGGCCGATTGAGCTACCGGAGAATGACGCGGCTAGTCGGTAACGTTCCGGCCCCATCCGCTATAGCGGCGAGACCGGGCAGCCTCAAGCGGGCAGCGATTGAGGCAGTACACCAAGCAAAGCGGCGCTCGCAAACAAAGAGTACTATCGACTTTGGTTGCCAAATCCCTTTTAACGCCATCCCGCCGCTAGTTGAAAAAGGTTTTCAGCAGTTGGACGGCCAGTTCTCAAAGTCCGGCATGAATCAGAAGGTTCGTGAACACTACCACAGAGCACGTCAGTGCCTCATCGAGTGCTTAGGTCAGCCAAAATGCGATCTAATGCTCATGTTGGTGTTAACCCTTGCATCCTCTTCAGCTACCCCTACTGTAGCGGTGAATGCGACTGAGTTTTCCAAAGGACCAACCAAGAACTCTGAAATGTTTGCGGCCGCCTTGGTAACAAGAATGCTCTGGTCTCTTCGACCAGATTACTTCCCGTCGGAGGAAGACGATGGTTGGGTGCTTTCGGTACGGGAGATGACGAAGAAGATTGGTAAGACTTCCCTAAGAGAGGCCCTTTTCCCAAGTAAGAAGCATTGCTAACATAGTACTATCTGGGGTAGAGCACAAAGGTTGCAACAACCGCTTCCTTCGACAACTGCAATGGATTCGGGTTACTAGTGGGCGTCGAGACTCCCCAAGGAACAGCGACATAGCGATCAACTATGATTCCGTTCTTGAGAAGAGACGTACAGAGTTAATGCGACTACGGAGCGATGCTAAAGGTTTTATTCAATGCGTGTTTGGTAGTTCTGATTATGCATGGGTTGACCGATGTCATACTATTATACAGGAGTCCCCAGTGTAGAGTAAGCTATTATAGCTTCCACTATAATTTTACATCTTCTCTCCTATAAAACACGTATATACTATATACATCTTCTATCCTATACAGCTTTTGAAGAGATTAATACACGTTACGTAGTGTTATGATTTTTTAAAATATTTCGTATTAACTGTAAATTCAGAAAAACACCAACCCCAATATTAACCGTACTATCGTTGTCGCATGTAATCCGTTTCTTAATCTTAACTGTGTCTCTTCTCTACTATTTACATAATTAACGTAATAGTAAAAAGACGCAGGCACTAGAGAATAGAGCCTGCGAAGTCTACATTGCATTAGTGGCTGAAGTAGCACAGTGTAGAGGCATCCTGTTACTATTCTCCGCAGGCAAAGGTAATAGCACCTTGCGCGGCAACCTTTAAGGAAAAGAGAGGAAGCCGCTATGTGTTTCGCTCTTCTTTGTAGTTATTTGTAGATTTGTAGCCTGCGGTGTTGTTGACTTATCTGTATCGCAATACGACAGCAGCTTCCTAGCAGGCTGTAATCGTCGAGAGCCACGGTACAGCCGGTGACTTAGACGACAGACCTAGCCTAACACTAAATTGGCAAGCTTCCGCAACACGGACGCATACACCCCACCTGCTAATAAGCACCGCTATGACTAGCAACTCTCGTCTACCTCACTACTTCCGTAGAGTGTCGCTAGAAGCTCAGCATTGTGCTCTTCGAGCCCATCACTCTTTTTCCGCAGCGCATAGTTCAGGGTCGTCAGGTAACCCGGTTTATTGTTCAACCTATAGGGCTTACAGGACAGAATAATTCAAGTACCGACATCTGTCGCAATGGCGCCGGCGATGCCGGGATACTTTCCGATGCGTCAGAATCAGTGTCATCTTCGGCTTCGCTGTCTGGAATCTCTGTTAACCCCACCGCCGTAGCTAGCGCATTCGCTTCAATGCTAAGCCTCTCCTTTCCAGCAATCGGCGCACCAGTAATTCCATCCGGCCCTAGCCAGGCTTCGAGGGCCCTGCTTGCCGTGCAAATTTCCGGCCGTTCGCGCTTCACTAGCTCAAGAAAAACATCGCGCTGGTTCTTCCGCAGCACACGCTCGAGCCAATGGTTTGAGACCTCTTCGTGGGGTATGAGCAGCAGCGATCCCCAGCCTAGAGCTTGAACTATGTCGAACCATCGTGTCGCTCGCTTTAGGCGGTAACGAAAGGCTGCGTGGTCAGATTTAGATGGTGATTGGCAAACCAGATGGACCAAATATGTGATAGCCTCTGTTCGTGCCTGGCCCTTCCCGTACCTGTTGCGAGTTCTGTCGTTACTGGCTAGACGATCAGCGACCTGGATTTCGTCGACCTTGCGAGCGTACGCCTTCCCTAGCAAAGCGAAAGCCCAGCGAGTGCCAATGTTTACAGCTGCAAGCATCGTCTCGTACCGTGTGCACATGTCCCAGGCAAAGCAGAATGCATTGTCGGCATCAGTATGAAGTGTTGCGCTACTATCCACTGACTGCGACATTTGCGTCTGGGTAAGAACATAACGATCTACTGGTTTTACCAAGAACGGCGTGCCCTGTTTCCGCCAATTATGCAGGAACTGCGCAGCGCTGTACTGCGAGGTTGCATTTCCAAAAGCACGCGCTTTTGCTAGCATGCTGCAGGCAGTATAGTAGGGTGTTGGCGAGGCTGTATAGAAATCAGCATCTTCCGCGACTTTTTGCTTGAAGATCCAAGAGATCGTCGGCTCATCGTCTGGCGCAATGCTGCCGTACGCCATACGTTCCTGCGCAGGCATCTTCTCAGGCGGTTCCTTTAAGCCTATCGCCTCGAGCTTTATTACACGCGATCTTTCTAGCTTTCTTGTACGCCGTAGCTCTGCAAGACGATTCTTGTTTGTAACTGTTGCGGACCTCTTTACGGATAGAGGCGTCGTCGCACTCTGGTTTTCGCTGTCCTCGTCGCTTGTTCCGCGCTCGTGTCCCCCCTCCGCTCTAGCTGTGTCTTTGCCAGCGTGTACTGTCATAGTGTTGACTTCGCTAGCCCTAGCCGTCGATTCGTCCGCGCTGTCCTCCTGTATTGCTAGGCGGTTTAAGCTGTTGGCACGGATCTCGCTGCGAATAGGCGATGAGGAGGCTGGACGTTTACGGTACGGCACAAGGTCGCCTGTAGCCCTCTGTGCTGATGGCGGTATGCTATCGTCCTTGTCTGAGTCTATAGCCATGCGGTCCTCCGCGATGCCTTCCGTTGGCGTCATTAGCCGCGCTGTAGTTAAGTTTCTAGGCTCTAGAGACTTACTACTAGCAAAGTCCATAGCAGCGCTTGTGAGACGCCCCCAATTTTCTGCGTCAAGTGTGCTGGCACCCAGCGTCTCTTTCAGCAGCCATATCGCATCTAGTGTCGAGTGGGCTATGAAAACCGGCTTGCACGCTTCGTCGTCGCCTACTTCTGGAACGATCCATCCCGCGTATCGTACATCGCCTGGTACACGGCATGGTTCTGCGAGACGACGCGCAAGAAATCTGCTGTAGGACGGGTTAGGTGGGCTGTATGCTAAGTTGTTAGCGACTGTAGCGTCCCACTGTGCAGGAAAGCCTCTTCCGCTGTGTTTATCCTGACAATGGTCACTATCGAGCTGTAACTGATCCATTTTAGAACCAAGGCTGACGCTCTAAGCCAGCGATTAGTGTGTGGGTAGAAAAGTAGTAAGAATAACAGCAGAGAAAAGAAGACGTGGCATGGAAAGCAGGGGGCCAGGGCGTGCCGGCAAGGTGCGGCATATAGTCGCACCGACTAACAAGGTAGAGTACGGTCCCTAATCCCAGAAGAGGTCGCGTCCTTGAGTGTAGAATACATGTTATTTCTCTTTTTAGAGTGCTATTCTTATATAATATTGAATACTAAAGTTTAGTTGTTGAAGACACGAAAGATCTCAAAGAGGTAGTCCTAGATAGGGAGGGTCGCTCTGCCTCGTACATCTAAGAGCGCAGTTCCAAATAATATAACACTAGTATTTGCCTTTAGAGGTGCAGCGTGAAGAAGGTTGGAGCGCCAGCCCTAAGGTAGTTAAAGCGTCCGAATGTTCCAGCTGCAAGGTTGCGATATGGCTTGGGACGCAAGTTGCCGCA
This sequence comes from Alternaria dauci, assembly GCF_042100115.1. Taxonomy (NCBI): domain Eukaryota; kingdom Fungi; phylum Ascomycota; class Dothideomycetes; order Pleosporales; family Pleosporaceae; genus Alternaria; species Alternaria dauci. Next base: position 3,309,782 of record NC_091274.1, read on the forward strand.
ACGGTTGGTTGCCAGCGAGGGCAAGTTACGCAGAGACCACGGTATGGCTTCATACACCTACTAACACCTTTTGGGCAACTCTCTGGACTGTCCAAGGTACTGCATGACAGAGTTGTCAACAATCAAGCCAATCAAGCTGGGTGCCCCAGCTTAGCTTGATTAGTGGGTACCTCTACCTCAGCTTAGCTTGATTGGCTTGATGGTTAAAATTAATAAGCTTGGCTTGTTTAGCTTGATTAGCTTAACAAAATTAATCCCCCTTTCAAGAAGCTTAAAAGGGGATAGTGTAGGGGTATCCTTATATAATCTTATCACCACGTGATCTTATCACCACGTGACCTTACTTACTTACTTTAACCTTCTTTATAGAGTATTAATTCTATCAAGCCAATCAAGCCAAACAATCAAGCTAGCTTATAGTAGCTTGGCTTAATTGATTTATACCTCTACTCTAGCTTAGCTTGATTGATACGCCAGCTTGATGCCCCAGCTTGATAGCGATCAAGCTGGCTTGATTGTTGACAAGTCTGCTGCATGAACAGACGGTTGTTGAACCAATGAACAAACTGATTCCTAATGGTTGTCGCTGTAGAGAAAACGTCGAGGTAGGCAGTATACTCAGTCCTGGACGGCACGCTGGGACTCTGCCTTGGCCACTGGTTCCTCAGATCTTCCACGAACGAGTCGATCGCCCTAGTTTGATTCTCCTGAAATGCGGCGTGCAATCCTGTCGTGATGCTGCTGTTCAGTCTCCGATTCTCGCTTTGGTAGATTCGCTTCATTGGAATCTGCAAACGCCTTGGTGTTGCACAGCACCGTGTTCCGAATCGCATTCTTGTTGAAGTCCTGTCCCTGGTCTAGCTCGTATTTCAGTGCAGTAGGTGGCTGTACCGCCGAGAGCTTATATACCCTATAGGCTGCAGCTAGAGCCTGTATCGCATCCATGTCTGACTTTTCGGCGTAAGCCGTCGTACAAAACTATGTCATTAGATCACGATATGGCTTGGGAAGCAAGTTGCCGCAACGGTTGGTTGCTAGCGAGGGCACGTTGCGAAGCGGTTGCGATATGGCTTGGGACGCAAGTTGCCGCAACGGTTGGTTGCTAGCGAGGGCACGTTGCGAAGCGGTTGCGATATGGCTTGGGACGCAAGTTGCCGCAACGGTTGGTTGCTAGCGAGGGCACGTTGCGAAGCGGTTGCGATATGGCTTGGGACGCAAGTTGCCGCAACGGTTGGTTGCTAGCGAGGGCACGTTGCGAAGCGGTTGCGATATGGCTTGGGACGCAAGTTGCCGCAACGGTTGGTTGCTAGCGAGGGCACGTTGCGAAGCGGTTGCGATATGGCTTGGGACGCAAGTTGCCGCAACGGTTGGTTGCTAGCGAGGGCACATTGCGAAGCGGTTGCGAAGCATGGAGTAGTATTTAGTGTGGTAGGTTGCATTCGGCCTGACTCGGAAGACCACGCGCCCGCAAGTCAGGCTGACAGCAGCGCTTCCACTCACAACGTTACCTAGGTACAGCAGTAACTTGCTATTGCTAACAGAGGCAACTTTCTAGGCTTCCTACAGTGGCAGCAGTAGGCAATACGTACAGCGTTACTCTATGTTAGTCTGGTGCGCCTATATCGGTATTGAGTCATGGGATCGATTTTGTACTACAGACTACTTGAGAAAGTTACAGTATGTCTCCGCGATTTCCGGGCAGTCATTCCTTCAAAGTATCTCAGTCTTGCGCCTTTATCGTGCTCTGAAAATAGCCTTTAGCTTGGAGGTTCTTGACTATCCTCATGTCAATGGTGTCTCGGCATCCTTGAGGGGCAGTAGTTGTCAGCCATTCAACGAAGACTTCGGCGAACCTCGTATTAATGCGATGTTGGCGTTTCGCAGCCTGTTCAGCAATATGCGCGTTACTCTGAGGCTCAAGACCATGCAAGATGTTGCCCTCTGTAAGCGATATTGACTGACACATCGCGCCCGTTGCACCCACGAGAATATAGACGCCATCGTCGACCTTGCCGCCCCCCTCATCCCAGACCTTCTTCCACTTGGGTACTTCCTTGTCCCGTGTCACGGCGTTGTAGGCATGAACAACGTGTTTCTCTCCAAACGTTTGGCAGATGTAAGCGTAGATCAGAGCACGTGACAATGTCGAGCTCGCGAGTACGACGTACTTGGCTCTGTACTCTAGGGTTTCTCCTTGGTGTGCGCGAGGACGGGGATGGGGAATGGTCGTCTTCTTGTTGCGTAGCTCTTCCAACGTCTTGTGAATGTATGCGACCTTGGCTGAGCCCTTGCAAGCCTCCAATGCAATGTCCCAGATGAATGAGTGTCGAATTGTGTCGCTGTTCACAAGAGCTGTGCGGAGGTTTTCGTTGTTATTACTGAGACTGCGGTGAGGGTCGAGGATCCGATCTCCGATAAGCTGGTCGGCATCCCAATTGTTGATTGCGGCCATAAGGTTAGGAAAGATGCTGACATGTCGCGCAATGCGGTAGGCCTCGGAGTCTGCGACTGCGCCTGGGGGCATGGTGGGCTTGGACTTCTTGCTGCTCTCTCCCCCTTGGTCTTCCCAGGCCTCCACTTCCTTCTCGTAATGCTGTTTGACCGCGGCTAGCACGCGAGACTCTTCTTGTTCCACGTTAGCGAAGTAACACGCATCGTGCTGCAGATACGTGAAGTTGACAGTAAGCTTTGCTGTGACAACGTTGAGGGGTTTGCGCCAGGGATCCAGACTGTCGGTGTCGCGCATTATGAAACACCACCGAACCATGTCCCGAAAATTGTTCAGCATGTCCTTGATCTCGCCGGACTGGAGTTGCTTGTCGAGCGCGGACTGTACTTTGTTCTTTTCCTTCTCGGTTTTACAACGCTGCATCCCGTCGTGATACTTCTTGTAGCTATTGAGGAGCTTTCTCCACACTGCAGTACAATCTACCCCTTTCAAATTGGCTAAAGCTTTGGCGCCTGGATCGGTGGACTGCTTTTGTACTAACCGCTGGATCACGTGGTCGGCGAATCCTAACACCAGGTCGACCCCGTTCGTGAGAGCTGTGCCCGTCTGACCTACTATACCAGTACGATGATCATTGGGCCTGTAGTCCAAAATGGGGTCGATGATGTGGGTGTAGGTTTGAGTTTTTGTACCCGGGGCGGTATGCAGCTCGTCGACCATGATTATTGCAGCGCAACCAACGAATGTGACCAACCACACCTCGACCCTCACACCTTTGTCGTCTGTCCATATTTGCATGCGACGAGCCTGCCAAGGGCCGAGACCATCAAGCGCAGGCAATCGTGAAGTGTCCATATGCGTCTTGGCGCACAGGCTCAGCTGTGCTCTCAACGCCGCCCTCTTCTTAGTATGCCTCTTGTCGGTCTTTTCTAACTGTTGTTTTAGCCTCTTGTACTGAGGGGGCGCAGAGGTATCGACAAGCGTGCCAAAGATCTTCGTCTTCCAAGACTCGCGAGTTGAGACTATCAAGAACCTAACGCTCGTCTTTTGAGGTCTGAAGTCCGATGTCTCAGGGACGCTGTTTGCCCATTCCTTAGTCGGGTTGTTCAACTTCCACACCTTGTTGTACTCCCCATAGGCCAATCGTGATTTCAACCAGTTAGGGCGACGGTTGACTTCATCCCACTCTTTTGGTGTCATGCTAGAGTAGATGCTGTTCTTCGCACCGCCATAACGCTGTACAATCTCTTCGCCCGTACCGTGCAAGACTATCAGCTTCGGTGGCTTGTACTCTGATCCTTGAGCCAAGTGGGCGCTGCCACCCATGATCATACGCCATGCTTGTACCAATGTTTCAAGGCCTGCTGCACTCGCAACAAAGTAGGTGCATCCAAACAGATTCGGCGTCTCTATCTCGTCTCCGTTCGATTTGAGAGCAGTGTAGGGGAAGTCTGGCGTCGCGCTGATGCCGAGGCGCTGGTACGATCTAGCAAAATTGAGATACCATATGAGGACATCGGTGATCGTCTTGCCCATGCCCATGTCGTCGGCGATGACAAGTGCTCCTCGGTCGCCGGCGAGGACATCCAAGCCATCCTTGGCGCCGACCAACTGATGGGGTAGCGGGTGGAAATCTGGGTTTAAGCCGACCCCAGTTCCGAGGTTGATCTGGTCGCCTTTGAGGTCGTCGAGCGCAAGGCCGAAGGTTTGCGCGGCTAAGTCCCACAAGTCTATGTTCGACTTTTGCGCGTGCGCAAAAGCAGACATACCATCCATCTTCACCTTCATAGTGCTCGAGAAATGCGCGTTTGCCTGGGTCTTAGCTTGTTCGTTCAATGGGGGTTGTTCCGGTTCGCCTTCGTCTAACATGCATTCTTCTAGCACCTCTTCATCGTCTACGAGAATGTCCATGTTGTTACTAGACTCGCTGTCACTAGAATCGCTGCTACCACTATCGTCGCTGATATGTATTGGGTCGTCTAGTCCGCTACCGTGGTAGCTATTAGAAGGGAAGGTCTCGACAAACTTGAGAAAGGACTTAGGTGCGCTGGACGGTGGTTTGGCAGGTCTGGCGAGCGGTAGCAGATTCACGGGTGTGAACGACGAGGGTTGAAGTGTGCGGGGGAAGGCGATGCTGTTATTCCTGGACATGTATGACGAGAACGGACCTACAGGATGCTGCTTGTGTGCGCTGTTGCTAGGTGTGGATTCTTCCCTCGACCAGGATAATGGATGTATGTTGGCCGCCAAATCTAGTATCTCCTTGAGTGTCTTGGGTGTAAGCTCCTTACTTTCCGGTGGGACGGCTTCGGAGGAGGCAACTTGCATGTGGGTGGCATCTTGTTGCTGGTCACCTTGCACCTCTGCTGGCGGGGCGGGCTCGGAGGAGGCAACTTGCATGTGGGTGGCATCTTGTTGCTGACCATCTTGCACCTCTGCTGGCGGGGCGGGCTCGGAGGAGGCAACTTGCATGTGGGTGGCATCTTGTTGCTGGTCACCTTGCACCTCTGCTGGCGGGGCGGGCTCGGAGGAGGCAACTTGCATGTGGGTGGCATCTTGTTGCTGACCATCTTGCACCTCTGCTGGCGGGGCGGGCTCGGAGGAGGCAACTTGCATGTGGGTGGCATCTTGTTGCTGGTCACCTTGCACCTCTGCTGGCGGGGCGGGCTCGGAGGAGGCAACTTGCATGTGGGTGGCATCTTGTTGCTGACCATCTTGCACCTCTGCTGGCGGGGCGGGCTCGGAGGAGGCAACTTGCATGTGGGTGGCATCTTGTTGCTGGTCACCTTGCACCTCTGCTGGCGGGGCGGGCTCGGAGGAGGCAACTTGCATGTGGGTGGCATCTTGTTGCTGACCATCTTGCACCTCTGCTGGCGGGACGACTTTGGAGGAGGCAACTTGCGTGTCGGTTACGTTCAATCTAACCGTCGTGACAAACACTACGGCTGTGCCAGCTGGGATTTCTCGCATAGCAAAGTTGAATCCACCTTGGCTTCCAATTCCGATATGCTGATTTGCTCTTGGAGCGATAAACAAGCGGCCCTTGAAGTCGAATCCATCGAGTCCTAGGCCTTGCGCAGTTTCGTAGCATTGCTCAGCTTCGTCGCGTAGTTTTTCCCAGTTGGGGATGCCCTCCCAACATATGTCACTGAATTCGACCATGCTGACTACTTCGCTGATCTCTCCATCCTTTACGGCGCATATATGTACCTGTGTGTCGAGATTTGAAGCGGTTGGCATGGGAGGATTAGCAGGCTTGTCGTTGTTCGGAGTAGGCGTGAATCCTGTAGGAACGGTTCTGGATCGAGAGCGCTTAGGTGGGTGGTCTTTGGAGTTGTGCGTTGATTCTGGCGATAACTCGCGCTTTTGGAGTGTAGAGGTTGCCGTCAAGGGGTTGGGGGTTGGGGCTTTAGCATGGTCGCCTTCCGCTTTACGCTTCCTCAGGCGATTGAGAGAATGTGTGATCAACTTGCTAATCGCCATTGTCCTCCACGCCTTGGGTTCGTTGCGGAAGTCGGGTACGGACTTCCAGACCAGGGCGTGTAGGTTCTTGTTCAGGTCTTCATTGGCAGTGTCGCTGAGCTTTGCTGCACCTCGATTGCGTGCATCGGGGTAGTTGTCCACAAGAATCTTGTCAATCGTCCTGGCTATCTCCTTTTGTCTGGTGGCGTCGTCGATGCCGAAGCCGCGGAAGATCTCTGTTTGGTTCCCCGAGTAGCTAAGGGAGCTGGGGTCGCCTGCCGGTGGATGGGCGGGTGACTGCGTGTTATCGTCCATCCTAGTCACCCGTGGTAGAAGGTGTATGCAGGTTGACGATGCTGCGGTACGTGGTGGGTGGGTGGTGTTGCGGCGAGCGTCGCAACGTTCGTGTTGTGGCAACATGCGCGAGGAAACAGCCGGAGAGCGGTGAAAAGTGAAAGGGGAAGCTCCCAGTAATTTTAGCCTCGTCGCCCGTACTGAGCCTAGTAGAACGATGACCAGGAGTAGGGCATAGTATAGCCACCCGGTTCTGGCGTGAGCGCTCACTGTTGAGCATTGCGGGTACAGCGCACAAGACTCTGACGCGGGCTCACGTTGCGTACGCGCGAAACAGAGAAAGTTGATAAAAGATATGGGGATCACCCGAGTGTATAGAAAGCGAGCAGAGGGAGAAGAGAGACAAGGAGCAGGGAAAGTAGGGAGAGACATGGGGATCACCCAAACGCAGTTCTGGCCGTCATCGTGAACTGAATCGAGCATAGAAGTTGATAGAACCAAACAAAAGAAAGCGAAAAGAGATATGGGGATCACCCAGCCGTAGGACTAACTGTAGTCGCGAAGGAGAGAGCCAAGACGTAGCCGGCTACACGCTGCGCATTGCTGTGGCCTTGACGCTCGCTAGATCTCCCATTCACCTTGGCATGTCCTCGCTTATTTGTATGGCCGGTCCGATAGTTATCTTCCTATTGCCCAAAGGTCGACTGGCTGTCCACTTCTGTCTCTTGGTACCAACTTGTAGAACTCGGGTGATCCCCATATCCTCTTCGCGTCCCTATCGTTCTCCATCCAATCCTTCTTTTCACGTGTCTTTATCTTGCTCCTCGCTTCCTCACGCACAACCCAAGGTGAGCAACGCAAAATTTGCTTGGCGTTAGCGTCTCTCGCGCTCGCGCTACCTAGTCCTGCACAAATAACACTTTCCTCCACACCAACTACTTGACACCTTCCCCGAATTGCTTCTCTTGAAAGCAAACCACTCTCAACGTCGATATCTCTACCTACCCATTGACCCTTGTCGGTAAGTTGTTGTGGCCTCCTGTTCCGCTGATCGATTGCTAACGATGTGCTGTCCGTATAGAAACAAAGTCTCACCTACCGTTGAAACTCTGTTTTTGCATATCGTCCAGCATGGCCGACCAGTCTGTCATGCACTACATGGTCAATGACCGGCCGACGTCGGCGCCGCATGATACAGAAGTCTACGACCAGGGCATTGCTGTCTTGGAGGCACCCGGCAAAGACTCTGTCCAGCTCGGAGGCCTTCCCGACGCCCCTGACCGAGAGAAGCACGCCTGCTTCACCTGCAAAGAACCAGGCCACAGGGCCAAAGATTGCCCCAAGAAGCTCGAACAGCAAGCGTGTTCCAACTGCGGCGAGGTTGGCCATGTCTACCGCGACTGTCCCACGAACGAGTGCTTCAACTGCGGTGGTCACGGGCACCTCTCCAAGCAATGCCCTAGTGAGCCAGCAGCAGACCAGGGCCCTAGGTGCAACGGCTGTAACCGTCTCGGCCACGTTGCCTCGGATTGCTTCTATCCCCAGCCGATCAAAACCCGCAAGTTTCGTGCTCCTAAGGAGGACGCCTCCAAGGAGGACGTCTCCAAGGAGGACGTCTCCAAGGATGGCAAAGACGAGCTTCCTCCTGCCCAAACCATGGCCCCACCACTGGATAAACCTAGCTTCACAACAAAGTTATTCACTCGGAAGATCCCTCACTATGTCTCCTCCGTTAGTGTAGAGATGGATATTTCCTATCCGAGCGACGACGCTAGTATCACCCTCCGTGGCCACGCTCATCGGGCAGCCTCCATTACCCTGACAGCCCACAACATCGTCAACTGCACTGTACTTCCCATGAAGATCACCGATGAGTTCTTCACCTCAAGGGTTTCCCAAGAAGATGTTAAGCGAGCTGCTAGTAAGCTTGCACTCAGCGAACTAGGGATGCTCCTACACTTCCGCTTCGACCTCCAAACCGAACAACCTGACGGACAACCTCTGAACTCCCGCCCCCTCTACGGATTGGGGTTCTTCTCCCACCAGAACTTTGGGATCTTCGATGAAGTCATCCATCGTGCTCGCGATATCCTCGAGAATGGCGGCGAGGGCACCGTGCTGCACTTCTTCACGGTCGCCACAGAGTCAGCACAAGAGCGCATGGATACCGTGTACAAAGAGATGCAAGCTCAATACAAGAACGACCCGATTCTGCTCTACTGGAAGGACTGTCGTGTCAACCCTCAGACTGGCATGGAGATCTCTGTCGACAAGCAGCCGAAAGGATTCAAGGTCCCTCCCCAGTGGGCATTCCAGAACAACACACAGTACGTCACCGTGCACTACCAGAACCTTGTCCACGAACTGCGCAAGGCCGCCAAGCAGAAGGGTTTCGAGATCACCGACACCAAGATTATGAAGGTTCGCGGCGGCGGTGACCGGTTATACTACGCCGAGCTCAGGGTACCAGAGGGCGCCAGCTACCGCGAGGGCGCCTTCGTGGACATCCAGTTCAGTCCCTACCAGGAGCAAGCGGACACCTGGCGATTTGAGATCAAACCGTCCGCAGGCATCACGCCCGCTAGCTACATAGGCGGCTTTCTCTACCGCCCTCGCTTGGGTGCATCCTTCGCCGAGCAGCCCCTGTTCAAGGAGGGCGTTCACTACAGCTGTGCATTTAACTATCGTACTTTGCCTGAAGCTGAAGAGGCATTGCGTAAGCTTCGCGGCATCTACGTCTTTGCTCGCTTGAACCCTGCCACCGTGGGAATCAAGCGCCAGATCAACGCCCTTAACCATTACTTCCGAGGCGGCGATGCCTTTAGCGATGTCACTCAAATCCTCCACAACTCCTACCTTCGCTTCCCAGACGACAAGATCGTGGACTACTTCGCCGGCATGTTCGCGTATTTGGGAGACAACGGTGCTAAGGACAGCATCATGGAGCGTCTGAACCGCTCACTCCAACCCGACGTTTTGCAGAAGCTTCGCGCCCTTGCCGGTGGTGTAGCGCTCATCCAAGGTCCTGGTGGCGTTGGCAAGACACGCATCATCGAGGCTCTGGCTGTTGCGCACTACGAGGCTCAACAAACTGGCGTTATCCATGGCCTTGGTCGCCTTGCTGCTTTCTGGGTCACGTCGCCGTTGAACAAGCAGCTCGACGACGCTATGCTCAGGATCTACACGGCCTGCCTAGAGCGACGGAAGGAGCTCAAGGCCGCTGGCATCCAGGCACGTTTCCCTATCGTAATCCGACGCCATATGAAAGAGACGGAGACAGCGGTTGTTCGCAAGGAGTCCGAAGCTGCTCGCAACGTCCTGCTAAAGAACGAGAAGCCGCCCTACTTTGAATACATCGAAGAAGAGCACTTCACCAAGGACCAGCTGAAAGAGCAGGCAGCGGCTTACCAGGAGAAGTCCAGTGAAGACAGGCGGACCATGGCGTTCCTTGACGCACTGACAGTGGACTCGCAATTCCGCATCCTTCTTGAGACGTCCGAGACAAAGTCGTCTTTCACCGACAAGCGACTTCAGTTGGAAATGCTGTCGGAGGGTGCGTGGGTTCTGCGCCTCGCCGGAGTGCCGGAGCGTAATGCCGATACGAACGAGTTAGTGGTACACGAAATCGCCCAACCAAAAAAGTACCGCGATTTCCGTTTTCAGCTCGACCTCTATGCTTCAGGCCAAGAATTCGACGCCGATGACATGCGCCGACTGACTGCTCTCACCAACGAGATCATTAGGGACCTCGCTCAACTGGCCGTAGCCATTGGCATGACCTCCGACGTAATCTCGCAGCCGCGTACTCATACGCTCGAGCAGCCGTATGCCGTTCATCACGACGAGGCTGGCAAGTTAAGCGAGTCAAGCACGCTCGCTCCTCTCGTGTACACGCACGCCTATAATAACGAGGGCCCGCTGATGGTCGAGCGCAAGGCCATAACACCCCACCTGTTCTTCGGCGATATCCATCAGCCAAAGCCTTCTGCTGCCGGTGGTTCGGAGGAACGTCACGTCTTCAGTGATTAGCAGGACCTACCTTTCTTCCATCGTGCGATGCTAGGCGGCTGTACCACTATTTACCTGCACACACAGTACCGCTTCAATTCCGACATCAACGCTCTCACCAACCACATCCTTCCTCGTGGCCGTATGGAAGTGGCCCCCGGGGTAGATGACCGGGAAGAAAACATTCGCGCCATGGAGATCGCGATGGAGCAGTTCAACATTTCCTCCGGCCATCGCGTCATCTTCGTCAGCGTCAAAGGTAGCCACGACATCGTCGGTGCCACCAAGTCTCGCTACAACAAGGACTTCATTCCCTATACCCTCCGGGCCGTCTGCAAGATGATCGCTGGCGGGTTTTCTAGTAAGCAGGTCGCTATCATCACCCCGTATGTAGCGCAAGTTGCCGCTATCCGCTTCGTATTGGCTAGATTCATGGAGCACTTAGCCAATCAGGTTGACGAGGAGGAGCTGTTCAAACTTAGCGTCCAGCTGCGAGACGTCGAAGTCTTCACAGTCGACAAAATGCAGGGCGCCGAGAAGGAAGGTATTGTATTCGACACCACCAACGCTGGCGACCTCGGTTTCGTCAAGCATACCACACGAATGCTCCTAGCCGTTGGACGCGCGCGTTCCCTCCTCGTTATCGTTGGTAATCCTGTGAGCGTCCTCGCCGAATACACTGGTGCGACCGACAAGGACAAGCGGTACGTCAAGCTCGCCTACTACAAGGTTTGGAAATGGTGCCTAGACCGAAAATCCGCCATCCAATTGCACGTTGATCCAGAATTAGCTCAAGGTTGGTGCGAGTTCAACCCCCCGTTCAATGTCGCCGAGCATATAGAGGCCTTCGCTGCGGGCTCTCAGGCCACTGAAGAGCCCATAAAGATGTTTCCCGATGCCAACTACGGACCTCTCCCCACATTTTCCACAGCCTCCCCCGTCGACGGTGATAGAATTGATTTCTATTCCGGTGGAGATGACTGGAATCGGGATGACGCCAAGGACAAGCCAAATGATGATGGGGTTCCTTTCTATTCCGGTGGAGATGACTGGAATCGGGATGACGCCAAGGACAAGCCAAATGATGATGGGGTTCCTTTCTATTCCGGTGGAGATGACTGGAATCGGGATGACGCCAAGGACAAGCCAAATGATGATGGGGTTCCTTTCTATTCCGGTGGAGATGACTGGAATCGGGATGACGCCAAGGACAAGCCAAATGATGATGGGATTCCTTTCTATTCCGGTGGAGATGACTGGAATCGGGATGACGCCAAGGACAAGCCAGAGGGTGAGGATCACGCCGACGATGGTGGAGACGAAGCCAAGGACAAGCCAGAGGGTGAGGATCACGCCGACGATGGTGGAGACGAAGCCAAGGACAAGCCAGAGGGTGAGGATCATGCCGACGATGGTGGAGACGAAGCCAAGGACAAGCCAGAGGGTGAGGATCATGCCGACGATGGTGGAGACGAAGCCAAGGACAAGCCAGAGGGTGAGGATCACGCCGACGATGGTGGAGACGAAGCCAAGGACAAGCCAGAGGGTGAGGATCACGCTGACGATGATGAGGATCACGCCGGCAATGATGAGGGTCACGGTGGAGATCAGTGCAGCAACGTAGCACACGACTGGAACCAGTACGATTGAAAAGGTTCTAGAGACGCTGGAGGTGATTTGGAGATCAAGGAAGACAAGCCTCCCAGTAGGATAGTGTGGGACTAGGCTAATATCGATCTCTTCTTGTTCTTTGAAAGCCAGTACGTAGTAATGAAGAGAAGTAGTAGAGTAAGAGTTTATGCGCTTACTCTATTCCTCTTAAAGTGATAATACACTGTATCAAAATAATAAACGTGCTGGTAAAAGACGCAAGCACAACACTGTTGAAAGACACTGTAATAAATCGCGGTAAAGGTGTGTTTCCTAAACACCTTGAGTTCACCGTATGCAGCTGTATATGTTTGACAATAGATGGGTTGGAAGTAAAGCCCTGAACTTCAAGCGGTTCTGGAGAGTTGCGGCTACGTTGGGGAGAAGAGGAGTTAAGGCAGAAGAGGATTTTGGAGGAGAAGTAATAATATACTGTATGTAGAACTTATACGGGTGTATAAAGCTGTAATATGTAGTATAGTAAGGTACAATAGGTGGTACAATAGTTGGTAATATGTACTATAGTATGTTGTATTATACATTACGATATATCACGGTTGATGTTGCAGCAAGTTGAGGTTCATGTTGCAGCAAGTTGCGGTTGATGTTGCAGTAAGTTGCGGTTAATGTTGCAGCAAGTTGAGGTTCATGTTGCAGCAAGTTGCGGTTAATGTTGCAGCAAGTTGCGGTTGATGTTGCCGCAAGTTGAGGTTCATATTACAGCAAGTTGCGGTTAATGTTACAGCAAGTTGCAGTTAATGTTGCAGCAAGTTGAGGTTCATGTTGCAGCAAGTTGCGGTTGATGTTGCAGCAAGTTGAGGTTCATGTTGCAGCAAGTTGAGGTTCATGTTGCAGCAAGTTGCGGTTGATGTTGCCGCAAGTTGAGGTTCATGTTGCAGCAAGTTGCGGTTGATGTTGCAGCAAGTTGCGGTTGATGTTGCCGCAAGTTGAGGTTCATGTTGCAGCAAGTTGAGGTTTATGTTGCAGCAAGTTGAGGTTCATGTTGCAGCAAGTTGAGGTTTATGTTGCAGCAAGTTGCGGTTGATGTTGCAGCAAGTTGAGGTTTATGTTGCAGCAAGTTGAGGTTCATGTTACAGTAAGTTGCGGTTAATATTGCAGTAAGTTGCGGTTGATGTTGCCGTAAGTTAAGGTTGATGTTACAGTAAGTTAAGGTTCATGTTACAGCAAGTTACGGTTTATATTATAGTAAGTTAAGGTTTATATTATAGTAAGTTAAGGTTTATATTATAGTAAGTTAAGGTTTATATTATAGTAACTTTTAATAAATATTAAAGTTAGTATTACCTAATCTTTTAAAAATTTATATATCTATTAGTATAAATAGTTAGTAATCCTTTTACTATATCTTTAAAAAATATACTTTCTACTAAATATATTTATAATAATTAATTTTTTTCTTTCTTATTTATTATTTAATAATATTACTATAGAAGTAATAAAACTAGACTACTTTTACTTTATAATAATAAAGTAATAAATAAAGAAAAAGTATAAAATAAAGCTAGTTAAATTAAATTTTATTTAAATAAGTAGAATAATAAATACTAAAGTAAGAATAAAGTTATTAAGTATTTAATTAAGTAATAAGTAAAGATAGTTTAAAGCTATATTAACTAAATACTAGTTACTACTAAGTAAGACTTTCTTATATTATCTTTATAAAAGAAATTTATACTACTATATATAAAACTTAAATAAAGATTAAGAATTTATAAAGTTTTACTATAATTAAGAAACCTTTTAAAAAAAGTTATTTATTTTACTTAACTAAGGGTAAGTATATAGTATATATTAATATATTAAATAAGATTTTTTTACTTTTTTATTTATCTATATTCTTATATAAAGGTTTACTTAGATTTAATAACTTTTAACTACTTTATAAAAAGAAGAAAAGAGTATAACTTATATTTAAGATAAAGATATTTATAAAGTAAAAGAATAAAATATTTAATACTTTAAAATAAAAAATATTTTATAAAAATTTAGTATTTTTTCTTTAAGAAAAAAAAGTATAATAAAGTATTAGTAACTACTAAGTATAGTTATTTAAAAAATAAGAAGTAGTTTTTTATAATTTATTATTTTATAATAACTAGTTACTTCTAATTAACTTACTATATAATAAGCTAAAGCCTAATTAGTTTATTCCTTAATAGGATCTTAGTTATATATATAAAGTATACTACTTATAGAATCTAAGTAGTAAGTAGTTTACTTAGATTCTATACTAGTAAACTAAATAAATAATACTCTAAGCTACTACTTCCTAAATAACTTTTAAACTATAGCTTTCCTTAACTTCTTTTCTTATTTAATAAAATAATAGTATACTTATATAATAGCTCCTTAAGTATAGCCTTTTATATACTACTTCTAACTATATAGCTATTTTTAATTAAGTAAACTAGTAGAAAGAAATAATTTTAAAAGTAGTATTTATTAAAAGTTAATAAAAGATTTAAGGTAAAAATAAATTTTTTTTTATTTTATTTAAAAAAAGAGTTTTTAAGTATTTTAAGTAATAGTTAGTATAGTTTTTTAAATCCTTTATTACTAATAGTAAGATTTATTTCTAAAGTATATAGTTTTATTATTTATATTACTATATAGCTAATAATATTATAAGAATAAAATAAATATAAACTTTACTACTATTTTACTTTAACTTTAATATAAATTAATCTTAAAAGCCTTAAGTAACTAAGAAGCCCTAAGTAACTAAGAAGCCCTAAATAACTAAGAAGCCTTAAGTAACTAAGAAGCCCTAAGTAACTAAGAAGCCCTAAGTAACTAAGAAGCCCTAAATAACTAAGAAGCCCTAAGTAACTAAGAAGCCCTAAATAACTAAGAAGCCCTAAATAACTAAGAAGCCCTAAGTAACTAAGAAGCCCTAAGTAACTAAGAAGCCCTAAGTAACTAAGAAGCCCTAAATAACTAAGAAGCCCTAAATAACTAAGAAGCCCTAAATAACTAAGAAGCCCTAAATAACTAAGAAGCCCTAAATAACTAAGAAGCCCTAAGTAACTAAGAAGCCCTAAGTAACTAAGAAGCCCTAAGTAACTAAGAAGCCCTAAATAACTAAGAAGCCCTAAATAACTAAGAAGCCCTAAGTAACTAAGAAGCCCTAAGTAACTAAGAAGCCCTAAATAACTAAGAAGCCCTAAATAACTAAGAAGCCCTAAGTAACTAAGAAGCCCTAAATAACTAAGAAGCCCTAAATAACTAAGAAGCCCTAAGTAACTAAGAAGCCCTAAGTAACTAAGAAGCCCTAAATAACTAAGAAGCCCTAAATAACTAAGAAGCCCTAAATAACTAAGAAGCCCTAAATAACTAAGAAGCCCTAAATAACTAAGAAGCCCTAAGTAACTAAGAAGCCCTAAGTAACTAAGAAGCCCTAAGTAACTAAGAAGCCCTAAGTAACTAAGAAGCCCTAAGTAACTAAGAAGCCCTAAGTAACTAAGAAGCCCTAAGTAACTAAGAAGCCCTAAGTAACTAAGAAGCCCTAAATAACTAAGAAGCCCTAAGTAACTAAGAAGCCCTAAGTAACTAAGAAGCCCTAAATAACTAAGAAGCCCTAAATAACTAAGAAGCCCTAAATAACTAAGAAGCCCTAAATAACTAAGAAGCCCTAAATAACTAAGAAGCCCTAAATAACTAAGAAGCCCTAAATAACTAAGAAGCCCTAAATAACTAAGAAGCCTTAAGTAACTAAGAAGCCCTAAGTAACTAAGAAGCCCTAAGTAACTAAGAAGCCCTAAATAACTAAGAAGCCTTAAGTAACTAAGAAGCCCTAAGTAACTAAGAAGCCCTAAATAACTAAGAAGCCCTAAATAACTAAGAAGCCCTAAGTAACTAAGAAGCCCTAAATAACTAAGAAGCTGTAACCGTTAGGGTTAGGGTTAGGGTTAGGGTTAGGGTTAGGGTTAGGGTTAGGGTTAGGGTTAGGGTTAGGGTTAGGGTTAGGGTTAGGGTTAGGGTTAGGGTTAGGGTTAGGGTTAGGGTTAGGGTTAGGGTTAGGGTTAGGGTTTTGGTTATTATATAGTTAGTATTTAATGGTTTATCATTGAAAACTATTTTGTTTATTTTTGAATATGTTTAACATAGAATATTATTATGAATTATTGGTATAAATTATGGCAAGCTATAAAAGTAATAAGTTTAATTAAGAATATTGTACATCCTTAATACATTGCTATTAATTTTAATACTTATTATCGTTAAAATTAACCATATTCCCTTTATGGACCAAACAGGTATATGATTACGATAAATAAGTTGAAAAAATAAGTGAATAAAACACTCCGCGAATTTTTTTTTCTTTTGCCTAAACATATAAGTAACCATAAGCAAAAGAAAAAATAAGGTAAAACGGATGCTCTACCAATTGAGCTAATTTCTTTTTTTTTTTATGGGGGCTTTAAGCAAAAGTTTATTTTACTCTTCTCCCCCTAATTGCTGTGTAAATATAAATATACAGTGCAATTTTCCAGTAAATATCCATTTATTTACTGGGATTTGTTATACTATTTGGTAAAGGTGTTACCTTTCATAACAAGTTAACGGTAGTCTAACCGTTATTTTCTATTTAACTGTTAAGTTTTTCCAGCAAAAAAATAAAACTTTTGCAGGTTTCAGTCGTCTTGTAAGACTTACTTTTTTTTAATATATCATGATATATTAAAAAAAGTTCGCCGGAAACTATTTTTTGTGTCTTAAATCCACAAAAGTATTTTCAACAACAGTAACACCATACATTACAAAAGTAAAGTAGAAGAAGTATAAAACGGTACTTATTTGACCAAATTCAATAAATGGAGACTCAACGTGTTTAGCCCCTAATTGCATTAAGATTAAGAAATTAGCAACAAATACAAAGAAAGCTGCTTTACTTAAAGGTCTAAATTGCATACCTCTTGATCTACTTACATCTGTAATAGGTAATAGTAATAATATAAGAATAGCTGCGAACATTGCTATAACTCCTAATAATTTGTTAGGTATAGATCTTAATATAGCATAGAAAGGCAGAAGGTATCATTCTGGCACGATAGCTGCAGGAGTTTGCATAGGGTTTGCCACAACATAGTTTTCACTATCTCCTAATACATTAGGCATAAAGAACACAAATAAAGATAATACAAATATAAATGCAAATATTGTAATAAGATCTTTAAATATGAAATAAGGAGCAAAAGATATTCTTTCGTAGTTTCCTGATACACCTAAAGGATTTCCTGATCCAGCTGTATCGTGTAAAACGATTAAGTGCATTAGTGCTAAAGCAGCTAATACGAAAGGTAAAACGAAATGTAATGAGAAGAATCTATTTAATGTTGCATTGTTAACACTGAAACCTCCTCAAATGACGATGAATTTATAATGGATTTTTAATCTCCATTCTCATAAGCTTTAACTTATGTTTAGACTATATCTTAGACCAAACATTTTATTTGGTCCTGGGGTTCTCGTGTCGAGCTTATTGTTGGTATAACTCACTCATTAGTCGTTGAACGTTCTTGATTCATTCAATATGAAATACCGAATCAAGCTCCGCTGCAGATTGTATAATAAATAGGAGGATGTTTATTATATGTCTTTGCATTTCTCCCCATTTGCCTCTGAAACATTACTGCTTCAAGGAGCCCATTTATCACAAAATTTATGGCCGTCTCTTTTTATTCTTTTTTTTGCGTCAAAAAAATGTTTTTTTTTAGCAAAAAAAAGACGAAAAGAGACAATAAACCGTATAAATCAGAAGATTATAAAACTGCCTCAGGAAAATTAAGACTATTATAACGTGTACTTGCACGTAAAGAATTTAACCATTTGATATATTGAATTCCTTTCAATCCAACTAAAGGATGTAGACCAGAAAATGAAAAGAAATTGATAACTTTTTGTATATCAGACTTAGAACTAACACCAAATTGGTTATAAAGTCCTTTTTCTGTTTCTACTTTTCTATTTGTATCAAACACTAATTTAAAAGCTTCAAATAAATTAATATGTATTCTTTGTTTCAACTGAAAACAACCGTCATTATTTGCTTTCACAAAAAATGAACCTTCGGACATTGCAAATCCCACGATTCAATTTCTAAAGAAAAGTAGTTTTGTATAATCCAGGGGTGTTTTTGGTAATTCAAAAGAAGCAGGAATATCTTTAGGAATTTTGTCAAAAGTTCTTATATCATTCTTTAAAATATACATAGCTAAATTAAACTGATCTGATCTAGTTTCAGTTAAAAAGAATATATTGTTATATAAAAACAATGGAAACACAATCTCTTGTAAATCTGTTCTATTAATAACTAACTTACAAGTAGGACTTCTATTATCACGATAAATATTTAATTTTCCTACTTTTAGTACTGAATTTATGTATTGCAGAGTAGAAAGATCTTCTAAGTGTAATGATATAACAAGTTTCATAGTTATAAATCCTTTAGTTGTTTTGGTTATTTGTATATACCCATCTCCATCAACTAGTCCGGCAAAAAAAGCCAATAATGATGAAGGAATATTAAGGTATTCTTGGTTTTTTAGTCTAGAATTGTTTTTTCCCTTCTTTAAAGCATTTTTGTGTACAGTACCTATAACAGGTAAAGTACTTAAAATAATTGCTTCTGAATAAATTTTTGTGATTTCTTTTGACTCAACAATATCTTGTCCTACTCAAGGGATAGCACTCATAAGGTTAGTAATACAAAATTCACAATAAGATGGTTGCTTTTACTAATTTTTAATAGGAGAAAAATTTGATTTAGAGTAAGCTTTTATTCTTTTTATGCGTTTAGCGACTACTAAACCTTCTTTATTTTTTACAGGTTTACCATCATTTAAACGAGCAGTTATAGTATTATTACTTACATGGAGAAATTTAGCACATGAAATTCCATTAGTAAAATAATTAAAAGAATTATTTAAGAAATAAGCTTTTATAATGTAAGTAGATCGAATGTATTTTTTTTCCGAAATTATCATTGCTCTACCCTCAGAATCAATATGTATTAAAGGTTCTGCTTTAATTAAAAGATCTAATTCTGATTTAACGATTTCATCCAATATGAGAGGGTTTAAGTTTGTAGATAATCTATTATTATTCATACAATCTCCCAGTTTTATTATTAACTCTTTACCTTTTTCAGTTAAATGTTTACCCTCTAATAGTAAAAAAGCTATTGTTTTAAAATCTGAATAATCTTTAAATTTTTTAGTTCTAAATTCAAAACTGTCTAAGTAAGGAATTAATACATTATGAATAAAATCAATTTGGTAGATTTCTAATATAGAAATAGGCCTAAAATCACTATTTACTTTTTTATCGGAAATATTAATTAGTTTAGTAGTACTACCTAACATATAAGAGTGTTCGTCTAATAAACTTAAAATAAATTCACGTATTTTTTCTAAAACTTGTCTATTTACCGAAGTAGTGACAAGTGAAACACGAACAGTCATATCTTGTTTATTTAAGTAAAATGACCCATCTCCTTCTAAAAAACCTACCAAATAATTACCTGTAATTCTTATATTATGATTTGCAGGTAAAACAAAATTAACTCTATTAGAATTCATATTTTGTTTCAATTCAAGAATATTTGAGTATATTTGTAGTATACTTAATTCATTAGATTTACGATTTTTAAATAAGAAAAATGCTTCTTTAAAGTCTAAATAATCCAAGTATTTAGTAGTATTTAATGGAAATTTTTCAAACAAAGGTATTAATATTGTTTCAATATCACTTAATTGAGATATTGAAAATACTAAAGTGTTTCTCTCAGTATTTAACCTACCGCAAGCTAAAACATCTTTTATACGTTCTAAAATTTTTCTATCGTCTATGTGTAAAGCAATTCTAAATACAAATTCAAAACCTCCTACTTCTCCTTTTTCATTTTTTCTTGTCCTTATTAAAAAATTAGATTCTGCTTCACAAAGACCTATAAATCATTCTATAAAATTACTATCTATAGGTGATTTAGGTAATACTTTATGGACACCTTTTAATAAATCATCCATCTTATCGTTTTTATTCTCATTCTGTTTCCCTTCATAGGGAAAATGAGTTGAAAAATAGATTTGATAACACTCTGATAAAAAAGGTGCGATTAAAAAAGTAATACTTTAAACCTTTGATTTGCAACCCAGCATCTATTAAAAAATGGGAAGATACTGATAAATTTATCTAAAGGTGGAGGCGCGACTCTCCTATCGCTAACTTTCGTTAACGGATCGGACTATATCTTCATCTTTTTAACAATATAATTACTTTTATAAAACTTATTTAAATGCTTTTACTTTTATTAAAAAAATGTACCACGTATAGTCTCTGAAGAACCAAAAGTTGAATTCGTTATATACAGCTGCGCTATATTTAATATAGGTTCCTGCTGATTGTCTTTTAAGAGTTTCCAGCAATTAGTGGTATTTTATTACAGCTATTACTTCGCCTATTTAACTGTAGCCAAATCTTCAATTTACTTATTCTAGTTTATTTAAACTCTTAGTGTTTAAATAAGTAAATCATGTACACCATACTTATCTTTATAAAGATAATTGTAATAAAATACAGTATAATGCCTTGTGTTTCAATATAAAACCTATATATACTGAAAAAAGATTCCGACTGTACATTAAGCAGCATTTCAGCTACCCACCTGTGAACCAGTCTGTAGCGATATTTTATTCTACCGACGGTCTTTATACTAAACAAATATATTTGACCGTTTTCACAAGCATTGCTGCAAAATCATATTGGGTCCTTTTATATTAAAAGGGGGACCTAATAAGTTTTAAATAAATATTGCCTTAAAAGATTCTGCAACTATATATAACTAATAAAAATATAACTAATAAAAATATAAACAAATAGGCTTTGCTTCTGTTTGTTTATAATTAAAAAAAAAAACTAATACAAACTTAAACACCTTCAAATACAACATGGTCCCTTATTTTACCAATCATCCTATCCACTATCTCCAAAAACATGCATTATATCTAAGTCCGTCTTCAAAAGCTATATTTTCTATTTTTCCCTTACAAAGAAGATGAAACGTATCATAGAAAGGACAAATCGTAAGAAGGGTACTTATCTGGTTACGGTACAAAGTCCGGATATCTCCGATCTAATGAGTCAGATATAACACTCCACCTAATGAGTCAGATAAAACACTGCCCCTAATGAGTCAGATATAACACTCCACCTATCGAATCATTCAAGCTTATCTGGTGATATGTCCACCTTCCGTATTAGCCGGCCACCAAGAAGGTGTGTGGTGGTGGGAGGGGTCACATAACTTTCCACCATTTGGAGGTTGCGACATTATCTTTAGCCAAGACGTTAAAACGTCCGTTCTCCTAGATCGCCGATTGCTGTG
Source organism: Alternaria dauci (assembly GCF_042100115.1). Classification (NCBI taxonomy): domain Eukaryota; kingdom Fungi; phylum Ascomycota; class Dothideomycetes; order Pleosporales; family Pleosporaceae; genus Alternaria; species Alternaria dauci. The sequence continues at coordinate 3,331,051 of NC_091274.1, forward strand.
CGTGATAGATAAAGTCTCACCAATCAAAACATACAAGCTTATCTTTTTTCCGAATGGATGACGTGTCTGTATTCCCGGATCACTGGTGGATGTGAGTCACATAATAATGCACCAATAGGAGGTTTCAGTTTTATCTTATATTGTTCAGATGACTTCTACTCATTTCAATGATTGGAAGATTCGTCTACTTGGCTGCATAGTTGCCTGCTTGGTACAACGGTTGCCTTCTTGGCACAGTGGCTATGTGCTTGGCACAGTGGCTATGTGCTTGGCACAGTGGCTATGTGCTTGGCCTTTTACAGTATAACTACCACCCTTTTCACTCAACTAATTCGTGTTCACCTCACATACTTACACTTCAAAAAAAAAATTCGTGTAAAATCAACCAAATTCACCTCAATGTCTTCTACTCTTTCCTCAACCCCTTCTTCTGTCGAAGTTTCAACAACTCAACCTATTCACCAAAACCTCCCCAGGTTTTCTTCTGAACGTCTTATTTTTCGACCACTCTTTGAGTCGGATTTTGAAGCCTATCACCTCCTCCTGAAGCAACCTGAACCTATGCGTGGTTACGGCCTTGACGCAATGCCCGAAACGAACACAGCTCGACATTGGTTCAATCAATTACAAGACCAAAAAAGAGTCGGAATCTTTCTCAAAAACTCAGATGAAAGGGAGGGAGAACTTATCGGTGAGGGATTGGTCCTTAAAATGGACAAGCAATGGCCTAGAGTCCATTATGTGTTCAAAAAGGAGTACTGGGGTCATGGATACGCCACAGAGTTCCTGAAGGCATTTTTGTCCGTTTGGTGGGATCTGCCCCGTGAAAATACAAGCATCCTTGTTGAGGAAATCTCCCTCGATAGCCAGGAGAAACATAAGGCAACTGAGCGATTGTGTGCTGAAGTTAAGATGGATAATAAAGCAAATCAAAAGGTGGTGGAAAAGGCAGGGTATGAGTTTTGTGGAGAAGTAAAAAACCAGGTTAAGGAGATCTGTGCCTTTTGGCGTATCATCTGTCCGAAAAAGGAAGAAACGGTTTCTTGATGTTAAGAATTTGTCCTGAACAGTTTTTTTTTAGGAGTAATGGTTGTTTTAATGGAAGTTTACATATTGATTGTCTGGTTAGAGTATTCAACATACTCTACTTTGTTTATGTTATTTAACCAAGAATGAAATTTAAATTTACCATTTTTTATTTTTATTTTTTTTTATTTTTTTAGTTATACATTTCAGGCAAAAATTTACCTCATAAAGACATTTGCCCATAAGGAAGAACATACAAACTTACTTATTATTAATATATTAACAATAAGCTAAAATAACTTTGAATTCGTATATTTTATTAGTTAAACACATCTAACTAAAAGTTTCGACTGTACATTAAGCAGCATTTCAGCCACCCATTAGTGACCCAGTCTGTAGCGACCCTTTATATGGCCGACGGTCTTAAAGTTTATTAAGCTTCTTTAACCGTATTCACTAATATCGCCAAATAATATAAAATATTATTCTATAACCCCGTCGGGCTATACCACTTTAATCTTTTTTTTTTTATAAAAATTGCAAAAAGATTTTTACTCATGGGACTATGATTTATATAAGAATATAAATATAAATTTTAAAATGTAATTTTTAAAGTATAGAAACAATTTTTGTTACTTTTTTTTTAACATATATGAAATATATGTAAAAAAAAAGTTAGAAAAAGACCTATTTATTACGAGACATATCTTCTACTATTCATTGTCTTTTTACCAATTTCTTTTCTGTCTGTAATGCTCTCCTAATGGTTTTTTCATTACAGTTAATAGCTTTAGCTGCTTCTAAAATAGTAGGATATTGACCGTAAATAGTTCTATCTAAGTTGTACAACACAACAGGTCTTGTGTTAACTATACACTTTTTCTTAGTTTCATCTGACATAGGAGGTTTAAGTAAAGCTTTTTCTCTAATTCTTTCTATTGTTTCATGAGATAAATTTTTACCTTTATTTAATTTACCTATTTGTTCCCTAAATTTTTCTTTGAATAATTCATTATTCAAAGAAAAATTAATCGCATCACTATAAATATCTTTCATCTTTTGACGATCAATTTCAGTGTGTTTATATCCGAAACTAGTTAGAAAAAAAGTAAAAAAATTATATTTTTTTATTTTTTTTCTTACTGCTTCTGTTAAAATATTGTAATTAGGTACTAATAATTTTAAGTATTTATCTTCTAAACGCAACAATTCATGGTTATTTTCTTTGATAACAATATTAGGATATAAATCTAATACAACAAAAGCAAAATTTTTCAAATCATACTTTTTAATGGCTAATTTAACTATTTTGCTACCCCTAAAATAAATAACATGGTTGCAGAATCTAGCATAAAATCTACCAGTTGAGGCAGAACCTATATAATAATCTTTAGTTGTTTTATTAATTATCATATATATACCACTTAAACCTCTTGTATCATTTAATATTTGTTTTCTAGCCCTTGTTTTTTTTCCTACGTTATGAAATAACGTCGAAAAAAAACTAGGGGCTGACCCTTAGGGAAGACCCCCGATGGGGCTCATCCCAAAGGGATAGTTTCTTCTAAATTTAAATTTTCATAGCAATACACAAGGTTTAAACCTAACTCATTAATAATTGTTTCTAGTCTTTCAGACATTATAGTACTATTTGAAGAACTACTTGTAGAATATCCTCTTTTTACTATACTTTTGTTAAATAGTCTTTTACTATTTACTTTAAAATTCATTACATTCTTTTTATTAAAATTTACACTTTCTTTATTACTTATATCAAACCATTTTGGGCTATGTTGGTAACCCAGGAAAGCTGTAGCCATCATTAAGATAAAGATAACAGTACCAATAGTTCATACTAGAGTTCTAGGTGCTCTGTAAGATCCATAGTACATACCTCTACCTATGTGTAAGTAAACTATGAAGAAAAATGCTGAAGCAGTGTTACTATGTAAATAACGTATTAATCACCCATTATTTACATCCCTCATAATATGCTCTACACTATTAAATGCTTCTGCTACACTAGGGTTGTAATGCATTGCTAAAGTTACACCTGTAACAATTTGTATAATTAAACAAAATGCTAATAAAGAACCAAAATTTCACATGTAACTTAAATTTAAAGGTTGTGGTGAATCAACTAAGTAAGAATTCGCTAATCTTAAAATTGGATGACTTTTTAATAATCTCATTTATTTTTTTTAATATTTTAAGCTTATTTCTCTTCAATAAATTATGTTAACAGTTATACTGCTTTTATGACTATTTTACGGATCTATTATAAACCGTAAAATCTTTTATAAATTTCCTCTTATTGTTTATATGTATTAGTATATAGACATTTATACTAATACATTACTATAAAATTCTATGTTTGTTGACCGCTTTTAATGCACATTACTATGAAACTTCCCCAACTAGAACAAAGGATTCCAACAATAACTAATTGTTTTTTTTTGACGTTATTTCGCTAGCGAAATAACTAAAAAAAAAATAAGAGGGCTAGTTGGATAAAATTGAATTTTTTTAACTAAGTAAGAATTCGCTAATCTTAAAATTGGATGACTTTTTAATAATCTCATTATTTTTTTTTTTGTGGGGGCTTTAATAATAATAGGTAAATCCTAAATGAATCTTCTCCCCCGATTCCTGTAGAAATATAAGTCTATCTTGGAATCTTCTCCCCCGATTCCTGTAGAAATATAAGTCTATCTTGGAATCTTCCAGCAATAATAAACATTTATCTACTGGGATATGTAATACTGTTTTGCCGCATGTAATTTAAACACAAGGGAACTGTTTTCATAACATGTTTATTGCATGGCTAAAGTAACCCCCGTTACAATTTGTATAATTAAACAAAGGGCTAATAAAGAACCAAAATTTCACATGCAACTTAGGTTTAATGGTTGTGGTGAATCTACTAAGTAATAATTCGCTAATCTTAAAATTGGATGACATTTTAATAATCTCATTTATTTTTAGCCAAATTTATCATAATGGAGAGTTCTTAGATAGCTTCTATCCAACCACTGTTCTTGTAATAAAAATGAGAAGTTCTAGAAGGATATTGACTCTACAACAATAGTCATAAGAACAAAAAATTGGTTTAATTTCTTGAACCATGATTAGAATAACACTCCGGCATCGATAAGTGCTGTAAAAGTATCATTAAGATAATTTATACCTACAGCCACGTCTTCGTCAGCCCTTCTTCACATGATTTCAGCAAGAGTATGACTCATCCTGCCTTGACTCACGTTTTTATGGAGCTCATCTTGAATCACTTGACGACTGAATCTCATCATAGAGTGTCTTAATCCTATAACATCACTGACCCCATCTTCACTGAAGCCACCTTTCTGTGCTAGCCAGTGAGCGGGTGGTCTGGTGTGGCAAAAACGATAATGTGCATTACATAATGAAGCTAACACATTAAATTTTTAATTTACCCATTTCATAACTATTATATAGCTATTATATAAGTAAAAATAGAGCTAGTCTATAGTACGATTAAGTAAAAATATACCTACTCTATATTACTATTATTATAGCCTTTAACAAACAACTATATATAGGAATATGAGGTATAATCTGCCCTCTATAATTGTTTGCTATATTGTTTGAAATAAATTTACCCCCCCCCCGGAGTAAAAAAAAAGAAAAAAAGAAAAAAAATACCGTTAAAAACTTTTTTGAAAATCACCACAAAACATTCCGCATACACTGTAAGGGTATACAAGTAAGATCTCTAGATCAAATAGAAGAAAAAGAAGTCCAAAGATAAAAAAAGAAATTACGTCCAAAAACACGAGAATCTCTTTTATAATATTTTGTGGGGCTTTAATCATAGGTAAATCATAGATAAATTTTCTCCCCCGATGAATCTTCTCCCCTTATTGCAGTAGAAATATAAATCTAACTTGCAATTTTCCAGTAAATATAAACTTATCTACTGGGATATTTAGTACTGGTTTGCCGCATGTAATTTAAACAAAAGGGAACTGTTTTCATAACATGTTTATAGTAAACAACTACTAAACGTTAAGATTCTCAATGATATATCGACACAAATAAGAATAATCATACAACATCCACAAAATGTCCGTAAAGTATTCCGGCTTCTAAGCCTAAGTGATAATTATTTGTTAAATGATATGGTAGTACACGTCATAGACCAACAGCTAAAAATGCTGTACCTATCCCTTCTAACTTTTTCTTTCATATATTATAATATATGAAAGAAAAAGTAAGAGAAAAAAGTTCTAACCAAAAATATTCTTTAAAATTTATATTATAGTTTCTAATAAACTAGGTAATACTTTATAACCCGAATAGTTTATTTAAAATTTCTATTATAGTTTCTAATAAACTAGGTAATACTTTATAACCCGAATAGTTATAATTATCTTCTTTGTTTAAAGTATTATCTGATTCATGCAAACTTGAATTAGATAGATCTCTTAGAGAATTAGTAGATGATTCATCATTAGCATAATTTTTAGCTTCAGATAATTCTTTTATTTTTTCATTCCTAGATTCTACAAGAGCTCTATTTAAATCTGGTAAATCGCTTACATTAGGAGTTTTCCCTTCAAAAAATTCTTTAACATGAGGATCCTTTCTTAGATCATTTAAGTGTGAATTTTTCTCTTTTTCAGAATCAGGAAGTTTTTCATCTAAAATCATAGCATCATTTGAATTTCTCATTAATTTTTCAATATGTTGTATTTCTTCTTCTAATTCAAAACTTTCCTCCTCCTCGTTGGCTCCATCATTCTTATCAGTACCACCTTTATCACCATCATCGTTGCTAGACCCTTCGGTTTTATATATTATATCCGAAGGAGTACTAGTAGAAGTATTGGCATAAATTATACAAGTATGTATCTTAAGATCCTCAATAGTATATGGACACAAATAGAAACAGTCATACAACATCAACAAAATGTCAATACAGAATACCAGCTTCTAATCCTAAATGATGATTATTTGTTAAATGATATGCTAATACACGTCATAGACCAACAGCTAAAAATGCTGTACCTATCATTACCGCGTCTATCTTTACTTCAGCATATCGAACAAGTTATACGTGTTTAACTTTTATAGTTATTACATATATATGTACTAACTCGCAAACCTTATAACTCCGATTTAGCTAGGACGTAAAGTTATTTCCTTATTTCTAAGGAAGACTGAATACACCTTAATTACAGAAGAGAAGATAGAGTCGAAATATTTAAGATCTATCTCCTTCTATAACAACCGCCATCTACTCGATGCGCTTTTCCTTATTAAGAAATTAATAAAGGTTAGTTCCGCGATAACCCATTTAAGTTTCCTTAATACAAATAAATTTTTACCTCACCCATTATGATTAATAATGGCACTTATTAGACTTTTCACTATATAAGCTGGTATTATTGTCTTTAGGGCTTCCCCGGAGTTTGGCGGTTTAGTATAAGCCTATAATTGAAAATTTACTTCTTAAAAAGTACAAGTACCAAAAGGGAGTTATTATACTTTCATATCCTTGTTGCCACATTTTTGCCTTTTTCATTCTGCTTTTTGATTTAATTAATTAAACAAAAAAAAACAAATAGGGCATGTAAGGAGTCCGTAATTCCACTCTCTGCTTACTGCAAAGGGTAAAAGAAAAGGTGTCAAACCCTTAAAATACTTACTATATCCCTTTATTCATCTTAGATTTTATTGGACAAACCAAGTCAAATCCTTCTTTGGTTAAATGATCCTTGGCTTTTATTATTTTGGCTACTTTACACCAAGCATCAAAATCTTTGGATTTTACACCTCTTATGTTGAATTCACGGAAAAACGGCATAATTTTTTCATAATTGCCTGCAAAATTCATACATTCAAAATATACCGTAGTTCGGTTTGCAGAGGTTGAACGGTATGCACCGCAACCAAAAAAATCCACGAAACTACTAATTAGTGATGAATCCCTACTATGCTGAGATATACTAAATACTAATCTTAAGTAAAATTTAGAAGAAGATTTGTTTTCAGTTATCGCAAAACAACCATCTCCGGAAACAAAACCCGCCATTCACTGTCCAACTTTCATCCATTGGGTGCTACCTGGCTAACTTTTTTTTTTGTTCATAATTATGAACAAAAAAAAGTAAGTAAGAGGAATTTCATAATTGACCGAAGACTTAGCTTTAGCAAGAATTTGCATACTTTCAACTAAAGGTCTTAATGTTGGCACAGTATCAGGGAAAGCAGCCTTTAGTTCATCGTTTAAACCCAGATTAATAGAAGCTTTAAGAGACAAAATTTTCTGTAACCCTTTCATTGTTAAATGTTCCTTTGTATTAATAATATCTACAACGGATTTAAAGAGAAGAAAATCTGCAAGCTTTTGAGTAATTAGAGGATATTTAATAAAGTGAGGAATAATAACAGTAGTTAACTCTTCTATAGAAGATACGTAGTACCCACAGTTATTTTTCCCCTCTGTTATTCTCCCTATACCCCCAAAATAAGCTTGAATTTCTTTTAAAAGCGGCAAATCTCGAGAATGAAGATGGATATAAAAGATATATTCTATATTTCAAGGCAGTTGAGTTATTTTAGATTTAGATTTTCTAACTCTAATAGAAAAACAACCTTCTGCGAACTTTTTTTTTAATATATCATGATATATTAAAAAAAAAGTTAGACAAATCCTGTAATAAACCAAGGATCTAATTGGAAATTTAGTGGACCTAATGGTAGTAAGTTTTTTTTGTCATTACGAGAAGTAAATGTAAAAAAAGATCTAGAACTATTATACTTTTTTACACTACTTTTCCTGTCCCAATGGGAAGATGAATGTACAATAATTGTTATCGTAAGGGCTCCTTATCCCTTACCTTCCCTTTCTTTCAAAAGGGTTCAGACTATGTCATCAATCAATAAATGATTGCAGGGTTTTCGTGGTAGGCTTATTGTAAATAAAGTACTCACCTACTAGTCGTTGAACCTTCATATATTCCTTTTAATTTTATTTAATATATGCTTGGCTGCATATTGTCCTACATAAACACATATGAATGGTGAACGAGGAGTTCCATGCAATTTACCCTGTTTTCTGTCAACTCTATTCAATAATGGTATCAAATTTAATCGTGTAATTTTTATGGGGAATACCTGCTAATAAACAATTTTTAAGAATTTTACTAGGTATGTTAAGATTTAAGCTACAGTCTGATATACTAGTAAAATATTGTACCTTACCATTACTATCTTCTACTTTTATTTTAAAAAATTTCGACACTAATTTATCAGTACCTCTTAAAAATAAAATTCCCTCTTTTACTTCATAAAGACTTGGCAACGATAATAGATAATTTAACTTTTGCTCCATTAACGCTTTATTTTGATCATAGTTTGTAAGAAAATCAGGATTTAATCTAAAATTATTCATATTAGATTTAATGAGATGAATTAATTCTTTACCTTCATCTAAAGTATGATACCCATAATAAGTAATTTTAACTATCATAGATCAATCTTCAAAGTCTAAAGATTTTTTAGTCAACATACCTTTAGAAAAAATAGGTATTATTCTGTTCATTAAAATATTTATATTATTTATTTCTAATATTACAGAACCAGCTGACTTTCTATCGGATGTATATAAATTACCATGTTTTAAGTTATTTAAAATACTTTTAAATAATTCTAATTCTTTTATATGATTTTCATATTTTATTTTTGGTTTTAGTTTATTTGAACTAAAAGTCGCATCTCCTTCTGTGAATCCTATTAATCAGTACTCATCTATAACCATATTTTCTCTAGCTTTAGAGTTTTGATTTATAAGTTTCATATCATGATAACATTGTAAGATATCTATTTTACCTTTAAAAGTTAAATGTTTTTTATCTATTAATAAATGAACTGCTTTTTTAAAATTCAAAAATTGAAAGAATTTAGAACTCTTTAACTCTACATTATTAAATATAGGTACTATAACATTTATTAATGATTTTTGATCATTTACAAAATAATTACATTTATCTCCTGATTTAGAAATACTTCCACAGTTTAATCTGTTTCTAATATATTCTAAAACATATAAATCATTTTTATGCAGAGTAATTTGGTAAGTTAAATTTAAACTATTATATTTATTACCTTGTAAACCTTTTAAACTAATATTAAAATTTCCTTCAGCGTCCGTAAATCCTACTAATCAATCAATAAAATTCTTATCTAAATGAATTAATTTTTTATTTGATTCTAAAGTAACAACTGAATTGTTTTTTACACTAAATTGATTACCCAATGACGTAAAAGAATTGGTAGGGACTGCTGTAATGAATCCGTGGACAAATTTGTTATCATAAGAGCTCTTTATCTCTTATATCCATTCTTTATCAGAATGGTTCAGACTATGTCTTCATTTATAAAGTATTTTTTTTTTTATAAATGTGGGGTGTTCGTGGTAGAATTATTGTAAATAAAGTACTCATCTACTAGTCGTTGAGGCTTCATGTATCCCTCAAAATAAAGATTATTGCTTGTGTAACTTTTTTTTAAAAATTTATTAAATACATGCTTCGCCGCACATTGTCCATATTATCTTATTGGCAGCGCCTTATAATAATGATGGAGTTTCATGCTATTTACCCCATTTTCTATTTTAATTAATAAATTTATGAAAATTTATCTATTTCTATTCATATTTCTTTTTATTTTTAAAATTTCTTTTAATGTAGCACTATGTTCATCGTACTTGTTAATTTCTCCTACGATATTAACTACTTTTTTGAAATCATAGAAATCTAGTAATTTATTTCCTCTTAAAGAGAATTTTTCAAAAAAAGGTATTATTTTATTAGTAATATCATATAATTTATATACTACATAACTAGATTGACGAGGTCTAGTTTTCACAGTTTCTACTAAACCACAATTTAAATAAATTACCAAATTTTCTAGTAAATCTATATCACGTATATGTTGTGCTATATAAAAATACGGACTTACTCTATAACCTGAATGGGTCTTGGATGTTTTTACATAAAAACAACCTTCACCGTCAACAAACCCCGCTACTCAAAATGGATTAAAATCTTTGGTAGATAATATTAGGTTTCTTGCCGCAGGTATAATATCGGGAAACATATATAATAATGACTTTGATAAACCTTTACTTATAGAGGCTTTGTAAGATAATATTTTGTTTAAACCTTTTTCAGTTTTATGTTGACCATTGTAAAGTATATCTACTACTGAAGAAAACATACGGAAATCTTCTCTCTTTTGTGTTAATAGATTATATTTGTTAAAATGAGGTATTATTACATCTTTTAGTGCTTTAATGGATTGAACCGAATATATTACGCTAGGATTACCATTTTTAACTCTTTTTATGATAGTACCTACTGTGAAAAAAGCATTTATTTGTTTAAGTAAATCAAAATCTTTTTCATGTAGTTCTATAGCAAAAATTGGTGCTATACGTAAAGATTTAAACCTTTTTTCATCTTTAGCTATTCTAACAGAAAAGCTAGATTCAGCATCACAAAATCCTGTTATTCAATTAGGATTTAAATTACTCGTAGAATTTATGGGGTTAGAGCTCTTATCTTGAGCTTTAACCGTTGAATAGTTAGATATTTTAATTTTCATATATATGTTTTTTAAAATAGGGGCTAGAATTAACCCAGTTCCAAAGTAAAAACATGATCCAAAAGCTCCATCTGAAATAGTGAATGATGATACTGAATATTCAACACCTTGTAGTGCTGTAAATATAGTTGCTAATATGATAGTATATAATAGACCATATAAAGCTTTACTTCTTTTTCCGTTAATTAAAAAATGATGTGCATATGTAACAGTAAACCCTGAAGCCAATAAAAGCACTGTATTTATTAATGGTAGTTCAAAAGGATCAATAGCTTCTATTCCCATAGGAGGTCACATAGCACCTAACTCTACTGCAGGTGATAGAGCACTATGGAAGAATGTTCAGAATATAGCTAAGAAAAATAAAGCTTCAGATACTATAAATAAACCAACACCCAGATTTAACCCTCTTTGGACAGCAAGAGTGTGGTTACCTAAGTATGTACCCTCTGCTATTACATCTCTTCATCAGAATGACATAGCTAATATTAATGATGTTAAACTCATCATTAAATTGTATTCTGCATAAGCAAATCCATGGAATGATAAAACTGCAGATGTAGTAAGGGTTAGTAAGCTAATGGATGTATATAAAGGTCATGGAGAAGGAGATACTAAATGAAAAGGATGTGCTTGAAAATTACTTCTGTTTAAATTTAACATGATATTTAAGAATAAGTTCATAATACGTCTTTTTTTTTAAAAATCACAACCAAAACATTCAGCATAGCTCTTATACTCCTTACTTTTTTTCTTTTTAATATCTCTATCTCTATACCTAACACCTTTAAATTTTTGTTTAAAAAAAGTTTCTTTTTTTAGTTTCTTTTTTTTTCTATGGAAACAAACATAAACAAACAGAAAAAGAAACAAACATAAACAAACAGAAAAAGAAACAAAAAGAAACAAACATAAACAAACAGAAAAAGAAACAAACATAAACAAACAGAAAAAGAAACAAACATAAACAAACAGGAAAGACATAATATCATATTATGATTTTTTACCTTTTAACAATAAAAAATACAAATATCACTATTACTACTAAAATATAATAACACTGTAACAATAGAAAAATAGATATTAAAATATATTGTCAAATAATCTTTGTTCAAGTAATGATTATAAAGATTAATCGCCGTGTTATACCATTTATACATAAGTTTAGCTAAATTAACCAGTAAATATAAAGTTAATACTTGTCTTAAATCTATATTAAACCACATGTCTAAAATAGGTAATATATTTAAATGTATAATTAATACAAAAATAGCTGAAATTATAAAGGATAATATACGTACAACCGGTATAAGATTGAACCCAATAAACCCTAAAGGAAAGTTTACATTATGATTTTCATCTGAATATTTTATACGTTTCTTACTTCTAGATTGAGAGTTGTCAGATGATTGAGTCTTATCCGAGCTGTAAAAAGAAGAAGTAGACTCTGTATCTGAACGATCTTCAAGATTGAATTGCTCAGAGGGATTTATCCCCTTTTCTAATAAGTTTTTTTCCATTCTATCTTTTATAAGTTTAAATTCATTAGATTGCTTCAAATACTCAGATAATAATGTAAGATCTTTTTCACTTTTAACCGTTTCTTTGTCCAGTTTAATTTTTAAGTTATTATAAAGTTTCGCATAGGCTAAAAAGCTATCTTTGGAGGTCTTTCAATCTTGGATATAAATAGCTAAGTTATCCATATCAAATCCTACAGGAGAATGTTCCTTACTCAAGCTACGTTTAGAAGACTCTCCTTTCTTTTCTTGTAATGAGAGTGCAATAGCTTTCCTAGTATCTTCCTCATACTCTGAATCGGTCTCAGACTTAGGTGGTGATTCAGGTTTTTCTTCTTCAGGAAGATCTATTGCTTTACCTTTTCCTTTCCCCGTGTAAAACCCAGATGTTTTTAATTCACCATTCACTATGAGAGATAACTTAGGTTCTGAAATATAATTTGTTAATCCCAAACCTGGTCATGTAAAAGAAACAGCTCGGAAAAATAAAGCTTCAGATACTATAAATAAACCAACACCCAGATTTAACCCTCTTTGGACAGCAAGAGTGTGGTTACCTAAGTATGTACCCTCTGCTATTACATCTCTTCATCAGAATGACATAGCTAATATTAATGATGTTAAACTCATCATTAAATTGTATTCTGCATAAGCAAATCCATGGAATGATAAAACTGCAGATGTAGTAAGGGTTAGTAAGCTAATGGATGTATATAAAGGTCATGGAGAAGGAGATACTAAATGAAAAGGATGTGCTTGAAAATTACTTCTGTTTAAATTTAACATGATATTTAAGAATAAGTTCATAATACGTCTTTTTTTTTTTTTAATCACAACCAAAACATTCAGCATAGCTCTTATACTCCTTACTTTATTATTAATTTATATCATGATATTAAAAAAGTAAAAGGGAAAGCAGGTAACTATTTTCCTTACATTATTCTGAGAAAAATTGTATAGGGAAAGCCTTTAAAATGAATCGAACATTTATCAGAATATTAACAGTATTCCGCTCTACCATTGAGCTATAAAGGCGATTAAATAATGTTATAAAGATATCTACTCCCCAAGAGGGGGTTTACCCTTGCATTTATTTTTTTTCGACGTAATTTCGAGTATTCGAAATTACTATATCCCCCCCCCGCAAGCTTTAACTTTTTTTTTCATATATCACAATATATGAAAAAAAAGTAGGGAGAGGTTACGGTTACTTTTTTTTTTTAAAGGGTAATTTATAAATTACCCAAAAAAATTAGAGAGTAAGTAACTATTACCTTTAAATTATTCTGAAAAATTTTGTATAGATGAGTTCAAATACTACACTATTTTTATTTATTTATTTTATCCTCCCCGCAAGCTTTAACTTTTTTTTTTATATATCACAATTTATGAAAAAAAAGTAGGGGAGGATAAAAGAGTTTGGTTTATAAAAATATTATACTAATAGGTATAACCTAGGGATATGAAGGAGTTGAACCTTATATTTATGATCTGCAATCAAAATGCATAGCCCTATGCAACACACCCCTTTTTTCTATAGTACGGGACTATTTTTTTTTTGAAAAAAAAAATGGTATAATTCTTTAGAATACAAAATTATACCGCAGTTAATGTAGTTCTAATACATCTTTTTTTTTTGTGAAAAAGATAAAATTACAAAAACCTGTTTTCTAATTAAAAAAAAGGTAATAAAGCTAACAAATTATAAAAAAAAAGGTTATAATGTATAACAACATTATACATTTCATAGTAAATATACTATAACACCATTTCCTGTTATTTCTTGTTAATGTAATTCTAGTGCATCTTTAATATATGAACAAGATAATACCACAAATACTTGTGATTGTATAAAGGCAATACCTAGTTCTAATCCAGAGAATGCTATTATAAAGGCTAATGGTAATAATCCTAGAATAAAGAAAATAATACCAGAACTCATAATATTGTATGTAAATCCACTTAAGATATTTAAAAGCATATGACCTGATAATCGTCCAACAACTTCATCCTTAGATTATTTTATTTACTTAAATTTTTAAAGATATATACTTCAATTACGAGATGTACTATAAAAGTATACAACATATACCTCAGTATTCTAGTCTACTAGTTTGAACAGATATTTCCCTTTAAAAGGTTTAGTTCTATTATCTTTTAAATATAAAGATATATTAGCTTGACGATAACCTAATGCTCTAGCAGCAGCGGTAATAGAAGAGTATATTATAACCTCTTTAGTGTCAACGTTAGTAACCTCCACTTTCTTAGAGGTTTTTTGAACCTTTTCGTTAATTATATTTGTACTTGTGTGATCTGAATTTAATTTAAATGTATATCTACCTAAAACAGGTTTATCTTTTTTCAAGTAAATATAATGCTCAATATATCTTTTGTCTATATCTAAAGCTCGAGCTGCAGCCTTAATGGCATGATAAGTAGAAATACTATTTGTTTCCAAATCAGTTACCTCAACTTCTATTCCACTAGGTTGACCTTTAGATAATTTAGTTAAAAATTCCGGAGATTTGAATGTCTTAGAAGCAGCTATACGCATATTTTCTATTGTAGCTTCAGAATGTGTTCAACCTGATCCTCGTGAAGGACTTCCAGGTGTTTTTAATAGATTGTATTCAGGAGAGTATATTTCAAAAAAGTGTTTTTCTCTAGACATAAGACTATCTTTTTCACAAAACTCTAGAATAGTCAGACTAAAATTAGTATAACCGTACTTTAATAAAGCAACATTAATAGCCATACTTTTTTCGTTTAGCATTCTATTTACATTGTAATATTCCAAAAGTCTACGCTTTAAATCTATAGAACTTCCTACGTACTTCTTATTATTCAATTTATTAGTTCACATATAAATTCCAGATTTACCTTTAATATATTTAAGGATATCTAGTTTGTCTTTGTCTGCATCAGAGAAAACCATCCAATCAAAAGAAGAGTCATCACTTTTTGAAGTTGAAAACGCTCTCACCCCAAAAGGTATTAAACCTTTTGTAGAAAAGGCATACTTTTTAGGTGGATACAATAATCTACGCGATCTTACGCTATATAGGTTAAACCTATCATATGTGACAGATCTCTTAGTGGAATTTTTAACAAAAGATAATATAATTCGTTCACAACTTTATCCTTTCTTTAAAGGTATATATAAACTTTGTCCCCTTATTTAAAGGTGTTTATATACTTTATCCTTTCTTTAAATTAATACAGTATGATTTTACATCTCACGAAATTGCCGATTATATCTTTATTTTCCTTTTCAATTCCCTCTTTATTCTCAACTATTATGTCGATAGAGGAAATAAAAACAAAAAGGAGAAATATTATAAAATGAGGATAGGCTATTGTGATAACTTTAATCTTAGGTTACTTAATTTCGACCAAGAACCGGCTTTCCCGGCGACTAGAGTACACCTTACCATTGGTTTTACCTAATGGAAGAACCGTCTACTCGTTGCTCTTTTACAGATAGTTCATTATCTATTTTAGATCCGCGATCACCCATTTCTATTACTAGAATCTCTAATGATGTTACTATACCCTCAATCATTAATGAGGCCAGGTAAGAAGTTTCCGTCTTACCTTTAGTTATTAGAGCTTTAGGGCTTCCCCGGAATTTGGCTCTTTTACACAGTAAGAATGAGGCACCTAGTCTCATCTTTTTATGTTGGCTGCTAATCTTAATCCTAAAGATACATTTCTAGCTAAGTATGAGATGAATTCAATTAATACCAGTAAAGGTAGTAATGCTAGCGGGCAGCCCGCGGGAACAAATAAAGAAAAGAATTTTAATCCGTGCTCTTTGAATCCTAAAACTGTTGCACCTAATACAACAGTAAAACTAAGTGAGAATGTTAAGATAAAATGAGATGTTGAGGCAAAACTATAAGGACTTCTTGATAGACATATAGACATATCAAGTCGGACTATATCTTGACTGCTCTATTTAGTAATATGAGCAGCCTTTTACGTGTAGTCTCTGAGGATCCCTCTAGTATACACTATTCTTTGTCTAAAGTATTCGTAGTATCTGTTGGTTTCCTGCTGATTTTTCATTGTTTTATCTTTAGAGTTATTACGTTTTTTAACTATAATGAATAATACAAATATTGTCCAATTTATTATTAATGATCGTATCTAAAGCATTAGAAGTTTTCAGCATATAGTAAAAATTTACGTATAATATTATCAAATATAATAAAGCGTAATTAAAAACAAAATATTTGGGTTAGACTATTTTATATCTAATATGTTTAGTTAAGAATGTATTCTTTTACTATTCATATTACTTTTAATTCTTTTTATATTTTCTATACCCTGCTTTGTTAAATGATCTTTAGATTTTATTAACTCGGCTACTTTACAAAAATCTAGGTAATCTTCCTTTTTAGTACCTAGTAAGGGATATTTACTAAATAAAGATATAATTTTATTATTTATGTCAGAAAAAGTTGAAACAACTAAATTTACTTCATTACGGCTAAAATAACATTTCCCACAACCTAAATAATTTGAAATATTATCAAATAATACTGAATCCTTAGAATGTTGAGTTATTACAAATCTTAAACCTATATTGTCTGTTGTTTTTTTGCTTTTAGATTCTTGAATAATAACCATAAAAGATCCTTCCCCTTCAACAAACCCTATTAGTCAATAAACATCTTTTATTTCTGAAGTATCAACCTTTGGTCTTACTACTTGTATCATATTAGGAAATGTTTCTTTAAATTTTTCAGATAAACCCCAGTTTAATACAGATTTTATACCAACTAATTTTAGTAAACCTTTTTCAGTTAGATGTAACTTTTTCTGTATTAAATCAATAGATTGTTTAAATAATAGGTAATCTGCTAATTTTTGAGTTATTAAAGGATAATTATCGAAATGATTTGTTATTACTCTTAAATTCTTTAAAGAGCTAACACGATACATAAATGAATCTTGACCATGTTTATATATTTTACCTACACCCCATGTTTTTTGTACAGCTTCTAATATTTTTAGATCTTTTTTATGTAAATTAAGTTGAAATATAGGTTTAACTTGTCATCCTGTTTTCATTCTACAATCTTTATAGATAGATGTTGTAAAACAACCCTCTGCATCTACAAGACCTGTAATATAATAAGGATTAAGATAATAAGTGTTATTAAGATTATATCTAGGGTAATTAGAAGTATTTGAAGAATATAGTCTGATAATTTTGTTTTTTAAATTCGTTAAGCTAAATGTTTTGATAATATATATATGTAGGCTCCTTTTAACCATTCCTATTAGATTGTTTATTAAAATGAAAATAAATAATGCATACATAAATGGAAAGTAAGCTTGACCATTTTTATTATTAATTTGGCTTACAACAATACCATGTATAGTTGCATATAATGTTTCTTGACTTAAAGATCATTTGTTTGGAGTTATTTTAGAGTGGTTAGTAGCTAAAATACTAAAATAGAAAGTTATGAAAGCAGCTATAGTTAGGTACAACCCTATATTAGTTATAGATAGGTTCATGTTTGCTAATAATGGTGTATCTATACTAAATAAGTTCCTAATTTCAAACTGGTCTAGTGGGCTAAGTATTGTATTGTGTTTCATATTGTTATATTATGTTCTACTACAAGTATAAATTTTATTAAATTGTTCCGAAAAAAAATGTCAATGTAATTCCACTTAAGATATTTAAAAGCATATGACCTGAAAGTCACAAATTTATTCTATTATTATGTAAACGGACAATAAAACTTTTCTTATTTTTCTATAAAATGTTCAATGTAATATTGAAACCCTATATAGTAATAATAATACTCATAATACTCCACCTTATAAGGTGAAATAAATCTACCAAATAATATGATTAAACTATTGTAGAGAAGGGTCAGATCGTATATGTGCTATAATGTGAGTTACACGAGTATCCCCTCTATTTATAAACCATTCAGGTTTTAATGTATAAAGCGAAGCTAACCCAGGACAATCTGGAAATTGCGCCCCATGTGTTCCATGAAAATGAAGTCCAATATCGTTAAAACTAACAATAGAAGACTTTGCACCTATTGCACCTCTACGATCTATCTCCCTATTCATTTTATCCTCCAGAAGATTAGCGACTGCACGATAATTACCACTTTGTGTAGAATTTATACTATTCATATCATGGACTTGATCTCCACTAGGTCCAGCACACTTTATAGGTTCCATACAAAATTTAAAATGTAAATATAGGACAAGTGATAATAGTATTAAACCCCAAATAAGCCAAAAAAATTTAACACTTTTCTCCGGAGTAAAACTTCGGATGGCTCGATAGAAAAAGATTAATGTATTGTATTCCATGTTGTTATATTATGTTCCACTACAAGTATAAATTTTATTAAATTGTTCCGAAAAAAAATGTTACAATAAAAAAATGGGTTTAAATATGTACTAGGCATAAAGTTAATCCTTATAATCTATAATCTAAATATAAAGGTGATAGAATTATGAAGTAATACATTACATATCAAATATACTACTATATGTATTTATAAAGAATAATTTAAAATCCTATTCCAGGTTATTATGATTCAAACATAACAAATCCTCAACTCAAATGAGGCGCCTAACCAACCTGGCTCTAACCCGTATATAATATACAATATACTCTATAAGAGTAAGTAAGAGATGTTTTTAATAAAAAATAAAGTTGTACTCAACCTTTAATGTGTATTATAATGAATTGCTATATCGTATCAGCTCAGCTGTATTTATTACAAAATAATAAATATGGAAAACTGAGAACAAGTTATTAATTATTATATAATGTTGTCATAAAAAGAAATAACTTGAAAGAAAAATACCATTTTTTTTTTTGAAAAAAAAAATAGATATAAAAATCAATCTTTTACCAAATATGTCTAAATTCATAACACAATTAAACTATGAAAAAAAATTCTTTTTTGTGATCCATCGTATACCATTTTTTTTGAAAAAAAATTGAATTGTCTGTACAACATGCTACTGTTTTACGTTACTAATTTGTTATGTTTGCTATACTATCTATTAGAATTAGTAGCCTAAGGTTTTTTGAATATATCTATATTTTAAGACAACATAAGATATATAACTTGGATACAAGTAAGCCGGGTCATGTAAGTAATATTTAACTAAAATAAAGATTAATTAAGGCTTTTTATTTCATAGTTATAATAAAAAACTAAAAGTTTTTATTATCTTAATTTCTGTGGATTACCCAAGCTTTTACCTCACTTTTTTAAAAAGCTATATTTAAATCACTGGACTTCCCTACTATTATCCTAAAAATATTAAATATAATAAAATTAGGATGAATTACATTTGTATCACAAGTTTAAAAACAATATAAAAGTTTTTTATGCTTTTGTTTAGAACTAGTACATTATAAGTTTATAGTTATATATACGTGGGGATCCGACTAACATCAATCTTTCTCCCCTTCTCCCCCCCCCGCAAAATAGCGGGGGAGCTTTCGGTTATTTTTTCTTTTGCTTAACTTTTTGTTTATTTTTTTTTATACTTTCTTTTTTTTTCTATGGAAAAAAAATAAACAAAAAGGAAAAAAAGAAAGTATAGCAATAAACAAGTGAGCAAAAGAAAAAAAGAATTAAGAAAAATAAGTTTAGAATGCGGACAATTCCATTATATACATGGAACGGTTAGTATCCAATTCCATAGCTGGAGCCTGTACATCTATTCTGGTGATGTATTGTAACAAGGCATAAATATAATAGTAGATAATCCATGTTAATCTCCTTTTCTTTAATAAAGATAACATAATTTAATTAACAAAGTATTATGTAAGGTGATTTTTAATTGTTTACGTTGTTTATACGGTTTATAAGAATTTATAAGGGTTTCCTTACTCCTTACTTTTTTTTTTATTTTTATTTTTTTTAATATCATGATATATGTATAAAACAAGACTTACAATTCCCCAAATCAAGTTCCCTTAATTAAAGTAAGGATTCTAGGTATAGGGCATATACAAAAATGGTATTCGTCCCTCCGTATAAAAATAACCCAGCATGTCAAAATGACAAAAGCCAAGATGATATAGGAAAGGGTAGCTTGCAGCGAAAAGGGTTTCGTTATGAGTCCCCCCCTAATTACTCTTACATTTGTGTAATGCTCTTACATTTGTGTAATGCTCTTTTCCATAAACTGGTATTCATTATACTATAATGTAACATGGTTACATTTCATCAAAAGTTAATTGTCTTTTTTTTACAATTAAAAAGTGTGTCTTCGTGAAACGAAGATAACACAAATTATATAAAGTAATTTATGCGAGCCAGGAGAGAAATTTGAATTCCCACTATTAATGCATGAAATTAATGTTCTACCGATTGAACTATCCTGGCTTATTATTGTATAACATACAACAATATATTTCCTATCTAATCCATATTGGTGTAAGTATATTTTATAGCACATGTAATAGGTAAACTATGTTAGTCAATAAACGTGTATAATAGTATATAGACATATATAGCACATTAAATAACAACCCTATATGTAACACTATACTGGGAGGATACCCTGAATCGAACAGGGAACTTACTGTGCCACATACAGTTGTTCTGCCAATTGAACTATATCCACCTTTTTTATGTAGGGGTGATTCGAACACCCATAAGTAAATACCAAAAATTTATGACTTACCATTAGTCTACTACATATTAATAATGATGAACATATTAAAAAATAAATTAAAATATGTAAATTTTATAGAATAATACGCTATTATAATATTTATGGGTAATAAGACTCGAACTTATATGAATTAATTTCACCCCGTCCTAAGCGGGACCTGTCTACCAATTTCAGCATACCCATTTTTAATACTAAAAATAAAAACTATTTTAGGATACTGTGTAAATAAACCTTAAGATATACAAATATTCTATAAGCAATACAAATATAACTTATGTATATATAGAAGTAAAAAAATATAAATACAACTTCCCTCCCCCCCCCAGCAATATAGGAGGGGGGGGGGGGGGGGGGGAGGGTGCGGTTATTTTTTATTTTGATTAAATTTTTTTTTTTATTTTTTTATAATTTATTTTTTTGTATGGGGAAAAAAAATACAAACAGAAAAAAAAAAGAAAGTATAGCAATAAACCATGAGCAAAAGAAAAAAATTAAGGAAAATAAATCAATTCACCCTAAATGTATAATACATTATAAAATAGCTAAATACACTTTAAATAACCTAAATTTAGTTGTATTTTCATTCATCATAAAAATTAAATAATTATTAAGCTGTATACCGTTTTTAATTTATCATTTATAATAAACTAAATACTACTGTTTAAATAATATGCTCGAGATAAGATTTGAACTTATAGCCTAAACATCTTCAGAGTTCCGCTCTACCGGGTTGAGCTTCTCGAGCCTAGTCTCTTTAAACATTAATGGAGATATTAGGACTCGATCCTAAAATAACGATATGCAAAATCGCAGTTTTACCAATTAAACTATATCCCCTTAAGTTAATACATAAAAATAACTTATAAAGTAAGCCCAAGCGGGGTTTGAACCCGCGCATTTAACAGTGAAAATGTTACGTCTTAACCACTTGACTATTGGGCCTTAGATTTTATATAAATGCTTAAAACCGCAAAATATAAGAGTAAAAAAAACAGTATTTAAATACAATTTTTTTTTTTAAAAAATAGTAACAATATTGTTTATTTCCCTATAAGGCTAGAATGATTTGAACACTCATCTGAGCTGTTATGAGCAGCTTGCTCTACCTATTAAGCTATAGCCTTTAACTATGCGGACAAAGGACTTGCACCTCCATTTACTGGTCATGAGCCAGGTATGTTACTAAAATTACATCAATCCGCATTAATTCTTCCCTAATCTTTTTTTTGCTCATGGTTTATTGCTATACTTTCTAAATAATACCCTGTAGACGAGTTGCACGTCTATCTACTTACAGAGCCCCCCCCTTATTAAAGTAGTGCTTCTAGGGTTTAAAGTCTTTTTTCTTAATTCAAAAATCTCGGGATATTGCCTTAAACTTCGTAATTGTAATTTGACAGATCCCCCCCCCCCCTGAACGCTTTGCTCCCTCTCCCTTTTCATCTGTTTGTTTATTTTTTTTTCCATAGAAAAAAAAAGAAACTATAATAAGGTCCCCCCACATAACCAAGATGGATTTTCCATTGTACTGGGGAGGGAAATATCTAAATAGCCCAGTACGAGAATTGCACTCATATCTTCCGATTACAAAACGGGTGCATTACTGTTATGCAAACCAGGCTAAATAAAGTATTTTTAATGATAAGTATGTTATTTAGTTAATGATAAAAATTAGTACTTTATACCTAAGAACATCAAAGCCCTTTCAGCCAAAGCCTATAACCCCTTAACCATGTTGTTAGAACTAGAGTTAATTGCCGCAGCTACTTTTCTAGCACTAACCCTATGAAAAAATGGGATTCGTAATGTTATACTACGTTTCTAAGAGTATCCTAAGGTAAGCTTCGTGCCTAGATGCATTCAGCACTTATCTTAACTAACATAGCTTTCCTGCCATGCCTATACTATGTATAAATACTTGAGTATAAAAGTATTACCATCTATAGCTCAAATAGGTAATAAATTCACATGAATCTATCTATATTACTCTCCTTCTTATGTGGATTCCCATCATCATTGTTAAGGAGAACCTATTCTTGCCGTAATTTATCAGGTTAATATTAAGCGCATAAACAACAGGTAAACCATAGGTTACCATACCCAACTCCTTTCGTACGAAGGGGCTATCCTTATTTTACTCCAATTTCCTCTAGAAGATAGAAACCATACTGTCTCACGACGTATTTAACCCAGCTCGTGTAGCTCTTTAATCGACGAACAGTCGTACCCTTCATGATTCCTGCATTCATGTGGATGAGCTAAGCCGACATCGAGGTGCCAAACTGCGCACTCAATTTGTACTCTCTGGCGCAATTAGCCTGTTATCCCCAGCGTAGCTTTTTCAATAATACAAGACCTTTCCTTACTGCGTCTTGCGGTCTTTATGCCCTGCTTACGCAACTGATAGACGTGTATGTCAAACAGTAAAGCAAGATTAAGCCATTAAACTTTGGAAGTATATATCAACATCATTTCTTATACAGATATTCTGTAAAAAAAAATAACTAATAGTGTTATAATTATATCTTCTTTTACAATTAGATAGTAATTATTAATACTATATATACACCTATTTTCCACATAGGTAAAATCTTACTTATATTAAATTGTTTTAGTTCTAACTTAAATAGAAATATAACTGAATTAGTTATAGATACCATTTTTTTAAAAAAAAAATTGTAAATATAAAAAATAACAAAGTAAATATAGTAATTAAAAATTAAAATATACAAGGCAATTATTTAATAAAAGCCCTATATAATTTGCGTATAGCATATTACAAAAATAAATTTGGATACTCCCAGGTACTCTTTATGGGATCTGTGCCCCGCATAAACCATCTGCTAGCCATTGTCTCCTGAGCTTGATATAATCTCCCTCCTTTTATGGATTACATTCAGACGTCAGTTACAACAATGTAACCTATTCTACTGATATAACAACCAGAGTAAAGGTGTTTCAATTTTGTCGCTCAACTACCTTATTCCCTAAAACCTGTTAAATTATACCCTATAACTAGTAACAGTAAAGCTGCATGGGGTCTGTCGAGATAGGTCGTTTTATTACTAAAATTTCCCCCTCCAAGAACCGTACGTGCGACTTTCATCGCATACGGCTCAAGTATTTATTTGTGTTAATTAAAGAAATGTAAGATTATTCTGTTTGATTTAGGTTTATAAGATTTAACTTGTCTTTGGTACTAATGATATTAGTATCATACAATCTTCCTTTGTTCATACCTTTCTTGATAGCTATCATATGTTTAAGTCCATCCTCCTCTTTGTGGGTATTTTTAGCCTTTAACTCGTATAATGCTTTTCAATCCAAGTAATCCTTATGTTTAAGCGTATACAATGGGTACTTTGCAAAAAACTCTATTAACTCAACACTACAATGTGTAACATATCTAGATACACCTCTAGCCTTGTCAACTTGTTCTAGTTTAGAAATATCAAACTTAGGTTTTAAATAACCTTGTCCAAAATAAGATTTAATGGCTTCTAAAACTTTAACATCGTGAGTGTGTTGAGCTATTTCAAGTGTAATCGTAATACTTAATATATATTTGTCCCTGTTCTTATGATTACCTATTGTACATTGGAAGCATCCCTCACCATCTATAAATGCTTGGATTCATTCTGGACACAGAATTATTTGTTTATCATTTAGATATAATCATCTCTCTTTGAAAGATCTCTTACTATTCATTTTCTCTTTAATATCTAACACTTGTTTAATTTGTTTATCTTTATTATAATTAATAATGGCTTCTTTTCAATCTAAGAAGTCTAATTGTTTAGAACCCAGTAAAGGGTACTTGTCAAAATGAGGTATAATAATATTTATAAGGTGTTCAATCTTGGAAACTGTAAATTTATAAGCAACAAATTGCCTATTATCTAAGTTTATATTACCAATTTTGAAATATGCCTGTAAATCTGTTAATATAGAAACAGAATGTTGTTTTTGAGTAACCTTAAAAGAAAAAGTAACTTTATTAGTAGATTTAGCGTAATTTATACTGAAACTACCTTCCGCGTCCGTAATACCAGTTACTCATCAAGGTGTTAATTGATTTGTGATGTATAGTGTGTTTTGATTAGCTTTAGTTTATATAAATTTATTTACTAAGCCACTACCACGTCCTTCAGGGCTACTTCAGGTTAGGGTGCTAGCCTTCTGAAGTCCCGAATCACATCACTAGATTTTGCTTATAAGCGTACGGGTGCTGAAAACCACATCGTAGTTTGTTGTAGCTTAAGTGTACGAGTCCACAACAAAAGACTTTTTAAAAAAGAACCGCTGTGACCAAAGAAACCTAGTGTAACCAACACAGAAAAAAAACTGAACATTCACTTATTTTACTATTATAACTCACTCATTATTACTAATTAGATATTCAAATCTTACAATAAATACCAGTCTCAAGTCAGCATGCTTTCACATTGATTATACAATCTATCCTTACCATTACAGCAAGGCATTCGCTTTTTAAGACATCCTTTACCCACTAGTATATATTTAATCTCACGATTAAACTTCCTTCACTAACTTTTTAATATATATAAAAAAAAAGTAAGGTGAAGGGTACTATTGGGCTTACCTAGTTTACTTTACAACACTTTAATTATTACCTTAGGATTCCACTATACGTATGTCGACAAAAGATCCATTAATAGAAGGACGAAAAACCTTCTATACAGTCGACCATATTCTATAAACCTTTAACTTGTTTCGGTCCTTTTTATAGAATACCTAGATTACGCTTCAAACGTGAATTCAGCCGAAGTTTATCCATAGTAATATAGCTCACCTCCCGACCTTTTTTTTTTATTAATTAATTAATTAATAAAAAAAAAAACATATAGGCAGGATAGTCTGAAACTAATTCATGGGCTTTACACAACAGAATTACTCCCGTTGCATA
This sequence comes from Alternaria dauci, assembly GCF_042100115.1. Classification (NCBI taxonomy): domain Eukaryota; kingdom Fungi; phylum Ascomycota; class Dothideomycetes; order Pleosporales; family Pleosporaceae; genus Alternaria; species Alternaria dauci. Next base: position 3,356,860 of record NC_091274.1, read on the forward strand.
CCATGTGAGCTCAGATAATGGATTATCAGGTGGGTTCTCACCACATTGTTGTAAGCACTTTCTAGTCGCACTCTCGTCTATCTAGAGATAGGCAGTATCTTCACTGCCATTCCAGTTTCACTGAGCCAATCATTGAGACAGCTGTTGCATCGTGAGATCATTCATGCGCGACATCATTTAAATGCCAAGGTATTTCGCTACCTTAGGACCCTCATAGGTAAGGCCGCCATTAAATGGGGGTTCCTTCAAAACCTAGCCTATTTTAGTCGTCTAAGTAAATCCGTTAACCAGCCATCATTGGGCAGATAGCGCACTCTATACATTGATTTACATCTTACGCAAAGTGCTGTGTTTTAATTAAACAGTCGTGCAACACCATTTTATGTCTCCTCTTCCTAAACTGATATTAATCAGTAGGAATGGCACACCTTCTCCCTCAGTTACGGTGTCAATTTGCCGAGTTCCTTAATGATTGTTAGCTCAAACGCCTTCGTATTCTCTACTAGCTTACTTGTGGTAGTTTTTAGGTACGGTTTTAGTATATACAAGGAAGTAGTATCTTCTTTTTAGTTTATAACCTAGAACAATTTCTCCATTTCCTCATTGCTCCTTTCTTGTATATTATATGCTTTTCCAGAACATTTTACTCAATTTCTTTATGTTGTCACATATAATCTCCTCATCATTTTATCCTTTAGGTTTAATTTAGAGACCGATTAACTTTCCCATAAGCTTAAGGCGAGAGAACGTTTTACAAAGTAGTATTATACTAAGTTCTCTTTTTCGTTACTCGTGTCAGCATTCTCACTTGGGATATGTATGGTAACCCGCTATATAGCGAGCAAATTACAAATGTAATTATGAAATAGACGTAACTATAAATTACCCTTTATAGTCAGTTATTATAAATTAATAAAAGACCAACCCTTTTCTCCTAGTGAAAAAAGGGAGGCTATCTATTTAGAACCTGGGGAGTACTATCTATTTAAAACCTATTTACCCAATGTTCCGCTACCCCATAAATAATACTTAAATAACCTTTAAGTATAGTAAACTAGGATTATACCTAATATAATTATTATGGACAAGGTGTCGGTGTTTTGTTTTAGATCCGTTATATCTTCGGCGCTTTTAACTAATTAGGTTAACGAATTAACCATTTGAACCAGTGCTCTGTTACGAGGTCTTTAAAAAATGGCCGCTTCTAAGCCTATTTCCTGGTTGTATAGTTTAAATACTTCCTTACTTTCACTTAACAAAAACTTTGGAACCTTAAACACTTGTTCTGGGCTGTTTCCCTTTTGACACACAACCTTATCGTTAAATGTCTGATAGTTCAACACTCATCATTGCCCTTCCGAGAGCAAATACTCGCGAATAGAGTCTTCACGACCCCCCCATATGCACAAGGCATTATATACCCTAATAGGATATTAATGCACAAATTGTCCGAGATCACAGTTCTGTACCTGCTATGATGTTATTTAAACTACATACTTACATATGTTTCGCGGAAAACCAGCTATAGTAGTCAGAATTGTCTTTCACTAACTTACCACAGTTCTTTGGATATCTTTACAACGATAAACCATTCGGCCTTTTATAAGCCTGACCATGGTAAGATCACTACTCTTCGGGTCTCTAATTAGATACTAATTCATTACTTAATAATTGGATTATCTAGGCAAATTGATTCTTTTTTGTGTATTTATATTATGTTTCTTGTATTTAATATATCACCACTAATCACTACTTGCTTGCATCTAACTAGAACTTGCTGACCCATTATACAAAAGGTACGCTCTCATATGTTTATTAAACTTACCTTGAGCTGCTTATAAGACTACTATTTTACATACTTCCTTCACAGTACTATTCTCTATTTCTTGTATATTATATTAAGGCTTAGAGGAAGGTTCCCCTATATTCAAACAGATTAATCCATTTTACTTTAAGCCTATATCTATTTTCATTCACACTACTAATAGAATCTCGTTTGATTTATTTTCCTGAAGCTAATAAGATACTTCAATTCACTTCGTTTTTTTTTATAGAAATTCTTCTACCCTTTTCCCTAATAAATGAAACTAGTCCATCATTTTTACGGTACTAATGGTTTAATATACAGCCTTTTATTATTCTATAATAGTCTCTTTATATACTAGCCATAAAGTTAATCCTTATAATCTATAATCTAAATATATAAGGTAATAAAATTATGAAATAATACATTACATATCAAATACATTACTATATATTTTTATATAAAAGTGATTTAAAATCCCATTTCAGGTTATTATGATTCGAACATAACAATTCCTCAACCCAAATGAGGCGCCTAACCAACCTGGCTCTAACCTGTTTATAATATACAATGTACTATTTAAATATAGATAATATCTTTATATTGTATAACAGATAATCTATTTATAAAAATACAAGATAATATCTTTATATTGTGGGACAGATAATCTATTTATAAAAATAAAAAAGAGAATCTATCAATATATAACAGAGAATATCCGATTCGAACGGATGTGATCTTTCAATCAAATAAGTTTCAAGCTTATCACTTTAAACCACTCAGTCAATTCTCTTTTTTAGTTTGTATTTTTTCTATAAACTAAAAGATACAATATATCTTTCATATTTCCCTAATTTTTTTTTGCTCATTTGTTTATTGCTTTACTTTCTTTTTTTTCTGTTTGTTTATTTTTTTTCCCCCCCCTCTCTTACGTTTTTTTTAGTAATTTCTCCAAGAAATTACGTCAAAAAAAACGAAGAGAGAGGGGGGGGGGGGTAGTATAGGTGTGCACAATTCGCCTCCCGCAAAGGCGAGGGGATTTTAATTAATAAATGAAATATGTTATAAATACTTAAAGTACAAGTGCGTACAAGACTCGAACTTGTAAGAACATGTCCGTAGCATGTCGTTATACCAATTTAACTAACGCACCTTATTGATTCCTCAACGAATTGAACGTCGATCACATCCTTATCAAGAATGCGCTTTACCTATTAAGCTAAGGAACCTTTATTACACACATAGTATATGAAAATTTGAAACAATATAAAGATTACAATTTAAAAAAAAAAAATGGTATTAAATAAAAGTATATAAGCTTATATATCTTTTCATTATAACAAGAGCATCCAGACTTGAACTGGAAATTTGAAGTTTGAAGCTTCCTATTTTGCCAATTAAACTATACTCTTTTTTAAAAATATTAATAACACCTTATATAAAATTGAACTATCATTTTATATAAAATGATGTTTAAAATTAAAAAATAATGTTAATAACCCCATTTTTGAAATTAACTACACTCATTATTAATCCTTTAAAAGATTTGTTATTGTTTTCAATATAATTACCTAATGAAGACTTAACAAATATTAATATATTACATAAATACACTAAATTCAAAATAATGAAATAATTGTAATTATGTATAATTTATACTATCTGTCTAGATGTGTAAAAATTCTATCCTTTTAGCTGCGTAAAAACTTTATCCGTTTAGCTGCGTAAAAACTTTATCCCTTTAGATGTGTAAAACTTTATCCCTTTAGATGTGTATAGATATTATATCTATATTCGGAAAAGAGTGGATTTGAACCACCAGGTGTTAAACACAATATTTAGCAAATATCTCGCCTTACCTATAGCAACTTTTCCTTTTACCTGTTATTGTATAAAATTTATAAAAATTTTAACTAGAATTGGAGTTAAATATGGAAGTTAAACCTATAACGGATGTTAACTATATAACTTAAAAGTTAAGTGTAGAATGGATGTTAACTATAAAACTGAAAAGTTAAGTGTAGAATGGCTTTTTATAAAGAATTTAACTTAGTAGATTGTAAAAGTTAAATAGAGAGTGGAAGAGTATGAAATTAAAAACCGCCTCCCCCCTTTTGGGAGGGGAAAAATATAATGATAAAGTTCATTATAATAGAGTACGAGTCAGACCGGGCTTGAACCGATATCTACTTTCGTGACAAGAAAGTCCTCTACCATTAAGTTACTGACCCAATACGGCCAACCGAAGTCGAATCGGTACACATCGTTTGGAAGACGATTGGACTAACCATTATCCTATAGCCGTATATGTTTTTTTAAGATCTAAGGGACTTGAACCCTTATGAGAATGATTAAAAGTCATACGCTTTACCATTAAGCTAAGATCTCTATAAATATATTTACTTACCATTAATAAGTAATAAGAAATAAGTGATTCGAACACTTAACCTGCCGCGTGTAAAACGGATGCTCTACCAATTGAGCTAATTTCTTTTTTTTTTTTGTTTAAAAAGTTTCTTTTTTTAGTTTCTTTTTTTTTCTATGGGGGGAAAAAAAGTAAACAAACAGAAAAAGAAACAAACAGGAAAGACGTACTATCATTATTATTTTTTTTTATTATTTTGCATTCGTTTGTGGCTTTAGAGTTATAACTATTGCCCCGACCATTGCTAGTAATAATATAATGGATGTAATTATTAATCATATTGAATAATTACCATACAGTATATTTCCTATACTTGTTATATGAGAAGTTTCTGCTAAATATCCATCTCATGACACAGATGTAACATTCGTTAAATTTTTTTTAATGCTAAAATGATAAAGTAAATTATTAGTCATTACCATATATGGTAAAACATTATTAACAAAATAATTAAAGAAACTACCTACTAATATAGCTAAAGGTATACTATTGATACTATCTATTAATAGTTCAGATATTCTAACATTTATTAACATTAATATAAATAAAAATAAGATAGATACAGCCCCTACATATACTAATAAGTAAGATAATCCTATAAAGTTTAATCCTGTTAGAATTAAATAAGCAGATATACATAAAAATAAACCTATTAAAAATAAAACAGATACAATCACAAATTAAAGAAGCCTCCTATACAATATTCAAACTTACATATCTCTTTAACGGTTAAGTCGCGAAACACCCGTTGTATACCCACACACAAAAATCATAGTTTAATCAGTTGTACCTGAATCGGTATCTTGTGAAGGTGTGTTCTTTCTTCCACTGTTCATTAATACTTGTATCTCACGTAGTTTATTTAACCCCTTTTCTTCTTTTTTTTTATTATTTATCTAGATAAATAATAAAAAAAAAACAAATGGAGTTTTTTTTCCATTATTTCTACAGCCTGCATAAAGTATAAATAATCTAAATATTTATAACCTACTACGGGATGTTGTACATTTAATAGAGATAATAATTTATCTTTTAAATCCGAAAATTTAGTAACTATGATATCTATCCCTTCTCTATTTACAGCTGTATAATCACATCCTAAGTATTTCACTATATATTCAAATAACTCTTTATCTCTTATAGGTTGACTTAGTACAAATCTTAACTGTACTTGGTATCCTGTTTTTACAGATGTAGATTCATGTATACTAAGGATAAAACACAGCCACTCTTCTAATTTTGTTACCCTTAATTTCAACGAAAGATCTACCTAATTCTTGTTCAGATAAAGAATCTAAATGCCTCTTCACTTTTCTATAATCAATATTTAGAATTTCACCTACCTCCTTTGTTTTTTTTTTTCACCAGTTTATCTAAAAGAGTTCTTTTATCTGTATTATCATTTTCGTGATATAAATAAAACGCTCTTTTAAAGTCTAAGTAATAAAGGTATTTAGTAGTGTTTAAGTTATATCTATCAAATAAAGATATTAATACTTCTATATCTTTTCGATTTGAAACTGAAAATCTACAAGTATTACCGTACACTGCTATTTCATAACCTATATTTAGTTTATTTTTTATATATTCTAAAGCAGATACATCATCTTTATGTAAATCTATACTAAATCTAAAAGTAGCTCCTATAATATTCCCCATTTTATCCTTATAAAATGCGATAGAGAAATTAGATTCACCTAACTTTTTTTTTAATATATTATGATATATTAAAAAAAAAGTAATGCAAATCCTACAAATCAAAGATAAAACTCTTCATCCTCTTTTGAAGGGCTCGGGCTCCTGAGGGTAGAATAGTATCTATTATCTCTCCTATTGTTAATAGACTTCTTAAAGCAAAACTTAGTATTATTACGTGAAACTGGTAATATGCCACCTGTGGAAAAAACACTATCCGCATATATAAACTCTTCTAAGATAAAGCAACCTTCTGCGAACTTTTTTTTTTAATATATCATGATATATTAAAAAAAAAGTAATATAAACCCTGCTAATAGACGAGGATCTATTATTAAATCTGCCGCCTTTGCGAGAGATAGAGTTAAATCAGATATTCCTAGTTCATTTGCTGGAAGAAGATCAGGAAAGGCAGCTTTTAATTCATTAGTAAGACCTTTACCCATCAAAGCTTTTAGAGATACCAACTTTAGTAAACCTTCCTTTGTTAAGTGTTCTTTGTTTTTTATTAAGGAAATACCTTTTTCCTTTATTTTTTTTTTCTTTTGTTTAAATCTAATCTAAAAACAATAACAAAAGAAAAAAAAAATAAAACAAAACACAGGAAGTCTTTACTTTTCTTGGTTATTAACGGATACTTATCAAAATGTTCTATTAAAATCAACAACTCTTTTTTAGATTCCACACGGTACTGTACTCCTTGTTTACCATGGTTATATATTTTACCTATTCCTAGAGTAGATATGATACTTCTTAATATACCGTGGTTTTTCTTATGCAATATTATTGAAAATACATAGAGTACTCTTGCTTTTTTAGTATCCTTATTTATATCTCTAACACTTATTGAGAATGAACCTTCTCTCGCTAAGGCGGCTAATTTTTTTGTTTTCTTTTGCTCATGCTTAGTTGTGGATTTAAGCAAAAGAAAAAAAAAATAAAGAAAACCCTGTTATGAATAAAGGGTTTAACTCTAAGGGTGTATGTAGGCTACTTAAAGATTTAGTATGATATGACATGGTGAAGAGATCATTTAATTGGTGAGGTCAAGATACACGAGATTGTAACAGAATATTGTTCTTAGAGGAAAAGGATATACCTTTTAAGTCTAAACCTAAATAAATTGTAAGTAAGTTTAGATTAAAATTATATATATCCACACATCTTATGTTTACTATGTAGAGTATACCTTAAATAGTAATATTATTTGCTATAATACTACTACTAACTACCGTCTACTCGTTGCTCTTTTACAGCAATTATAAGATTACTGATTTAGATCCGCGATTGCCTATTTCTCCTTTACTATTTGGTCCCCTTATTTTTTTCGACGTAATTTCAATGAAATTACTAGAAAAAAATTAGGAGGGTGGGTATTATTATAGAAAGGATCATCTTATGAGTTATTACCATACATGAATAGTTAGTTCATCCACTAATAGTTTTTCAACTATTGCTTGGTATCAAAAAGCTTTAAGGGGTCCCCGGAATTTGATAGTTGATCCCAATGTATATGTTTTCAGGATTTTTACTAATAATAACTAATATACCTAATAAGATAGCAATAATGTACAATAAGTCTAAATTAACTACATTATAACCACTAAATGTCATTTCATTAACTATATACAACATATAAAATTGTTCTTTACCCTTTTCATAACTATTATATAGCTATTATATAAGTAAAAATAGAGCTAGTCTATAGTACGATTAAGTAAAAATATACCTACTCTATATTACTATTATTATAGCCATTAACAAACAACTATATATAGGAATATGAGGTATAAACTGCCCTCTATAATTGTTTGCAACATTGTTTGAAATAAATTTACCCTTGGCGTCTTCTAACTTTTTTTTTTGGATTTCAAATAAAGTAAGCAACATCTCGAACACTGAGGCGTCTTCTAACTTTTTTTTAACAAATATCATGATACTTGTGATATAGGTAATATATGTATAAAACTAACTATATTAGAATAATATTTATAATACAATATATACATTATATTCTATTTTAGGAGACAAGAGATTCGAACTCTTAAAAGCGTAATACTATTGAGTTTACAGCTCAACCCTTCTTACCAATAAAGGAACTCTCCTTTTTTAATACATCACGATGTATAAAAAAAAGTAATACGCAGCCCCAGTTTTCTTACTTTTTTGAAAAATAATATATATCGAAAAAAAAAGTTAGAAGACGCCGGGGGGGGGGGGGGGTAAACTTTAAAGTCTTAGTGTAGAGGTCTGATGCCTTTTAACTTGACGAGGTTTTTCGTGTACCTTTTATCCGAAGAACGACTTGAACGTTCACGACATAACGTCAACAAAGCTTAAATTTGTCCTGTCTACCAATTCCAGCACTCGGATTTTTACTATCCCTTTTTTTCGACGTTATTTCATAACTAGAAAAACTTAGGGGGGGGGGGGATAGAATATTGATAAAATAAAACAATATGGGTAAAAATTATAAACCCAAAAATAACTACACTAATTCAATTTTTATATAAACCTAGCCTTACGGCTGGCATAGCCTAAATATTTTATTTGTTTTGCCAATATTTGCTGCTGACTTAAGCAAAAACAAATAAAATATTAACTAAAGGCCATCTCCGCTAGCATTCAAAACCAGAACGACTACTATCCTCTCCCCCCCCCCTACTTTTTTTTCATATATTGTGATATATGAAAAAAAAAGTTAAAGCTTGCGGGGGGGGGGGGATGGTCCCCTTCAAGGGTCCAGACCTAAAGGTCAGTCCCCTTTTGGGGAGTAGATAACAATATAAAATTACTATGAGCCTGTTTATGGATTTGAACCATATAAATAACTAACAATTTATGCTATTTGCACAAATGTTTATGGATTTGAACCATATAAATTGATAATAATTTATGCTCCTTGCACAGACTTTTTTTTTTTTTGGGTGTATCGTTAATATTAATTTATCCCGGGCTAGTTCCCCAACCCGAACCGTATCAGTTAACACTTCTTCGACCATGTACAAAGTATTTACCTTGTATTTAGGTCTGAGACGAAGTAATTCAAAGTATTTTTACTTTAATTAGAGCATACCTTAATATTCCACCTTGGAACTATTCAGAACCTAGACTTCGGAAATAAAGTTCATACTAATGTAGTAAAAATTATTTCCGTTTTCGATTACACTATCTGTAATCAGTGGACCTACAAATACCATCTGCTCGTTGCTCTTTTATGATCTACCTACTATACATAATCATACTTATGATAGAGTCAATTTAGATCCGCGATAGCCCATTCAATCTTTCGATTAATCAGTTAAGTTATTGCCATACCCTTTCCATTACGAAAGGCCATCTACTTTTATTGTTTCATATGTAGACTTGGCATAAACTGCTTTAGGGTGTTCCCGGAATTTGGTATTTTTAGAAAAATAAAAAGAAAGTCTCAATTTCTTTTTGGTTTTCGACTTAACACCAATTAGAGTCACGCATACGAAGATATTTCTGCCAAAAGATCTAAACCTGTACATTTAGACTAGCAATCCGCAGCCACCAAACTTATTGCACATACTCCTTTCAGCGCCTGACGAGTGGTTAGTACCTATCTGAGATAAAATTCACCGTGATGTGATTACTCACGATTACTAGTAATTCCTTTTTCATGCAGTCGAATTTCAGACAACAATCCATACTTTATCCTGTTTTAGGGATTAGCTCCAATTCGCATTATTGCATCCCTTTGTAAAGGCACATGTGGCACGTCTATAGCCCACAATATTAAGGCCATGATGACTTGTCTTAGTCCCTATTATCACATCCAATTGTAAGCGGAGAGCTGCTTTATTATAATAAATAAAACAAGGGTTTACGTTAATTTAATGGACCTAACCAAATCTCACGACATTAACTGAAGACAGCCATGCAACGCATGTGGTCTAAAAATTTCAAAAAATATTTTAGGTCATTCAAATTGTGGTAAGGTTATTCGCGGATCATCGAATTAAATAACATACTTCACTACTGGTTTCAGAAACGGTCTAATGATTTCAGTTCCTGCGTTGCCACATTACTCTTGAGGTGGAGTGCTTCCACTTTCATTTATAGTTCCGCCTTAAAGCCAACCTATGGCACTCATCATTGTCTGCCCAGGTTACGGGGGTATCTAATCCTCTTCACTCTCTGAGCCTTCGTCCCTCAACGTCAGTTATAGTACATTGCTCTTTTGCTTAATATTTCATATATTCCTTCACAAAAAAAAATTTCTTTTTTTTAGTTTCTTTTTTTTAGTTTCTTTTTTTTAGTTTCTTTTTTTTTCTATTGAAAAAAAAATAAACAAATAGAAATAGCAAGTACATGTACATAGAGGTTTGCCTTCGCCGTTATCAGTCCTATTGGTATTAACAAATTTCATCTTTCCTCCAACAATTCCGACATATTCCTCTCACATATCAAACTCAAGTGTACCAGGTACTTATTTAAGCCATTGCACACCGTCTAGGTACCCTATATACCTGTTAAAGATGAATAACACTCGTCTCCCTTGTCTTACCGCGACTGCTGGCACAAGATTTGGTCGAGACCTATGGATATAAAGTTTTCATAATAAGCTTTATCCAGAACTTTATAAGACCTAGTCAAGCAAGTTAATAACTTATTATATTAACTCTCATTCCTGCAAGTTGCTGGTTCAGCCGTTAGGCCATTGACCAAAATTCCTCACTGCTGTACTACACGCACTGGGGTTTTTTCAGACCCAGTGTGGTCAATAGACCTCTCAGTCTTGACTACGGACATAAGCTAAATATGCCATTACCATACTTACTACTTATCCGATGGTTATTAATAATCAACTAAGAGCGAAATACTATTTCTTTTAAACACATTTATTCTTAATATTATTAACCTTTATATCTAACCTTTTAGATATAATCGACCACTGGGGTGATTAGATCTAGTATTAATAAATAATAATAAATTGTTATTATAAGGGATTTATTTTGCCTTACTCTTAGGTAGCCATAATACCACTTACTCACCTGTACACCACTTCAATATACATAATTTATCTAAATTAAATATTGACGTTCGATTAGCATGTGTCAAGCATTTACATAGCGTTCACTCAGAGCCATCATCAAACTCAAATAAAAATGTAAAGTACTATTTATTATCTAACTAAATAATATTGTAAAGTAAAACCTATTCGTTCTAACGATCATTCTTATCTAAGACTTGAACTTAGATTAGGATATTAGGAATATCTTGTTCTACCATTAAACTAATAAGAATTTTTTTTTAATAAGATAAATCTAGCTATCTTATTAAATGAATAGCTATTACTATAGAAATCGTTATTCTTATCTAAGACTCGAACTTAGATTCAGATATTAGAAGTATCTTGTTCTACCATTAAACTAATAAGAATCTTTCTTATTATCTCATAAAAGTATTATAATATGTAAATGTAAAATAGTTTATTTAAAATCCTCTATATTTTACCCTCCCTCCTACTTTTTTTTTCATATATTGTGATATATGAAAAAAAAGTTAAAGCTTGCGGTAATTTTTTTTTTCTTTTGCTTAACTTTTTGTTTATTTTTTTTTTCTCTTTCTTTTTTTTCTATGAGAAAAAAAGAAAGTATAGCAATAAACCATGAGCAAAAGAAAAAATTTAGAGAGAAATAAGCTGTAAATAATAAAAAGGATTCTATATTTTCATAACTATTAACTTGGGTTTTGTTTTGGAGTATACCCATTACATTACTATTAAATTCTATATAATCCATATGATTTTATATTATGTTATATAACTATAGAAATATTTTATAGGAAATAATATGTAAATCGTAAAAAGGATTCTATATTTTCATAACTATTAACTTGGGTTTTGTTTTGGAGTATACCCATTACATTACTATTAAATTCTATATAATCCATATGATTTTTTATTATGTTATATAACTATAGAACTATTTTATAAGAAATAATATGTAAATCGTAAAAAGGGTTATATATTTTCATAACCATTAACTCGGGTTTTGTTTTAGAGTATACCCATTACATTACTATTAAATTCTATATAATCCCTCGCCTTTGCGGGTGGACTTCCTGAATATGACGCGCCACCCTTTCAACTACAGGATAACTGAAATGGAATGGGGTGATGGTTAGCACCGCTTTCAACGGTTTACAGGCTTGAGCAACCATGTTTGGGCTTTAAGACTTTGTATTTCTATCCCTTTTTTTTTTAAGCGTTATCTATCGTTTTAGTACCGCCACATCGCGTGGCTTATTACGGGGTTAGGTTCAAAAAGCACCCGCCCAAGGGCTCCATCACGATTGCAAGTTTTTAAGTTTTATAGCTTTTCCAGATCCCTTCATTCCACTCGAATAAAACCAGTCCTTACACACTACGAGGTTTTGCTTTTCCATAGGCAATGATTTTACCTTACTTCCTACTTCAAGATAAGAAAAAACTATAAACCTTATACACGTACTATATTTATTCACCATAACCTCAAACTCTAATAAAAAGTGAAGTAGACGTAGCTTGTATGATCTCATTCCACTACACCTAGGATTCGCTAAAAAAACCGTACTCTCTCCCCCCCCCCCCCTCGCGCAAAAATGAAAAGGACGTATGTAATTGACAGAACATTTAATATTCTATCCATAGAAAGGAATTTTAACATAGAAATACATGACCCTGTTCCCCCCCCCCTATGGAACTGATACATATTTAAAAAAAAACATGAAACAATAATATAAACTTAATTATAAAATACATTGGTTCCAGAGTATCGATTGGAAAATACATTGGTTTCAGAGGTCTTTCCACTTTTCAAGCTAGGAAATTTGAGAAAAATAAGATAGATATTAAGAGAGAATCGGGGAACGTAGTTCTGGATGAATCGTCTGATACACAGGTATCAATGGATGATGCGGTATATACACCGCGAACGATAAGGGAATCTAAAGATCATTATAGTAAATATTCACCGGAATATACAGCTAACTTTATGAATCATTTGTTTGATGTGTTATATGTTAATTATGACAGTAATAACATAGTAGTTAACGAGGATGTTCAAAGGAGAATGGAAGAAATAATTTTGGATGAGTACGATGTGTTTTTTTCTCATAACAATAAAGTACGTATACAAGGGGGTGTTAATACAGATTTAATAGTTCCTAAGCTGATTAGATTTATAATGGAAAGATCTGAAGTACTTAAAGTTTCGATAGAAAATCTTTACAAAATGTTTGAAACAATGAATACATCTAGAAATGACAAGGTATTAATGCGTGATATCTTTAAAGTTGTTGATCAGGATTTTTTATTAAATATATGTTTAGTACAATACTTGTTAGTTTATACAAATCAAGATACGGAACATGATAAACATTACAATTCATTAACAGTTTCTGTAACAATGGGTAAAAAAATAGTAACCAGTTACTTTTATAAATTAAAGAATAAATATATTGAAGAGAATAATGAGAATATTACTTATACTAGCTGAAAAAATAAGTGAGCTTCAGATAATGAGAAATTTAATAAGGTTTTAGATGATAGTTTTTATTCTAGGTTGGGATCTTATCTTATAGATATTCTTGAAGATGTTGAAATGTTAAAGAAAAGTGTTATAAAAACAGGTCCTAATATGAGTTTGTCTATATTAGAGATTTGGGAAAATTTTCCTATAAAGGAAGGTATTCTTACCCTACCTAGTAAACTTCCTATGATAGTAAAACCTAAACCTTATAGTGAAGATGTTCGAGGGGGTTATCTGTTAAATGATTATAGGTTCACGGAATATTTATTTATTGAGAAAAAAGGTTATGGTATTAATTCTGTTATAAATAACCATAAGATTTATGATATGGTTAATAAAATTAACGGTACAGCTTTTAAAATTAATAAGACTCTTTTAGAATTTCTACTAGAAAATGGTATTAAATTTGGTTTGTTGTTAGATAGAACAGTTAAACACAAGTACGCTGACATTAAAAAAAGAACTAAATATCAAGAAAATATCTTTAGGAGTTATAATAGTAAGGTTATGTTACAGAATAATATCATATGGATTGCTCAATTTTATGATAAATTCCCGGAAATGTATTTCCCTGTTAGATTGGATCAAAGAGGTAGAGTATATTGTACACCTAATTATTTAAATTACCAGTCAAATGAATTGAGTAAATCACTTCTTTTGTTTGCAAATCCTGCTACTATTAAAAGAGAAGATATGCAATGTATAGATTATTTAAAAGCATATGGAGCTAATAGTTTTGGAGGTAGGATAGGTAAATCATCGGAAGATAAAAAGTTAGAATGGGTTAATGAAAACATTGATAATATAATTAACTATGATAATGGTATTTTGTTGAAAAAGGCTAAAGATAAACTGTTATTTTTAGCTTTTTGTATTGAATTTAAACGGTATCATGATTTTTATCTGGATGATAATCAGATGGAATTTAAGACATATTTACCTATTCAGTTGGATGCTACATGTAATGGTTTTCAACATATGAGTTTGTTAAGTAATGAAGAAATATTGTTTAAACAGCTAAATCTAATTGATACTAGTAGGAGTGAACCACCTAAAGATTTTTACAATTTTTTATTACACAAAATAACAGACATATTTAGAAGTAAAAAAGAGAAAGGTGAGGTAATAGATAGTAAAACTAAAGGAAGTTATGAGAGATTATCTAATTTTATTTGAGATAGGAGTCATGTCAAGAAATCTATAATGACTATACCTTATAACGCCTCTCGACAAAGTATGGTAGAATATCTTACGGGTAGTTTGGTCGAAATAGTTTTAGATAAAAAAGATTCATATGAAGAAGGTAAAAATTTAGATTCTGATAATTTGGTTAACTCAGTTTCTGAGAGATCGGATCAAATAGTTCTAACTACAATAGATACACCTTCAGCTTCAGCTAATACTTATAAAAAAGATAAATGTTATTGATATTCGGATAGTGAATCTAATACGGGTAACATAATTAATCATAAGGATATAGCTCTTCTAGTAAATACTCTTATGTATGTTATAGAAAATGACTTTAGAAAAATTAGGAAACTTACAAAATATCTTAATAATATAGCTTCTTTATTTAACTTATTAGAGTTACCTATAACATGAACTTTACCCAGTGGACTTAAAGTTAGTCAAAGTTATTTACAACACAAAACTACAACAATATCACCCTTTATGTATAGTAAAAGTAAACTTACTTTAAGAGTGAATATAAATAAGTATGACAAAAATAAACAAAGTAGAGCTCTTATGCCTAATTTAATTCATTCTTTGGATGCTAGTTCTTTAAGTTCGTTATTTGAACAATTTTCTAATACATATAACAAATCTGTACAGTTCTTCTCTATACATGATTGTTTTGGTACTACTTGTGATAAAGTATTTTGTTTAAAGACGATTTTAGCCTCCGTTTACGTAGATTTATATATTAGTGATCCTTATTTATTAAGATTTGATAAGGATGTTTTAGATCAAATAGATAATTGTACACATTATACATTAGATCGTGAAAATAGAACTGTTAAATTGAATACTAGGATTCATCAAATCCATGATATAGATTGGGTTCTGAATAAGAAGATGGTTAGTTATCGTGTTATAAACAAAATTGACTCTCAATATATTATCATATAAAATAAACTTCTCTATTCTTTTTCAAATTATACTTTCCGTTTCACATACTTCCACAATTTTAATATTACTTACTTAATCCCCAAAAAAAAATTAAAATATTATTATATTATATTTTTTTTATACTTTAAACACAAGTTTAAAGTATTTTGGTTTATTTTATTTCCATCCTATGTTTTTTTATATATAATGTTTTTTTTGTACTAATGTTTTAAGTTCTATAGTTTTTAATAAGTTATAGGACTTTTTTTTGTTTTATATATATTCCTTCCCCACGTAGGACTTGAACCTACATATTCTAAGAAATTTTATTTGTATTACCTATTATACTAGCGGGGACTTTTATAAATATATAGTGTAGTGATAGCTGTTATATATGCTTCACTATCTGTTTAGGAAGTAAAGTTATTTATTCCCTACTATAATCATAGGTGGCTCTTGTAAATTCATAAGTTTTTACTTGTAATTTTATTACAAGTAAATTGTAATAAAAATTCTATATTTTAAAAAAAAAATAAAAAACATATAGATGTTTTTTTTTCTATCCTATTGCTTATTTTTATTAATTTATATATATAAAATATATTATAGATTAAATAAAAATAAAAATTAGAGGGAAAAAGAAACCTTTTAAACGGATAAACCGTTAATTTTTATCACTATAACTTATAGTGTAGTAAAATGAACTTTTTTAACAATACACTTATTCTTATAGATGTATGTGACCTCTTGTTCCCCCGCTATTAATAGCTTATTTACTAGAGACATTATATTATCTAATAAGAATGAATACAACAATCTTACTATAAAAACATCAGGAATTAGCATGTGATTTGAAAGATGATTCCTATCTTCAAATGCCAAAGATATTGGTGTATTATACTTAATATATGCACTATTTGCAGGTTTAATTGGAACTGCTTTTTCTGTTTTAATAAGATTAGAGCTGTCAGGACCTGGTGTTCAGTATATTGCGGATAACCAATTATATAACAGTATTATTACTGCTCATGCTATTATAATGATTTTCTTTATGGTCAATAAATATTTTATATTAAAATTGCAACCTATTACTTTTTTTAACAAGGTAAATAGTGATAATAACAGTTCACCTTTAAGTGAATCTAACAACAACAATGACGTTAACAATGTTGAGGGTAATGAGGGCAACCAACCCGAAAATGGTGGTAATAAAAAACACAATTATGTTAAAGTATTAGTAGATGATCCTTTTAATAATAGGGATATTATACTTAAAGTAACTAAAAAACAAAAAGGTATCCTTTTTGTTTTTTTAGTTGCTGATTTAATCTTCTTATCCGATGGTTTAATAAAATTTTCAAGTTCTATGTTTGACGCGTATACTGTCTTGTCCGCTATTGCTTTAATTACTTATGCTGATGCACTAAGTGAAAGAAAAGTGATTCTTAATAACAATAATAATAAATCTGGTGTTTATCGTTGAATTAATTTAGTCAACGGGAAAAGCTATGTAGGTAGTAGTGCAAATTTAGGTTACAGACTTAAACAATACTACAGTGTTAGTTATCTAAATAGAAAGAAATCTGCTAGTAGTATTTCTAGGGCATTGGTTAAGTATGGTCATTCAAACTTTAAACTAGAAATCCTGGAATATTGCGAGGCAGATAGACTTATAATACTAGAAAGAGAACAGTACTACATAGATCTTTTAAAGCCAGAATATAATATTTTAAAAATAGCTGGATCACCTTTAGGTTATAAACACACTGAAGAGAGTTTAGCTAAAATGAGAAATAGAAAGTTGTCCAAAGAACATCTTGATATTGTTTTAACTCGTATTCTTTCAGATGATCACAAAGCTGCTGTAAAAAAAGCCAGGACAAATAGTATACATTCAGCAGATGCGAGAGCAAAAATGAGAAATTTTATTCATTCAGAGGAAACCAAAGCTAAGTTAAGTCAAAGATTAACTAATTATAATTTATCAAAAGGCCACAAAATCGAAATAACCAATATTGTAGAAAATACAAACACTGTGTATGAGTCTATAAGAAAAGCAGCTATTTCGCTTAATACTAACCACAGCACAATTAGAAATTATATTAAAAGCGGAAAGCTGTATAAAGGCTTATATAAAATAAACTGTATTATATAAAGCTTTTCTTATTTCCGATTTAGCAATTTTATATGTTTGTTGTTATTTTACTTTTTATTCGTTGTTGTTATCTTCCATTAAAAAGAATGGATCAAATTTAATATAAATAAGGCATGGCCGGGTAAGGTAAAAAATACCTTACTTTCTTTCCACTATGTGCTAGGACCTCTTTAGAGCTTTTAAAACTAGTACTGCAGACTTTCGGAACCTATTGGTAAACGAAAAGCGGCAGAATACAGTAACATCTTAAAAGATTAGACAACTAGCAGGAAATTACTAAATAAAAGTTTAATGTTACTAGCTTATTGCCATAGGGATCCAAACAGTAAAAGTGTATTTTTTTTTTTATATATATATTTTTTTGTTATTGCCTTGATATAACCACCGTAAAGGTTATTCTTTAATACTTGATGCACACCGATTAAACAATAAATACGCGAAACTTTGGACGGAAAAGATATGTATGTAGGACATTCCATTAATTTATATAATAGAATAAGTTCTTATTTTATGCCATCTATACTTAAAACTAAAGCGCGAAGAGTTTTACGTTTTTTAAATAAATATGGTTTTAGTAATATTAAGTTAACTATATATATAATGAAGGATACTTCTAGTTTAGAGGAGGTAGTGGAACTTGAACAACATTTTATTGATAGTTTAAAACCAAATCTTAATGTAGACCTAGTAGCGAGTAGTTCTGGATATCATGAACCAATGAGTCAAGAAATGCGTGAAAAGCTTCGTAAACAAAGAGGTACTCCAGTATATATGTATGATGTTAAAGATCTTACTTTGTTGTATATGTTTGACTCAAAACAACAAGTATATAGTTTGATAAATATGCATCATAATACTTTAAATGATTGTTTAAATTTAGGTAATATATACCTAGATACTTTCTTTTATTCTTTAGATTTAATAGAAGAATCTCCTGGGGATAATTTACTTGATTTAGATAAAATGCAAAGTTTAGTATCAGATAAACGAAATGTATATGACGTTAAACACCCAGCAGCTAAATCTATCTTAGCAGAGTTTAAAGACGAGCCTAAAAAAAATCTAGAATTCAACTCTTTAAATAGTTTAGCTAAACATTTAAAAGGTGACCGTCAAGTTATTAGAGAATACTTAAAAGGTGAGAAATCAGGTTATTATCGAGGTAAATGAAAATTTACTTATAAAATTTAATATATAAATGGCATGGCCGGGTAAGATGGAAACATCTTACTTTACATTCACTGTTTGCTGGAATACCTTAAGAGTCTTTGGAACTAGTAATGCAGACTTTATTTGAGATAAAAGCGGCATAATACAGTAACATTTCAAAGAATTAGGCAATCAGCCAGAAACCAAACATAATTGGGCTCATTGTAGCAGAAAGCTCATTGTAGCATTAAACGCTTTTATGTAGTAGGATCTTCAGAGACTACACGTGAATACCTTAGTAAATATTAATTATTTAAAGGTAAAGATATAGTCCGCGCATTAATGAGAATTAGTGAAAAAGCGTATGCCAGCTTTAATAGGTGGATTCGGTAACTTTTTATTACCATTAGGACTAGGAGGACCTGATATGGGATTCCCTAGACTTAATAATATTAGTTACCTATTATTAATTCCTAGTATTGTTTTATTCTTATTTGCAGGTGGTATAGAAAATGGAGTAGGTACAGGTTGAACTCTTTAGTGTAAGGAGTTGCTTTATGGTAACATAGAGGCAATAAAACTCTCCTCGATGCGTGAAACTCTTCTAAACAATTTATACTACTCATGTTTTATAGAGCAAAGCTTTCTTTTTTCAATACACGGTTTTTTATTAACGTATGAACACTTTAGTGTTACGTACATTTTAGAGTTTATTTTGTCTTTTTCTATTCTGTGTAGTTTTTCAGAGTTCTTATATGATAATTTGGATTCATCTTACTTAATCATTATGAATTCGTTTCCTCTAATTTATGTAAATACAGATATACAGAAAAAAAACTATATTAAATGATAACAAGAACAAAACAGGAGTATATCTCTGAAAAAACCTTATTAATGGTAAGAGTTATATAGGATGTTCCAATAGCTTAAGTAAAAGGTTTTATTGTTATTTTGATGCGAAAAAATTAGAGATAGAAGCAACTAGAGGTTCGCTTATCTGTCGTGCTTTATTAAAATACGGGTATTCCAATTTTAGTCTAGAAATTTTAGAATATTGTACTCTAGAAGATCTTTTGGATAAAGAAAAACATTATATTGATTCATTAGAGCCTGAATATAATGTAATAATTGAAAAAAGAGCCAATAGACTTGGTCTTAAACATCTGGAATTAAATTAGGAAAAAATACGTAAAGGTAGCCCTAAAAGAATTGCGATGGATATTACAGATTTAGAAAGTAACGTTACTACTAGTTATGATTCTATAAGACAAGAAGCGGAAACTTTAGGTTGTGACATGTCATCTCTAAAATATAATATGAATAAAACTAAAGTTAGAGTGCCTTATAAAGGACGATATTTAATTAACCGAATAGAAGAGTCAAAAAAAGATTCTATTAATAATAATATCCCTCGCCTTTGCGGGTGGTAAAAGAAGTTTTTCAACGCTCACATTAATGAATACGTATGTAAAAATGTATGATTCACGGAGACAACACGCCTGGGTAAATAGATTTATCCATCAGAGACTAAACGGAGAGCATCCTTCATCTAAAGCTTATTTTGAGCAATGATTAGTTGGTGTCACAGATGGTGATGGAAATTTTTCTATTAATTATTCTAATGGTAAATGAGGTTTATCTTATAAAATAGCTCAATCTAGATATAATCTAAGATTACTTTATTATATAAAAAAAGAATTGGGTGTAGGTTCTGTTACTAAGGATAACAATAAAGGACAATTTTTTATAACAGACAGAAAACACATAGAAAACATTATATTACCTATTTTTGATAAATATCCTTTATTAACTAGTAAGTATTTTGATTATTCTAGATTTAAACAAGCTTTGGCTATATTAAATAACGATAGTATATCTAAAGAACAAAATGATAAAGACCTTTTAATTCTTAAAAATAGTTAAAAAAATTAGAATTATTTATCTCCGGTTTGAAATAATATATCTTTACCTTTAACTGAAATAAATATAATACATAATATAATAACTAAACCTTGAATAGTTGGATTTATATTACTTTTTTTTTAATATATCATGATATATTAAAAAAAAAGTTAGCTGAAGGTAGTTTTTATTTAGTATCAAAAGATTCTAAAAGAATTGTTCATGCATTTGGTCTAACTCAAAAATTAGATAGCATAGTTTTAGAAAGTATAAGATTGGTGTTTCATATACCTAGTAAAGTAAGATATAAAGAAATATATAATCATTATATTTTAGATACAACAAATTCTAGAACAATCGAACACCTTATTGATTACTTTAAAGATACAATGAAAGGGGTTAAATCATTAGAATATAAAATATGAGCTAGATCATATGTTAAAAATAAAGGTGATTTTGAAAAATTATCAAATATTAGAGACACAATTAGAAAAATAAGAAAACAACTATTAGAAATCGAAAATTCATAAGTTTTAGATGAAGGATGATGGTATAGTCCGAACAATAAGAAAAAATTATTGAGTATAACATTAGTTTATAATATTTAAAAATGAAGTTATCAACAAAAATTGTTACCCTCCTTTATCAGGTATACAAAGTCATAGTGGTCCAAGTGTAGATTTAGCTATTTTTGGGTTACACCTTTCTGGTATAAGTTCTCTACTAGGAGCTATGAATTTATTCCATGTATTTCTTACATATTCAAGATATTCAACAAGCTTTCAATTAACAGTTAATAAATGTTACTTTAGTAGCAATAAACCAAAATATATGTTTAAAAACAACTGTGAAAAAGATAATAATTATGGTGAGGATAACAATGGAAAAGACAATAACTCTAAAAAAAAGGATTCTCTCACCTTAGTGGCTGAAAACAATGATAAACCTAAATTGGATAATCGTTGAAAAGAGATATTGGGTAGATCTGGTCCTAATAAACATGCACATGTAATAGCTGTGGAGCAAATTAATAGTGGTGGAGTTGTGACTGCTGAAAAAATTAATGAAATTTTAGCTTACTGTAATATTAAAATTACAGAACAAGAATTAAAATCTTTAATTGATACTGCAAGTTTCACTTTAACTAATTTAAATCAAAAAAGTATAACTAAGGATGTTCTTAAAGATAAACTTGGTTTACCTAATAGTAAACAAAGAATACCTGGTATATATATCTTTACACATACTACTACAGGTAGAAAATATGTAGGTTCATCATCACAGCTGGCTTTTAGATTAAATGGCTATATTAATTTGTCTCATAGAAAGAGTGGTTTATTAATCCCTTTATTACATAAAGAAGGATTGAAAAATTTCTCTTTACAAGTTTTTCCTTTTTACCATAATTACATTAAAGGGTCAGAAATTGCATTAGAACAATATTATTTGTTAGACTCTAGTTTCACATTAAATACCATAAGAGTTGCAAATAATCCTAGCGGGTCAACCTCAAAGAGTTTATATATGTACAACAGAGATATGAGTATATTATATTTTTTTTCAACAAAACAAGTAGATTTCATTAGAAAATTAAATGTTCATCATACCACATTCTCTAAACATTTAAAAAACCGTACTTTTTATTTAGGTAAGTATCTTTTTTCAAGTGAACCGGTGTTAACTGCTAAAGTTAAAGATATGTCTGATTTAGATTTAGCTTTAATGCTGGAAAAGGACAGAGTTAAATACAATAAAAATAAATCTCTTAACAGTTCATCTAAACCTGTTAAATTAACATGTGTGGATAATTTAGAAAACACTATTGTGTTACCTAGTTTAGGTAAATGTGTGGAATATTTACATAACAAAGGTTTATCTGCTTCTCAAGTAACATTAGTTAAACACATTGATTTAGGTAAAGCATATAAAGGATATTTATGTGAATATGTGAAAGAAAATACATTGTAATGGGATTCATATAAAATTTTTAACTGTATGCTGGAACAGCTCAGTGTTTATAAGTACTTAATAGTAAAAATCTTGTAAGCTATGCTTAATCAGCAGGAAACAAAAGTAATTTTAATTATGATTAGGTTCCTCAGAGACTACACGTTAAAGACCGTATATTAATACGCTTAAGATATAGTCCACAAATAGTTATTATTTTAACTATTTTTAGTCATGACAACTACATTTAACATGAGAAGTCCTGGTATAAGATTACATAAACTAATCTTATTTGCTTGAGCAGTTGTTATAACAGCTGTTTTATTATTATTATCATTACCTGTCCTAGCCGGTAAACTAATTCTGCCGGCTCTAAATTTGGCCGTATTCTGGGAACCGTTATACGAAAGTATATCGCAATCAGCAGGTAATCTATTAAGTTTGAACTTTTCAGAGAACCTCAGAGGCTATACGCCAAAATATTTTTGCTGTAGTTTGGAACTTTTGACCTTTCCTTTATGCACAGCTGCTAGATGCATTCATACTGATAACAATAGTAAAAATTTTAATAAATCCCTTTTTAGTTCTTATTTAACTGGGCTTATTGAAGGTGATGGTACAATAATAACACCAAAAACTTTAAGAAGCCCTAAAGGTAAGTTAAATTACCCCGCTATACAAATAGTTTTTCATTTAAAAGATTTACCTTTAGCTCTACTTGTTCAAAAAGAGTTAGGTGTAGGTTCATTATCTAGAAAGAAAGGGGTAGATGCTTATATATTAACCATAAATAGCTATGAAGGTGTATTATTAGTTATTTCATTAATAAATGGAAATATGAGAACACCTAAAATACATAGTCTTAATGCATTAATCGATTTTTTAAATAATACTAAAGGAACCAGTATTGAAAAACATCTTGTATCTAAAGAGTCTTTAGATTCCAATCCATGACTGTCAGGGTTTATAGAAGCAGACGCTTCTTTTCAAGTAAGAACTACTCTTTCAGGTAAATATCCTAAATTAGAATGTAAATTAGAAATATCTCAAAGACGAGAAGATCACAAAGGATATGATAATTTGGATTTCTTAAGTCATATTGCTGAGTTTTTAGAAACAGAAGTAAAAAAAATAAGATCGGATAAACCAAAACCTGAGTATAGAGTTAGAACTACTAACCTTAAAGGTAATATGAATGCTAAAAATTATCTTTTACAATTTCCTCTATTTGGAACTAAACATTTAGATTCATTAGATTGAATGGAAGTAGTAGACATGTTTGATAGAAAGGAGCATAATACAGATGAAGGAAAGGAAAAAATAGTAAAGATCAAATCAGGTATGAACAATTTCAGAACAAATTTTACTTGAGATCATTTACAAAACTTCTACAACTTAAAAATATAAGATATGGTCCGATCAAGCACGAGAGTGTTTGCGTACCTACACTAAGTTTTAATAACTTTTTAAGCTTAAAGAACAACACTTTAAGCTATGGGATTTCATCCAGTAGGTCAACAAATTTAACGGGAATTACTATGATATTAACAGATAGAAACTTTAATACTTCATTCTTTGAAGTAGCAGGGGGTGGTGACCCTATATTATACCAACATCTTTTCTTAACAAACACAAACTATATTTATATGTCCTCTATGTTAATATCAAGGGGTAGAAATTTTAATTTTGCATCTTTTTATTCTAAATTCTCCGAATATTATCCAAATTCAAAAATACCTAATGATAAATTCTTACAATGGTTTATAGGGTTTTCAGAAGGAGAAGGTTCTTTTATCGTATCTAAAAGAGGTGATTTATCCTTTGTCATTACTCAATCTACCTTAGATATACAGTGTCTTAATTATATAAAAAACAATCTAGGGTTTGGTAAAGTAATTAAACAATCTGTAAAACAATCTACTCACAGGTATGTCGTTCAAGATAATAAAAACTTGTTTTTGATTTGTTTAATTTTTAATGGTAACATGGTATTTCCAACTAGAAATGCTAGATTTTTAACTTTTCTTTCTTCTTTTAATGAAAAACAATTGAAAGGTGGAAAAATTATAATAGAACCTATTAATACTTGTGTGCTACCTAGCTTAAAAGACAGTTGAATAGCAGGTATAACTGATGGAGAAGGTTGTTTTAGTTTTTCTTTACTATCTAATAGTACTGGTTACAGATTTAGATATATTTTAACTCAAAAATGAGATGCTAACAAATCAGTTTTAGAACATATTACAAATCTTTTTGCTGAACTTTCGGTTAAAGGTTCTGTTGTAACTCATACGGTTAGTAATGTATGGGAGATTAGAATAAATGGTGTAAAAAATTGTAAAGGGTTATTTACTTATTTTGATGAATATAATCTTATAACTAAAAAAGTGGAAAGTTATTCAAAATGAAAAATAATACATTCTAGGTTAATAAATGGGGACCATTTGAATGAGGTTACTAGAGATGAATTAGTAACTTTAGCTAAAAAAGTGAATATAAATAAATAGATTTCAGGAAAAAAGGGTTTGGTTTAGCCAAAGCTATGAAGCTAACTAAGGCAGATGTAAAAAATAATAAGACCTTAAAAAGTGAATACCATAAAAGAATAGCCTAAATAATTCTAGGTATACCATAACTCTAGTTTTTGTTGTAATTTATTGTGTAATTCTTAGGAGAAAACAATAACAAAACAAAAGCAATACTGGTGGGAAAACATATTACTTATGTTTTCCAAACGGTCAAAATCCCCTAGGACAAGACCGTCGGTTTCCTAAGAGATCGCTACAGACTGGTTCACCGGTGGGTGGCTGAAATGCTGCTTAATGTACAGTCGGATTTCTCTTCTTTTGTCCAAGAAGGCATCAACTATCGTTGATGGTTATACAATTAAAGGTGTAAAAAAGTTGTATAATAAGGAATTGGATTCTTCGGACACCCTGAGGTTACGAATGTAGGCCTCTTAACGTTGCTGTATGCTGGGACCCCTTCGTTATATAGTTCTAAATACTCCTCCTTATATGGCACAGTAAAAAAGTTAGAACAATGAAGGAAATCAGCCGGTAACATTTTATATATAAAAAATGGAACCTCAGAGGCTCTACGCGACGGAGTTGTAGTAAATTCAGAAAATGTTAAACGTGTATCAGATCACGTTCCTAAACATTTGAAGCCTCTAAATAATGAACAATTAGGTTATTATCTAGCAGGATTAATAGACGGGGATGGTCATTTTAGTAAAGCTCAACAATTAGTTATAACTTTTAGTTCTCCAGATGCATTTCTACCCTATTACTTGAAAGGAAGATTAGGTTACGGTAATGTAAGAAAAGTAAAGGACAAAAACGCATACCTTTTAATTGTATCTAATGAAAAGGGTATGTTAAATATAATTAACTTGATAAATGGTAAATTAAGAACAGAACACAGATTTAACCAAGTAGTTAATAATGTATTAAGTCATACTAAGTATGCAGATCAAAATATTCATTTTACTATAGATTCAAGTAAAAATTTTGATAACCACTGATTAGCAGGTTTTTCTGATGCGGATGCTAGCGGAGCTGGCCTTCAGTTAATATTTTATTTGTTTTTGCTTAAGTCAGCAGCAAATATTGGCAAAACAAATAAAATATTTAGGCTGCGCCAGCCATCAGGCTAGTTTTCAAATAAAAATTATTAGACGTATTACCAGAAATAAACCGGAAATAAGATTAAATTTTCAAATAGATCAAAAACAGTGATTTATTGTTAAATATAATAAAAGAATACTTAGGTGGAAACATTGGATATAGGAAGTCTCAAGATACCTATTACTATGGTTCTACTAATTTCGGTTCTGCTAAAAGGGTTATAGAATATTTTGATCGATATCACTTACAATCTAGAAAGCATATAAGCTATTTAAGATGAAGAAAGGTATATAGATTAATACAAGACAAACAACACTTAACAGATAAAGGGCTATCCAAAATACTAATAATTAAATCTTTAATAAATCGTCATGAAGAAAATACTACAACTTAAGATAGAGTCCTAACAAGAATATAAAAGTTTTTGAGTATTAATGAGAAAAGACTGTTATAATACACAGCTATTCCTTTAATCAAAATATTGTTACATTTTAATTATTCCTGGGTTTGGAATAATTAGTACTACAATTTCAGCTAACTCTAACAAAAGCGTTTTCGGATACCTTGGTATGGTTTACGCGATGTGTTCTATTGGTATCTTAGGATTTGTAGTTTGAAGTCAATGGCTGGCTTTCCCTGTCCGTGAGGATAGGGTAATAAATTGCGCTATATGATTCTGGAACAGCTTAGTGTCTATCAGTACTTTTAATAGTGAAAATCTGATAGGCTATGCTCAATCAGCAGGAAATCTTAGTTTTGTGTCAACTCTAGTAGTGAAGGATACAAATACTGAAAAGAGCCCCTCAGAGACTACACGCGCAATATCTTTTAATTTTGAAGATTATAGAAATATAACCGGTAAAAATCCGGATGAAATATCTGACAATTGGTTAACTTGATTTATAGGTTTTTCTGAAGGTGATGGTGCTTTTCTTACAGGAAAAGACAAACGTCTTAGATTTGTATTAACTCAAAAAGAAACTGCTATACTAAATCATGTACATGAGACATTAGGTATAGGTAGAGTTAGAACATACGGTAATTTTAGTCGTTATCATGTTGATGATAAAAATGGTATACTTGTTTTAATAGCTCTGTTTAATGGTAACCTGGTTTTAGATAAAAGAAAAGTCCAAGTAAAAAGATGATTAGATACCATTAATATAAAAGAAAAAAACAACAATGTTCTTCCTTTACTATCTAATAGTTGATTATCTGGGTTTATAGATGCAGAAGGTTGTTTTAACGTTACACTTTTCAAAAGAAAAGCTATGGCTCTAGGTTATCAAGTTAAATTGAGATTTATGATTGACCAAAAGGACAGCTTGGATAATATGAATTTTATGAAGGATCAATTAAATCTATTTTTAACTCACAGAAAGCTTAAAAAAGGTACGATTGGTACTATGCATAGAATAGAAAGCAATTCATTTGTTAAAGTTCCACTTATCATTGAATATATAAACAGATTTAGACTTAAAACTAAAAAACAAGACTCATATGACAAATGAGTAACAGTTTACGAGTTAGTACAAAAAAAGGCTCACATTACAGAACAAGGACTTAGTGAAATAAGAAAACTAAGTAAAGAAATTAATATAATAACTAGTATTACAAAAAAAATTGGTGATAAGCTTAATTAAAAGATAAAGATATAGTCCACAAAAGGTTTTTTCCTTGTGCACCACATGTATACTGTAGGTCTTGATGTAGATACAAGAGCGTATTTCACAGCAGCAACATTAATTATTGCAGTTCCTACTGGTATTAAAATATTTTCTTGATTAGCAACTTGTTATGGTGGTTCTTTACACTTTATACCATCATTACTTTTTGCATTAGGTTTTGTATTCATGTTTACTATAGGAGGGTTACAACTTTACTTAGCTCTCCTTAAAGATCACTATATGCTGGAAAGCTTTTACAATTAAGATACTCTAAAGAAATTTAAGTGAAAAAGCTTAATTTTAAACAATCAGCAGGAAACAAAAATAAAGTATAAATTATGAGTAGGATCCTAAGAGACTACACGTGGTCATCATTATATTAAAGAATTTTTTAAGATAAAGATAAGATATAGTCCAAAGAATAATCTTATTCATTAATCTTTTTACCCCCTTACTTTTTTCTTACTGTTTGGACCCCTCCGAAAGCTTTCGGAGGGGTATCTTTTCAGTTATGAAATATTAAGGGATTCACCTCGTGTTTAAAGATTAATGAATATTTTATTCCTAACAAAATATTCTTATGGTTTACGTATAGCAATAATATTTGTTATATTGTAAGTGGATTATACTTTTTTGATTCTTCGTTTGATTTATATGTGATGTTGTCCTTACCTGTCTTTAGTAACAAAAACATACTCTCTGTTTTAGATAGAATTAAACCAATTAATGTTTTAAAAATTTATGTAAATTTTTATGCGGATAGAAAATTACTGTATAATGAATTTAAAGGTGATATTAACAGTTATGTTTATGTAATAGTTAATAAATTAAACGGTAAAATTTATGTAGGTAGTACAAGATCTATGAAAAATAGAGCTATTAATTACTTTAATTTATCTCACCTTGCGACTCAGAAAAGCAGGCCCATATCTAGTGCAATAATAAAGTACGGATTGGTTAATTTTGCTTTTATTGTTGTAGAACAAGTTGATACTAGTTTACATAATATAGAAGTACGTGAAACTTATTGAATAAAACATCTAAAACCAGAGTACAATGCTACTAAAGATGCTGCAAGAAACATAGGGGGTAGCCACACTCTTGAGACTAAATTAGCTTTATCCCTAAAAAAGTCTAAAGGGTCTATTTATATTTACAATGAATATAAGCAACTTTTAGTTATAGCGCCCTCTATGATATCTATAGCAATATTATTAGGTAGTAAATCTATAAGTGTTTCTATTAATAGAGCTATTAAAGAACAATCTTTATACAGATCTTATTGATATTTCACAAAAGTTCCCCTTAATATAGATGAAAAGCCCTTAATGGAGGCAGGATCGACAGCTTATACAGACTTAATAAATCAGATGAAGTCTCAAAAACATACTAAAGCAATCTTCGTTTACAAAGACGAAGATTTTTTATGTAAATATGACGGTGTCATGGTCTAATTTTTTTTTGAGTAATTTATTCTAAATTACGTCAAAAAAAAATAAGGCTAAGGCACTAAAGATAAGTCATAATATTATAAAAGAATGTATTGTAAATAATACCACATACAAAGAATATATATTTAGTTACCACAGAATTTAAATGTGGTGGTTAATATATCTATTTGTTAGTATAAGTGAGTGGAGTAGTTTTAGCGAACGCGTCACTTGATATTGCCTTCCACGATACTTGAGTCCTTAAGTTAAGTATGCTAATACCTAGTTTATTTGTTATGGCCAAGACAGGGTTTGAGGGTACGCCTAACTTTTTTTTTTACATATATCATGATATATTAAAAAAAAAAGTAATAAATCCTAGTCTTAGTTATAATAGTAATAGCAGTTATAATGATTTATCTGATAACAATAACTATAAAGAGTATATAAAAATGTTTTGAGTAGGGCTAATGGACGGAGATGGAAGTATTCAAGTAAACCATTGACGTAAACAATCTCTACAATACAGACTAGTTATTAAATTATCTAACCTTAAATCTAATTATAATATGTTGGTTGAGGTTGCTAAAGTAGTAGGTGGAACTGTTAGAATTACCGGTAAACAGGCGGATGTTATTTGAGTTGTAAATAAAAAGGAAGAAATTATGGAAGTAATCAAAATTTTTGATACTTATCCTCCTTTAACTTCAAAAAAAATCTGTCAACTTGCATTCTTAAAAACATGTTTAACTGAAACTTCGGTAGAAAAATACTTATTCGCAAGAAATACTAAATTTAAAGAGCAATCTGCTATTATAAATGCTAATTTTAAGGTACCTACTTATTTTAAAGCTTGATTATCTGGTTTTATAGAAGCGG
Organism: Alternaria dauci; assembly: GCF_042100115.1. Taxonomy (NCBI): domain Eukaryota; kingdom Fungi; phylum Ascomycota; class Dothideomycetes; order Pleosporales; family Pleosporaceae; genus Alternaria; species Alternaria dauci. The sequence goes on from NC_091274.1 coordinate 3,387,192, forward strand.
AAGGTTGTTTTTCTATTCGTAAAACGAATACACATTCTTTTTCAATAGGACAAAATGACGACGTTTATTTAATAGACGGTATAAAACAGTATTTTGAAATATCAAATAAAGTTCGTAACCCTTATGGTAACTTCTTTTTTATAGAGGTATACAAGAAAGAGGTATTAGCAAAAATAGTGGCACATTGTACTAACTATCCTTTGTTGGGAGAAAAGTTAGAGTCTTTAAAAAAATTTAGAGCTTGCTGTGTTCTTTAGTAGGTGTCGTGTTGTCTTGTCACCATGAAAAATTACATACGTTTTTCGGTAAAATTATTAATTTTGCTAACGGTGAAGTCTAGGCCTCTATTGGCCATTTAAAAATATTATTAATAAAACAGATTTTCACTTACTTTTATCTACATATCTACGAGGTATTTTTATTAATAATGATGGTCGTAATTATATATATGAATAAAATATTAACAACAAGAGAAAATAAGGGGTTATTTTACAATTCTGCATTAAAGACTAGATCGTATTCTGATGGTAAAAAAAGTAACTCTTTCCCTCCTAATTTTTTTCTAGTAATTTCATTGAAATTACGTCGAAAAAAATAAGGGGACCCTTCCGAGACAGGGTCCCTAATCCCCCGTGAGGGAATAAAGGGAAGAGTATTAGATCCTCATTGAGTAACTGGATTAGTAGATGCTGAAGGTTCTTTTATTGTTTTTATAAAATTAAATCCAAATAACAGTAAGAATCTAGTACGGCAAATACAACTGTCTTTTGAAGTATCTTTTCATATTAAAGATATAGAATTACTCTATAAATTAAAATCCTTTTTTCTCTTTTTTTTTTTCTTTTGCTTAAATCCACTACAAACATGGCAAAAGAAAAAAAAAAGAAGGAGAAGCTGGTACGATTTTTATTCCATCAACTAGAAAAGATGCTAGATTAAAAATAACAGGATTGAACGAGATAGTTAATTTTATAATTCCTCATTTTAAACAGTACCTTTTACATGGTATGAAAAAAATAGATTATGATCTATGATCTGAATGTGCAGAATTGTTACAAAGTAAGCAACATTTACAAGAGAAAGGGTTAAATAGAATATTATCAATAAAATCTGTACTTAATAATGGATTATCTGATAAATTAAAAGCTCTTTTCCCTTCTGTAATAGCTATAGATAGACCTGTTTTGGATGTTGCCAATATTCCATTAAATCCTAATTATGTCAGTGGGTTTACTAACTTTTTTTTTCATATATCATGATATATGAAAAAAAAAGTAAAGGAGACGGTTGCTTCACTGTAAATATTTCTTCTAATACTAAGCAAATTACTGCTTATTATATTATTGAGCTACATAAAAGGGAAGTTCCTTTATTATCAAGCATACAAAAATTTTTTGGAGGGGTGGGTTCTACAAATATCGCATTAAGTAGAAATACCGCTCGATTTTCTATAAGTAAAAAATCAGACTTGATAAATAAGGTATTGCCTCATTTTGATGCACATAAATTGGAAGGTAATAAGCTTAAAAATTATCTAATCTTTAGAGAAATTGTTCTATTGCTTGGTTCTAAAGCGCATTTAACTCAAAAGGGGTTTGATAAAATAAAACTTCTTAAAGAGGGTTTAAATAATTAAAGTAGATAATTTATTAGGAGTAAAATATATAAAGACGATTATATGGCGTATATATACTTTACTTATTATTTTAAGGCGGATAATAAGAAAGAGCGTGCTAGATAATACCGTGGAAACCAAAGATAATTTATTTATTACTATATTTTGGGTTTTTCTTGGGTTTGTCCTTATGTGTTTTCTCAATTACTTTTTTTTGCATATATCATAATATATGCAAAAAAAAAGTTAGGAAAATATAAGGGTCTCCCCATGTAAGGTAATACCGTGGAAACCAAAGTGAATAAATTTATTCTCGAGTAGGATCCGTAGAGACTAAACGTGACAGTCGAAAGTTTATTAAGTTAAATCATTAGATAAGTTATAGTCCGATCCACTGCGTGAGCAGTGTTGTATGTTAATAAATGAGCAACTTAATTGACCTACTACGTAGTTGCTCAATTGGGCCTTAATAATCTTTCAGATTATTTCGCATTTGGCTGTATGCTGGAAACCATGTTCTTAGGCTGTTGTTTACTATGTATATCATATTATTATCTTTTAAAAATAGATGCCTCTAGAAACTCAAAATTTCTAACTATACATAGTCAAAATAACAATAAACCTGTATTTTTAACAAATACGGATATACAATCAGCAGAAAACTGTAAAGGATTCTCAGAGACTACACGCCAAATATCTGATTCAAAAGGTAAAGATCTTTCAAATAAAGAATTTTTCAAAAGATTAGCTGGTATTATAGACGGTGATGGTAACTTTGATATTAGAAATGTTAATTCTAAGATCGTTTTAAAAACTATTAGAATTAAATTGCATAACAGAGATATCAGAATATTAAGTTACATTCAAAATATGTTACATATGGGTAGAATTAGATCTGATAAGAATAAACCACACTCTATTTGAATTATAAGTAAAAAAGAGGAAATGTTATTCTTAATTAATAATATTAATGGTTTAATTAGACTAAAAGTTGTAGGATTAAAAAAATCTTGCGATTATTTAGGTATAGCTTATAAAGAAGCAAATTACAATATTGAAGCTAACGACCCTTATTTAGCAGGTTTAGTTGACACAGATGGTACTGTTGTATATAACTATGCTGGAAATAGAATAGAATGTAACTTAGAATTTGAAAATAACGAGTTTAGTAGTAAACTAAATTTAGATAATGTAATACCGAATTATAAACCCGCTGTTTTACTTAGAAAATCTCATAACTCTATATCATATAAATACCAAAACGTGAAAGGTATGGTATTCTTATACGAATATTTCATGAAAAATAGACTATATTCAGATTTTAAATTCTATAGAATATCAAAAATTAAAAAGTTTATTGAAATAAGAGAATTTAAAAATGAACCTAAAGAAAGTTTAGAATATAAAATATATTCTGAATTTATATTGGATTGAATTCAATATAAGAATCCTTTATGACAAAGAGTACCTTTTGTAAAAAAAATCAGATAATGATATAGTCCACCATTTAGAAAGTATAGATTAATGTCTATATTTTTAAATTTGCATTTCCACTACGTTTTAAGTATGGGTGCTGTATTTGCCTTATTTAGTGGATGATATTTCTGAATTCCTAAAATTTTAGGGTTAGATTATAACTTACTTTACTCTAAAGCTCATTTCTGAGTTTTATTCACTGGGGTTAGGTTAAATGGAAGAGGTTTTGAGTTTAAAAACGCATGTAATAGAAATATTTCAAATGGGAGTCCTAATAATGGTAGTTCACCAAATAATTTTGTCATCTATTTTAAAGACCTTAAGGAAAGTAAAAGAAAAATTTACAAAGAGCTAAAAAACAAATCTGGAGTATACTTATTTATCAATGACGTAACCAATGATTTGTATGTAGGTAGTAGTATTAATTTATCTAAAAGAATGGTTAGTCATTTTTATTACGCAAATTCTGATAAAATTGGTACAACAATACTCATAAGAGCAATGAAGAAATATGGACTTAATAACTTTTCTTTAGGTATTTTGGAGTTTTGTGAAAAAGACGCAATAGAATGTGTAAAGTTAGAACAAAAGTGAATCGATCATTACGAGCCAAGTTATAACATATTAAAGATTGCAGGAAGCTCTTTCGGATTTACTCATAGTATTGATACCATAAATAAGTTAAAGGAAACTTTGAGAAAAGAGAATCATCCTAAGTTTGGATATACTACTTCAGATGAGACGAAAAATGCTATTAGCAAAGGTATAAAGGAATTTTATTTAAAAAATGATAATGCCTTTAAAGGTTTAAAAGGTAAATTATCTCCTCAGTATGGTATAGGAGGAGCCCTAGTTTTTTGTTATAATAAAAAGAATGAGGAATTAATATTCCCTTCTATAAATGCTGCTAGACAACATTTTAAAGTAAGATGGACATTAATTAAAAAGAACTTAGACACAAATAAATATACATCCATAAATGACGAAAATTGAATATTACAATCTTTACCGCGTAATTAAACTCAAAATTAGTAAATTAGCCCCTATCAATCTTTCTATATGCTGGGAACTCTCACAAGGCTTAAGTACTAATCAGTACATGGTTTAAAAAATCTTAAGTATATCTAGATAATCAGCAGGAAACCAAAATAATTGTAATTATGAGTAGGATCCTCAGAGACTACACGAAAGAGGCCATATATTTATGGTCAAGACATAGTCCGGTTTTAAACGTAATTTAACTTTCTTCCCTCGATGTTGGGGGCCTACATAAGTAATTATGTAGTACAATGGGTAATAATATACCTTAATTCTGGCTGTATGCTGGGAAATTCTTATGGTTTACTTACTTATGAAGTGAAAATAGTAAACATTTAATAATCAGCAGGGAAGTTTTATTCCCCTCCCTGCAAGCTTGTAGGGGAATATATAACCCCTCAACGATCACACGCCGGATACCCTTAACTAATTATAATTTAGTACTTTATGTTAAGGGTAATGATATGATCTCTATTGTAAAAATAGTGACTAATAAGTACTGATCTTTTATCTAGACAAGGTTTACCTAAAAAAATTTTACCTTGCAAATATAGCTTGAGTCCTAAGAAAAAAATTTTTGGATCATTTAAACGCCATTATTCTACGAATTCTAGTAATTTATATGGAATAGACAATAAATCTATAATATTTGATTCTCTTGAACAAGGATGTGAAGAAATTAAATTTAAATATATAGGAGTTTCAGGTGTTTATAAATTAACTAACATATGTGATCCTAGTAGATTTTATATAGGTAGCTCTAATAATTTATCTAGAAGAATGGAAGAGTATAACAAATTAACTAAAGGTTTACGAAATCCTCATTCATTAGGAGAGTTAGAAATATCTAAAACTCCATCTTCAAAGTGAGGTTTAGAGTTCATATATATTACTCCTCCTCAGTTATCCTTAGTTTATGAACAATATGCAATAATAATGTTTGAACCAACAATTAATAGTAATTTTAAAGTTATTCCACGGGTAAACCCTCAGTGGGGTAATAATTTGAATAATGCTATTTTTGTCATAGAAAAATTGTTATCTTTATTCACTATAGGTTCTAAAGGTTATAACAGGTTGCATGTATTTTTACAGCTTTTCAAAACAGCCAATAATTTAAAGTTTGAGGAACAAGATATAGATAATAAATATTATTGTTTTTTAGTGTTTGTTTATAATATAAATTCACCTAATGAAGAACCTGTTATTTATTCTTCAATAAATAGAGCGTTAAAAGGGTTACAAGTTAGCCATAGTACTTTACTATCTTATGTGAACAATCATTATATTTATAAATCAGAATATATCTTATCCTTTGAGCCAGTAATTACAGATGATTTTGAAAAATACACAGAAAAACCTATAGGAGATAATCAATTGAGAAAACATATTGCAGTATATAATCTAGATAATGAGATAGTTACAGAATTTAAATCAGGTAGAGAGATGGCTAAATATTTTAAAATTGATGGTAAAGTAGCTAGAGCTGCTATAGCCAAAGGTGAATTCCAGGACTTTTTACTATTAATAAAAGAAGTTTCCAACAGAAAAACGATTTACGTATTTGATAGTAGTACACATGAACTAATAGATAAGATCAATGGTGTGTCAAAAGCATTAAAATATGCTAAGATTAATTATTATACATTAAAAAGTTTAATTGAAAATGGAAAACCTTTTAATGGTAAAATATACAGCTATAAAGATAAATTATAAAATCTCCAGTACGTACGCATATATTTAAAAGATATAATGCAACATTTCTTAGGGTTACAAGGTATGCCACGTAGAATTAGTGATTATCCTGATGCTTTTACAGGTTGAAACTTTATTAGTAGTATTGGTTCTATAATCTCTGTAGCTGCTACAGCATTATTCTTACATATTGTATACTTACAACTTGTTAAAGGTAAAGCTATCTTTGGATACCCTTGAGCCGTTCCTCAGTTATTTAGTGATTACTTACGTATACTTAAAGATAAATGTGCTCCAGGATTAGAATGAGCATTACATAGCCCACCTAAACCTCACGCATTCACTAGCTTACCATTACAAAGTAGTGGTATACTAAGTTCTCTTTTTATAGGAATAAGCTTTTTATTTACTATATCAAACGAATTTATATGTGATGCACCTAGAGCTTGAGGACTTTACTTCCAAGATAGTGCTAGTCCACAAATGGAAGCGCTAGTAGAATTACATGAATTTTGTGTATAAGAGTCAAATTCCGGGGACCTCCTAAAGCTCTAACTACCAAGGATATAAAGTAAATTTTTATCTGGCTTAACTAACAACTAAGGTAGGGTAATAAGGTTAGAGATAGAAGTTAGAACGCTTCTAATGGAAAATCGCGGATCTAAAACAGTAAAATAATATTTTATTGTAAAAGAGCAACGAGTAGATGACTCTTCAGTTTTTTAACTGTAAGGTGTACTCTGGCCCTTTGAGAAATCAAGGGTCCAAATAAATATAAAGAGTAACTACTCAAATTAGCAGGATTCTTATTTGGTATATTAGGTATAATAAGTTTAAAATATAAATGTTCTCTCTGCTGCCTACCGTAAACTAAGTATTAGTGGAGGAAGCTATAAGGGGGGTGTAAGCTCCCGCGGCTGGGTTTATAGACTTATTATATTCTAATGAAAAAGCGGATAACATTATGTACTACTTAGTTGCAATTTTATTTGCTGTAGGTTGAATACAAGGAGCTATTATTAGAAACTTTGATAGTTCTAAATCACCTATAAGTAACAAATATCTTAACCATGGTACACTAATCGAACTTGTATGAACTATTACACCTATTTAATAAAACTTTTACTTGGGTAAAACTGCCAAATTCCGGGGAAGTCTTAGTAATTTCTTATACCAAGCTTTAGCCGAAACGCTAAAGTGGCTGAACTAATTACTCAGAGATGGTAATAAGTAAGAAAGATTTCATTTTTGAAATGGAGATAATCGCGGATCTAAATCAATTAGGTAATTATTTACTACGATTGTAAAAGAGCAACGAGTAGACGGTAGTTGATGCGTTAATCATTTAATGCATTTAAGGTGTATTCTATGGAATATATATTATTTCAGAATAGAAATATATTGAAAAAAAATACTTTTAATTCCGTTTGATCCCCCACCTTCGGTAAGGGACCTAAAACAAAAATTAGATCTTACTCTAGTTTAACTAAGTCTAACACTTTAACAAATAAAGTGAGTAATGATAAATCTAATCTTCATCCTTTATTTGTAACAGGACTTGTAGACGCTGAAGGTTCATTTACTGTTAGTGTATTAAAAAGTTCTTCTACTAAAACTGGTTGAGCTGTTAATGCTAGATTTAAAATTACTACACATATAACAGATTTAGATCTTATGTTAAATCTTAAAAATTTTTTTGGAGAAGATATAGGAAAATTGGTAATTTTTAAAGATACTTGTACTTACCGTGTAGATAAGTTAAAGGATATTTTGGATGTTGTTATACCCCATTTTGATAAATATCCACTTGTTACACAAAAGTTAGGAGATTATAAGTTATTTAAAGAAATAGTTAATTTAATGATAAATAAAGAACATTTAACATTAGATGGCTTAAAAAAAGTTTTATCCTTAAAAGCTTCATTAAATTTAGGTTTATCTGAAGAATTAAAAGTTAAATTTTCAAATATAGAAGCTGTAAAAAGACCTTTAATATTGGATAAAGATATTCCTTCACCTTTTTGAGTGGCAGGATTTACTACGGGTGATGGAAGTTTTTATTTAATTATTAGGGCAAATAAATTAAATGAAATACCTCGAATAGATATAGGGTTTTCAATAGCTCAACATTCGAGAGATATGCTTTTATTACAAAAATTTGTAACTTTTTTTAACTGTGGTAGAATAAAAAAAGATTCTAGACATGATGTACATTATTTTGTAGTTACTAATGTTAAGGATATTACAAATAAGATTATACCTTTTTTTAAAAAGTATTATACTAAAGGTGTTAAATCTTTAAATTTCGTAGATTGATGTGAGGGAGCTGAAATAATTAGATCTAAGGCTCATCTTTCTGACGAAGGAGTAGAACAAATTCGTAATATTCAAAGTAGAATGAATAGTAAAAGATCCGAATTTAATGGTTAAAATATTTAGGGTAGTTGTACATATTTTTTTTATTATGGTGCATACATTCTAACTTAACATGAATTAAAGAGATTTATGTTCATTATGTAACTTTTAACATTGTGGTAGAATCTATAATTGTACAGTTATGTTGTTCTTCATTAGATATAATAACATAGCTAGTTTGTTGTAAAAGTAAAATTATTATAATTTCATTTTATTTATTAGCTATTCTGTATTATAATATTTCCATGGCTTTAATCTTAGTATTAATCGCTTTCCCTTCTTTCAAACTATTATACTTAATGGATGAAGTTACTGATCCTTCATTATCTGTATTAGCAGAGGGTCACCAATGATACTGAAGTTACGAGTATCCAGATTTCTTAAATAGTGACGGAGATTTTGTTGAGTTTGATTCTTACTTAGTTCCAGAATCTGATTTAGAAGAAGGAGCGTTAAGAATGTTAGAGGTAGATAACAGAGTAATTCTTCCTGAAATTACACACACTAGATTTATTCTTACTGCGGCAGATGTTATACATTCATTTGCGATACCAGCATTAGGGGTAAAATGTGATGCTTACCCAGGGAGATTAAACCAATTTTCTGTTCTTATTAATAGATTAGGAACATTCTATGGTCTGAACAATGGCCAAAACTGTAGTGAACCTACGGTTATAAATCATCAAATTGACGGGAAAGCCCTAAAGGAATCTTAACTAAGTAAGTATGGTAACATAACTTATGGCACAGGTAATGACTCGTGGTACAGTAAAATCAAGATTTATTATTCAATGGGCAATCCGCAGCCAAGTACCAAGTATAAAATATTTGGTATGCAGTTCATCGACTAAACGGTGGTTGGTGTTATTAGTAATAATAACGCTTAAGATATAGTCAGCCCCCTCCTGAAAAGGTGCAGAAAAATATAAGTATTCTTTATATTTTTTGTTAAATAGATATATTCATTTGGTTGATTATATTTAGGGATTTCTACGATAGTTTGCTAAACTATTTTAATGTAAAAATAAATATTTATACAAAAAAGTAAAGTACTTGTCATTATTGTAGTGTTTGCATTATACAATTAGTAGAAGTGTTTTTAATAAGCACTACACACTTGATAAACGTATTGGTTCAATAGCTGTTATATCTCTAACTATCCCTGCGGGATGGTCCCCTAGTTTTTTTCGACGTTATTTCATAACTAGAAAAAAACAAGGGGGGGCAGACCAAAGGGTCAGTCCCCTTTTGGGGACTAGAAATTATAGTGCAACTAGATCTTTTAATTCAATAAGACCTTTGGCAAATAATCCAGAGTCTTTAGCGTTAGATCATATCAATAGTGAAAAACCAACTAATTCATCCATTATTAATAAAATATTATTAAATCAAAATTTATCCATTACTGACTCTAAATTAGAAGAATTATTAAAAGTTAAAGGTGTTGAATGGGATCTTCCTATATCTACACCGGAAAATAAACAACTTTTAGCTGAGTTAACAGGTAAATCTAAATATAAAGGTTTCTCGGGTGTATATATCTTTATACATAAAAATACAGGGCATAAATACGTAGGTTCATCTAATTTATTAAGACGTAGAATGGATTATTATTTTAAAGGTGATTTCCCTTTAAGTGGTAAATTTTTACCTTTACTTCACAAAGAAGGGGTAAGAGCTTTTAAATTAATAATATTTAAATTAGATTGTACTATATTTAGTTATAAAGACTGTTTAATCTTAGAACAGTATTATTTATTAAATAAAGAATTTAACTTGAATACATTAAGAGTTGTTAACGCAGGATCTTCAAAAGGTGATCCTGTATATGTTTATGATTTAACTTGTAGTACTCTTTATTATCATGCGAAATCTAAGATTGAACTAAAAAGAGTATTAAAAATACACACTGAAACTAGTAAAAAGTTTGTAGATTCTAAAAAACCATATCTTAAGAAATTCTTACTATTAAGCTATTATATACCTACTGCTTTAACAAGCAATATTTCGGTGGATAAATTAGTAGAGATTATGCAAAAAGAAAGACAAGATATGTATATATTAGGAACTCGTAGGAGTATATCAGTAGAATTAGAAATTAAAGAAGGAAATGCCTTTGTAAATTCAGATTCTATAGGCCAAACTTTAAATTTCGATTCGTTAACATCTTGTATTGAATCTTTAAGAGAATTAGGTTTAACGATTAAAAGAGCCACTCTTACTAAATATATAAAAAATGAAAAAGTGTTTCATAATTTCTTATGTAAATATTCAGATAATATTTTACCGGATCATTTTTCAGAAGTAGGATTAATCATTGATGAATATAAAAAATTAAAAGTAGATGCAGACTTAGATACCTTAAAAGTGAATAGAAAAAATAAACCTATATTAGTAAAAGGAGAAAATTTTGAGAAAGAATTTGAAAGTATTACGGATACAATTAAATACTTTGGTACTTTAAATATCAAATTAGATAGAAAAGCTCTTTATCTTCATTTAAAAGACGGTAAAAAATATAAAAACTATTCTTTTTCTCGTAAATAACTAAATAATAGTTAAAAAATAACATACTTTCTTTTACTGGTGTAGTAATAAGTATTATTCAATTACATTAAATAAACGTAGAAATAACCCGCAATGTTCAGAAATTTGTGGTATACTACATTCTAGTATGCCAATTGTCGTTGAATCAGTTTCACTAGAAAAATTCTTATCTTGATTACAGGAACAATAGTAGGATAAAACCTATGTAATAACTCAAGATAAAATTTATGTAATATCTAAAGATAAATTTTATTAAAATAATTGTTTTGTACAATTAACATGTTATGAAAAGTAATTACCTTACATAATAGTATAACATATCCCGGTAGATAAATTGCTTTAGGTCCCCCCCCCCCTTGTTTTTTTCTAGTTATGAAATAACGTCGAAAAAAACAAGGGGAGGAAAAATAAAAAGATAATGAAAGGGATTAACTTAATTAGGAGAGCATCCGTTTATTGAATAGAGGTTAAGTGTTTAAATAAGTTGTTTCTCTTAACTTATTATATATAACTATATACTTATTTTCCCTCCCCTACTTTTTTTTCATATATTGTGATATATGAAAAAAAAGTTAAAGTTTGCGGTTATTTTTATTTTCTTTTGCTTAACTGTTTGTTTATTTTTTTTCCATAGAAAAAAATAAACAAGTGAGCAAAAGAACAAAAAATTAGGAAAGAAAGAGAAAAGGAAAAAGTTTTATTCTAATGGGTATTAAAATTGGTTAACCATTGTAAAATTTCATAGTAGGTATAAGGTATGATACCTTTTACTGGCTTAATTATGAAGTAAAGTAATCTATTTCATATTATAAGTACGTGTGGCTCTCCTTAACTTACAGGTTTTTACTATAACTATTATAAATTGTTATAAAATAAACGGTTTATTTTTAAAAATGATAAACTAGCCCCGCCGCGTTTTATCCCTCAGTTATTTTTTTTTTACATATATCCTATGTAAAAAAAATTACAGCCTCAGTCTTCATTTCTTTGAAACGAAGACGCCGAGGAATTTTTTTTCTAGTAATTTCGAATACTCGAAATTACGTCGAAAAAAAATAAATGCAAGGGTAAACCCCCTCTTGGGGAGTAGATATCTTTATAACATTATTTAATCGCCTTTATAGCTCAATGGTAGAGCGGAATACTGTTAATATTCTGATAAATGTTCGATTCATTTTAAAGGCTTTCCCTATACAATTTTTCTCAGAATAATGTAAGGAAAATAGTTACTTCCTGTAGGATGTAAAAGGGGAGTTCGAATCTCTCTATTCTGATATGTTACTAAATTCATTAATATTATTACTTTTATCTAATGCTATTACATCAAGACGAGACAAATCTATCTTGTACTCTAGAGCAACGATTACTATCTTACTTATTTCAGCTTTTATAGCTTATGATAATTTATCTCTTTTATTTTTAGCAAAAGGTATAGGAATATTCGGTGGGTTATTCCATACTACAGCTACTACGAATTTTTTTCACCTATTTATCTTTTTAATAACTAGCGTTATCTTATTGTTAACTTCATTTTACCCTAGAAAAGTTTGATTGAAAGAATATAGCAGCCCGACTAGACTTTTATTTACAAAACTAGTTTATTACGGAACCTTACTTTTAAATAAAATGGGAGAGCAGTTTAAAATAATAGAATACTCCTTAATTATCTTATTTATTGTTACAGGAAGTGTTTTTCTAATTTCTACTAGTGATTTAGTATCCATATTCCTATCTATAGAATTACAAAGTTATGGACTGTATTTATTATCAACTATCTATAGAGATTCAGAACCCGCTACTTCAGGTGGTCTTATGTATTTTTTACTAGGGGGATTGTCATCCTGTTTTATACTATTAGGTACAGCGTTACTTTATGCAAATTCTGGTACCACAAACTTAGACAGCTTATATATTATAACTAGCATATCTAATGTAAGTAAAGACAACCTTACAGGGCTACTATATTGATATAAATCTTACTATATACACATAAGTTTACTATTTATAGCTGTAGGATTCTTATTTAAAGTTTCCGCTGCACCATTCCATTTCTGAAGTCCTGACGTTTATGACGCTATTCCTACTGTTGTTACAACTTTTGTAGCTATAATAGCCAAAATTTCTATTTTTATTTTCTTATTAGAATTAGTTCACTATACAAGTAAACCAATACTAGATCTAGATTTTTCTTGAACAAATAGCTTATTACTTAGCTCTCTTCTATCTTTAGTTATAGGAACAGTGGTAGGGCTAACACAGTCTAGAATAAAAAGACTTTTTGCGTTTAGTACAATATCACACGTAGGGTTTATATTATTAGGTTTAAGTATACACACTGTAGAATCAACACAAGCCTTTATGTTCTACTTAATTCAATATTCTATCTCAAATTTAAATGCTTTTATATTAATATTAACTATTGGTTACTCTCTTTATTGTTATGTAGATAATACAAATTCTACCAAAAATATTGGAAAAGAACAGGATAGTAATGAAAAACAAAAGGATAGTAATGAAAACAATGGTAATTTAACGGATGTTAATAATTCTCCTATTCAACTTATTGATCAGTTGAAAGGATATTACTACATAAATCCTGTTATAGCCTTAAGTTTAGGGATAACTTTATTCTCTTTTGCGGGAATACCACCTTTAATAGGGTTCTTTGGTAAACAGATGATTTTAAGTGCAGCAATTGATAACGGGTATATTTTTATGAGCTTAGTTGCTATATTAACAAGCGTTATAAGTGCTGTATATTATTTAGCTATAATAAAACAAATCTTTTTTGATAAACCAGATTACCTAGTAAACGATGAACTAAAAGATTTTAATGCAGATGGTTTAATAACTGAAAAAAATACTATCGTTAAAAAAGTGAATGTAAATATAAACAATATTGTTATATCAACCTCATTAAGTTTATCTATTTCAGTTATTACATTAGTAATAACATTATTTATTTTTATACCTGAAGAATTATTAAGTTTAGCTAATATATTAGCATTGATCATTTTTAATTTATAAATGACAAGTACAACTTTTTTCATTATTTTTATACCTATATTAGCTATTATATTATTAGCGGTTAATTTAATCTTAGCACCCCACAATCCTGGAATTTGATATAGGAAATCAAATATTAGGGATAAACTGCCCAACTCCGGGAAACCCCTAAAGCTTCTGATACCAAGCTATAGTTGAAAGGCTATAAGTGGATGAACTAATTACTCATAGATGGTAATAATTAAGAAGATATCTGAAAAGATAATGGGTTATCGCGGATCTAAATCAGAGTTTAAATTAGTAGATAAGAGAAATCTTATGTTAAACTCTGTAAAAGAGCAACGAGTAAACGGTAGTTCATGAGGTAATATCTTACCTCATGTAAGATGTACTCTAGCGGGTTTCGAAAGAAACTATCAAGTCAAAATCCTTTCTAACCTTATAAATTACACTACCTTTTTCTCACAACACAAAACAGACAGGGTAAACACCTTTCAGCTGCGAAATTATACTAACCACCCATCTACATTAAACTTAAACCCTTGATATATTTCTGGGTTTACAGACGGTGAAGGTTGTTTTATGATATCTATTATAAAAGATAAAAAATATACATTAGGTTGACGTGTATCTTGTAGATTCGTTATAAGTTTAAACAAAAAAGACTTAAAAATACTAAATGGTTTTAAGGACTTTTTTGGTGAAGGTACTATTTCGTTTACGGGGGAAAACGCTGTCCAATATCGTGTTGAATCTTTAAAAGGTTTAGCTATTATAATTAATCATTTCGATAAATACCCCTTAATAACTAAAAAACAAGCGGATTATACATTATTTAAATCAGCTTATTATTTAATTAAAAATAAAAGTCATCTGACAAATAAAGGAATCTTAGAACTTGTAGCTTTAAAAGCTGTATTAAATAGAGGTTTAAGCAAAGACTTAGGTGTAGCTTTTCCTGATATAGTTCCCGCTTTAAGACCTGAAGTATCATTATCTAAAGTTGTAGATCCTTACTGATTAGTAGGGTTTACGGATGCAGAAGGTTGTTTCAGCGTTGTGATATTTAAATCTTTAACATCTAAATTAGGAGAGGCTATTAAATTAAGCTTTATTTTAACTCAGAGTAGTAGAGATAAAGATTTAATGAATAGCCTAATTGAATATTTAGGGTCTGGGTTTATAACTTCAGTTAATAGAGGAACAATTGATTTTAAGATTACCAAATTTTCTAGTATAAGAGATATTATTATCCCATTATTTGAAAAATATCCTTTACAAAGTAGTAAAAATAAAAAATTTTTATATTTTAGTGAGGTGGTAAAATTAGTGGATAATAAAGCTCATTTAACTGAAAAAGGGTTAAATCGAATTCGTATTATTAAAAATAAAATAAATACAGATTAATAAACAATAGCGTGATAAAATTTAGTTGTAAATATATAAGCATGATAAATTTGACTAAGCGTACCAAGAAAAAGATAGTGTTTTCGAATGTGGTTTCCACTCGTTCTTAGGTCAAAATAGGACACAATTTAGTGTTTCTTTTTTTATCTTTGGACTTCTTTTTCTTCTATTTGATTTAGAAATCTTACTTGTATACCCTTACAGTGTAAGTAGTTATACTAATGATATTTATGGTTTAGTTATTATGATGGTATTTTTTGTACTATTGACCTTAGGATTTATATTTGAATTAGGTAAAAATGCATTAACTATTGATAGTAGACAAACTTCTTCATATAATAATGTAGATACTACTACACCAGTTTCCTTTATTGCTAAGCCTTATAGCACACTTTAAGGTAGCTGTGTTTTATATATCAATAACTATCAAACAATGCATATTTTAGCAGGTTTTTATTAGTTATACCTACTGTTTTATTTGGTATATATACTGCACCAATATTAGACGCTATCTATTATTCAGTTTCAACTTTAATTTACATTTTTGATGGTAACATAGTTACATGTGATCCCCTCTTTCAGGATCGGATAATGGAGAACCCTCTTCAGGATCAGATAACGGGGGAGCCGATTCAGGATGTGATGAAGAATCTAACAATGGAAACAATGGAAACAATAGTACTCTTCTATAAACAGATCATTTTTGTCCTATTCTTATCTGGATTACAAGAACAATAGTAGGATAAAACCTATCTAAGAACTCTCTCTAAATTTTTCTAAAATAATGGTTATTTTACCGTTAACTTGTTATGAAAGGTAACACCTTTACCAAATAGTATAACAAATCCCAGTAAATAAATGGATATTTACTGGAAAATTGCACTGTATATTTATATTTACACAGCAATTAGAGGGGGAGAAGATGAATCTATTATTCATAAAGCCCTTTAACTATAATATAAAGTAGAAAGGTTATACTCATTACCTATTTTAATTTTTTTTAACCTATGATATATGTAAAAAAAAAAATAACTGCGGGGGCAAGGGATTTGTAAAAATATATAGTGTAGTAATTGTTACTAAAATAAAAAAGCAAATTATATCGTATAACAAATCCTAGCATGAGTTATATGGTATATTGCAGAGAAGAGTTTATTACCTTACTATATATACGGTGAATTTTTAAATAAGTATAGCTGATATTTTATCATTCTAGACTAAATAGAGGTATTTGTTCTTTTTTTTTTATACAATGTTATTATCATCTTTACTTTTAACTCCTATATTAGGTGTACTTGCAATATTTATTAATATGGATAAGGGAGTTTCACAATGAACTATAAAATTAGTAGCGTTAACTACATCTATCATAAATTTCTTTATATCATTAATAATCTTTATTTTATTTGACTTTAGTACAAATCAGTTCCAATTTGTGCAAGAGTATCATGAAACAAGTTATTATGATATTTATCTAGGTGTAGATGGTTTATCTATATATTTCATTCTATTAACTACAATAATTATTCCTATATCACTAGTATCGAATTGAAAATCAATAACAAAAGATGTAGAATCTTATGTTACTATAATACTGTTGTTAGAAACTTTATTATTAGCGGTTTTCTTAGTATTAGATATTTTACTCTTTTACATCTTCTTCGAGTCAATATTACCTCCTTTATTTATATTGATAGGTATATTTGGATCAGATAACAGAGTAAAGGCTAGTTTTTATTTATTCTTATACACATTAATAAGAGAAATTTATCAGTGTGAAAAAGCCAAACTCCGGAAAAGCCCTAAAGCTTTAGTAACCAAGGTAATAAAGGAAACTTTTTTACTGACCCCATTAATGACTGGGGATATGGTAAGATCACTAAAGATTTCAGTAATGAAATGGGTTATCGCGGATCTAAATCAGATAAGGGTTACTTTATCTGTAAAAGAGCAACGAGTAGATGGTTCTTCAAAATCTAGAAATTTAGATTTTGTAAGGTGTACTCTAGTCGCTGGGAAACCAGTTTTAGGCAGAAAAATCCCTTTCCATCCTAATAACTGCAAAGTTGTAAGCGGGCTTTTATCACTAAGAGCTTTTATACATACAACTAAATCTATAGGAGATAATCTCACTCTAAGTAAACAAGTAAACAATATATTTGGAGAAAAAAACTCTAATATAAAATTAAACCCTTTATTTGTAACGGGGTTTGTATTACTTTTTTTTTAATATATCATGATATATTAAAAAAAAAGTTCGCAGAAGGATGTTTTGCAATAGGATTATTCGTTAGTAGTAATTACAAAATGGGTTACCAAACTCAAGCAATATTCAAAATTACTTTACATAAAAAGGATTTTAATTTATTATCTCAGGTTAAAGATTATTTTGGTGTAGGAACTATTACGAAACATGGTGACACCACTATAGAATATAGAGTAAAATCTTTAAAAGATTTAGATTTAATTTTATCTCATTTTGAAAAATATCCACTTATTAGTCAAAAATGGTCTGATTTAGAACTTTTCAAGCTCGCTATTTCATTACTTAAAAATAAAGAACATTTGACTAAAAAAGGGTTTAATCAAATACTTGCCATTAAGTCTTCTATGAATAAAGGTTTATCTGAGGAATTACAACTAGTTTTCCCTGAAATTACTCCGGTAAACAGACCTTTACTTATCGATAAAGATGTGAAAGATCCTTATTGGTTAGCAGGGTTTACTAGTGGTGAAGGATGTTTTTTTGTTTACATACGTAATAGTTCTACAACTAAACTAGGTAAATCTATCACTTTGAAATTTCATATTGCTCAGCACAGTAGAGACACTGAACTTATTAAAAAATTTGTGGCTATTTTTGGTTGCGGTAGAATTGAATTAAATTTAGATAGATCAGTTGTGTATTTTGTGGTGACAAAGTTAGAGGATATTACTTGTAAAGTAATACCATTTTTTGACAAAGCTCCTATTAAAGGTGTTAAAACCTTAGATTATGAAGATTTTAAAAAAGTGGCTGTGTTATTAACCAAAAAACACCACTTAACTGAAAAAGGTATAAATGAAATTAAGCTAATAAAATCTAATATGAATTTTCAAAGAGGTTCTGTTTAACAAATAACTACTACTAAACGTTATAATTTGCATTATATTCCATGGGGTGGATTAAACCGTCTAGTACGGTGTGGATTGAAGTAACCCTAAATTAAAGATAAACTAAAGTCCTTTTTAAGGATATATTAGTTACGTGTTGGGTTCTTTATTTTTACTATTATCTATAATAGCAATGTCATCTATCATGAGTGCTACCAATTTTGATACTCTTTTTAAAGGAAATTTCATTTATTTAACACAGCTTTTCTTATTTTATGGTATTTTTATAGCTTTTGCTGTAAAAACTCCTACAATTTTCCTAAATACATGACTTTTAAAGGCTCACGTTGAATCACCTTTAGGAGGAAGTATTATTTTAGCAGCTATTGTTCTTAAGTTAAGTTTATATGGAATTTTTAGACTAATTTTACCTGTTTTACCTAAAGCTTATATGGATTATACTTATATAATTTTCCTAATTGGTGTTATTACTATAGTATACGCTAGTCTTAGTACATTAAGAACAATAGATATTAAAGAACTTATTGCATACAGTTCTGTTTCTCATGCTGCAGTTTATCTTCTAGGTGTGTTCAGTAACTGTATACAAGGTATTGAAGGTGCTATTAATTTAGGGTTGGCTCATGGACTAGTTTCACCTGGTCTATTTATATGTGGAGGAGGTGTATTATATGATAGATCTTCTACAAGAGTAATCTCTTTCTACAGAGGAGTTACTCAAGTAATGCCATTATTTGCTATATTATTCTTTATACTATGTCTGGCTAACTGTGGAGCTCCTTTATCTTTAAATTTTATAGGAGAATTCTTATCGTTATATGGGGTATTTGAAAGATCATCTTTATTTGGTGTTTTTGCAAGTTCTTCTATAATTTTCTCTGCAGCATACACTATATATATGTATCAAAGAATAGCTTTTGGTGGAGCCTATTCAAGAATGTTTACCTTTAGTATACCGGATTTAACTAAAAGAGAATTTACTATCTTATTAATATTAGTTATACCTACTGTTTTATTTGGTGTTTATCCTGCACCAATATTAGACGCTATCCATTATTCAGTTTCAACGTTAATTTACCTTTTTGACTCTAACATAGTTACTTGTGATGCACCAAATGGTTGATCAAGTTACTTCCAACAGGATAATACTAGTTACTATACTACTGTATTTGCTTTATACATATGAGCAGTACTTGTACCCTTAGCTATAGAAGTCTTTCACTTTCAAAAAAACAATATAAAAATAAGGGTTATACGTATTTTAACTATAATGAGATACTGTTTAACTATACAAACTATCATTTTAGCTTTATACACACTGTATATAATTATTAACTTATTTCTTGTATTTGGTCATATTCTGTCTTTTGAGCTTACAAGCTTATTTTCAGAACACTATGCTCATGCTGGGGCAGATTCAGAATTTATCTTAAACAATAATCCTGATTTAAATGTTTCATTAGATACTGCGAATGATTCTGATGGTAACCACCATCATCAGAGTTGTACCTGTCCTCATGAGAATACGGTTGATATAGAAGAATCAGAAAGTCAAAATAATAATTGTTGTCTTTGTGGGAATGGAAGTCCGGATGCAGCTTGCGTAACTTGTGACTGTGAGATGCATGACAGTTGTCTTGCAGAGACAACTTATGATTCTGTTTTACCAGACAATGAAAATAATGGAAACAATGGAAATAATGGAAACAATGAAAATAATGGAAACAATAATTAGTACTCTTCTATAAACAGATCATTTTGTCCTACTCTTATCTGGATTACAAGAGCAATATTAAGATAAAACCTTTCTAACTCTAGATTGTTAGTAAAATAATTGTTTTGTACAATTAACATGTTATGAAAAGTAATTGCTTCACATAATAGTATAACATATCCCAGTAAATAAGTTTATATTTACTGGAAAATTGCAAGGTAGATTTATATTTCTACTGCAATAAAGGGAGAAGATAAACAAATGTTTAGTAAAGCCCAAAAAAAATATTGTCGACCTTTTGCAAAAGACATATGACCCAAGGATCTAGCTTCGAAGGCTGAATTACCCGTAGTTAGGTTACCCCCCTATGCAGGAATTGATAATAGGGTATGGTACTGTAGAAGGAGATGTTAACAGCTTGAATATAATTTGATTACTTCCGGAACTTGTGGAAACGCGAGTATTCTTAAAGATGAGCTTGATAGGTAACTATCTTGACCCATGCTTGGTGTGAGACGGGCACTAAGCTGTAGACATTTAAACATTCAAACATTAAAAATTTAATTAACAAAAGCTACTACTATATTTACAACTTTAAAAAATATAAATACTAAAAGTTTTTTAATTAAGCTTAAAATTAAAACAACCCCTTACTATGGTAGTTTGGTAATCTTATTAGGTATTTTGGTTATCATTTTAGCTAAATTAGAATGAGATATACCTCAAATTATAGTGGTATTGTTCATATATTTAGCTTATATGAGTCTTTTAGTGTTTTCTTATAATAATTTAGAGATCCATAATTATGGATCTGATTTTGGTTTATATCTAGGATACTGTATATCTAGAGAAATTCCTGATTACAAGAACTATAGTAGGGTAAAACCCATCTAATAACTCTAGAGTTATTTTATTAAAATAATTGTTTTGTACAATTAACATGATATCAAAAGTAATTACCTTACCAGATAGTATAACATATCCCAGTAGATATATTCTGTTTGTCCACACACAAAAAAAGAGAAAAGAGCTCAATAAAGAGCATCCGTTATACACGCAACAGGTTGTTTTATACATACCGTATTACAGAGTCATTATAGCTAATTAGTAATAAAATTTAATAGTAATGTATTAAATATGTATATCTAATACATGAATAATTCTTATTTGTTTAATAGCAAAATAAGATATTATCAATACTCTAATGCAAGTAAAGGTCTTATACAATAAATTACTTTAGAACACCTACATTAATATTATTATTTTTATACAATGAATTTATCACTAATTTTATTTACAATTGGAATTTTAGGTTTTGTTTTAAACAGAAAAAACATAATTTTAATGCTTATTTCAATAGAAATAATGCTATTAGCTATTACATTCTTAGTATTGGTTAGTTCACTTAGCTTCGATGATATATTAGGTCAAACATACGCTATCTATATTATTGCCATAGCCGGAGCAGAATCTGCGATCGGTTTAGGTATTTTAGTAGCTTTTTATAGATTTATCTCTTTTAAATCAATCCATCTATCCTTTAGTCAACCTAAACCACCCTTTAAAGCTTTTAATATTATTCCACTAGCCCCCGCGGGCTTGTCCCACAGTAGGGTAAGGCTCATGAGGGGACTAGGAATAAGAAATTATTCTACATCTAAGTCTTTTAACTCTAAAAATTCTTTAGATCCCTTATTCATAACTGGGATTTTTGATGCTGAAAGTTCTTTTCTAATTGCAATGTTAAAGAATTCTAGATATAAAACTGGATGAAATGTGCAGGCTAGAGTTCAACTAAAAATGCATGAAAAAGATAGATCTTTAGTATTGAAGATACAGGAATATTTCGGAGGTATAGGGCTTGTATCCAACCCCAATAATAATTCTACAGTGGAATTTAGGGTTCATAGTCTTAAGCATATAACTAATGTGATTATACCACACTTTGATAACTATCCCTTATTAACTAAAAAATATTCCGATTATATGCTTTTTAAAAATGTTATTAACTTAATGTTAGAAAAACAGCATAGTAATTTAGAGGGAATACAAAAAATAATTAATACAAGGGCATCTATGAATTGAGGTTTATCTGACCAATTAAAACAGGCTTTCCCTAATACTATTCCTGTTATAAGAGAAGAAAGAGTAATTAACTATAACATACTTGTGCACTCTAAACAGTGAATAGCTGGATTTTCAACAGGAGAGTCTAATTTTTATATTGCTATTAATAAATCTAAAACAACAGACAGTATATACGCTTCATTACGCTTTTCTATTGCTCAAGATTTAAGAGACGTAGTCTTATTAGAGAGTTTTGTAGACTTCTTTAAATGTGGGTATGTAGTTAGATATGAAAAGCGTTCAATAGCTGAGTTTGTAGTTACAAGAATTGATGATATAGTTAATCATGTAATACCTCTTTTTGAAGAACATACTATTGCAGGATCAAAGTACTCAAATTATTGTTCTTTTAAAAGGGCTGCTTTAATGGTTAAAAACAAAGAGCATTTTGAAGAAAATGGTTTAAAAGAAATCTTACTATTAAAAGACAAAATGGGGATGAATTCTAAAAATAATCATGGTGATGATTAGGGGTTTGAGAGAAAATAGGTCAAAAAAGGTAGAGCAAACCTCTATCTAGTCTTATTAAGGCGAAACCTTAAAAGTGCGGGAAAATCTTAAAGACAAATCTACCAAATTAATATAGTAATATGATTAATGGAACAGGTAATGACTCGTTGTATGGTAAAAACGGTTTGTATGAAGAAATGAAATAGACAATCTGCAGCTAAACATCAGTATAGTTATATTGGTGTACAGTTCATCGACTAAACGGAGGTTGGTTTATAATTATGTCATTATATAATTATTTGCTTAAGATATAGTCAGGCATAATAGAAAAATTATGGTAATATCCTATCCTTCCTAAGGGAATACAATTCCTATGGAAAAAGGGAGAAAACGAAGAGGAAGTATTAGTATTGAATTTAAATAATGTATCTAGCTATAATTATCTTACCACTATTAGGATCAATAGCTTCTGGTTTTTTTGGTAGAAAAATCGGAGTATCAGGAGCACAAATAATTACATGTACAGCTGTTGTAACTACAACAATATTAGCTGTTTTAGCTTTCTTTGAAGTTGGGTTAAATAATATACCTGTATCCATAGAGGTATTCAGATGAATTGATTCTGAATCATTAAATGTATCCTGAGGATTTCATTTTGATTCACTAACAGTTTGGTACGTGGCTATCTTAATAGAGATAGAAGCTGTGTTGGTTGGAATCCAACTGTATAAGAATATGTTTATTCTTTGAATAAGCAGGTTAGTTAGGTCAGATAAGACTAAAAATAATCCTGCTTATCTTCCCTGTCCATTTAATTCATATGGACTAAAAGGATTTAGATGTAAATACCCCTTTACGAGCACTTTCCCGAACCGTAAAAAAATGAATTATTCAACTATTAATAATATAAAGCAAATCGAAGAGGAGAAAGGTGGTGCTATTAACCCTGAATTCCTGCAATGATTTGTAGGATTCACAGACGCTGAAGGAAGTTTTACGATTAATAGTCATTTAAAAAAAGATAAATTTACTATTTCTAGTTTTTCATTCATGTTTAAAATAGGATTACATAAAGATGACGAAAAGGTTTTAAGAGATATTAAAGACAGATTAAGAATCGGAGGAGTTCGTATTTATAAAGATGAATGTATATTTAGTGTTACAGATAAAAAAGGTATTGCTTTATTAATTGATATATTCGATAAATATAACTTAAATACTTCCAAATATCTAGATTATTTAGATTTTAAGAAAGCTTTCCATTTTTATTCGAATAGATCTGAAGATTTAAACCCTTATATGATAAAAGATACAATTTTACAATTAAAAAATAAAATGAATAATAGTCGTATAAATTTTGATAGACCAAATAATTCTGAAATCGTAATAACTAAAAGTTGACTGCTAGGGTTCGTTGAAGGAGATGGGTCTTTTTTTTTAAAAAGAGATAGTTTAACTCCTGTATTTGCCATTGAAGTCTCCGGAGTACAACTACCGGTATTTGTGAAAATAAAGGAATTCTTAGAAAATAATATAGGTTTTGATTCATATTCCTTCTATAAATTAAAAAACTCCTCAACCATAGCAGTAGCTGAAGTAAAGGCTAGAAATGCTAATAGCAAAAGTAGCGTAACACTTATTATAAAAAACATTAATGTTTTAAATAATTATTTGGTACCTTTTTTTGCGGATATGGAATTTTTAACTAAGAAAGGTATGGATTTTAAGGATTTTAAAATAATTTGTAAAGCTATATACGATGGGGCACACAGAATACAAGATATAAGAGCCTTAATATTAAAATTATCTAATACTATGAATAATTTTAGATTGTCAACTTATAAAGGTATAGTTGTAGCTTTAACTCAAGAAGAAACAGAAAAACTATTAAATGCAGGATCTACAGTTGAACGTCTTTTAGATGGAAGAGTTGTAGATTGTGACACTAAAAAAGTACTACCAAGACAAGTTTCTTGTATATATGAAATATGTGAACAAGATGGTGGGGTTTTATTGGCGAATTCTTTAACCGAAGCTGCTGCAATTGTAGGATTATACCCTGACACTTTAAGTAAGTATTTAGATAGTGAACATTTAAATGGGGAGTTCATAGAAATTAAAAATCATAAAATTAAAAGAGTATGTGTTTTTTCTTAGATGTACTCCTAACTTCTTAATCTAGCCCCTTTTGTAATTATTTATCTTTTGTAATTAATCTTTATTTTTCTTATTAGTCGCCTCAAAATACTATGACTAGCTGTCAATTAAGTTGCATATTTAATGAGCGACGGTGGACTATTGTAAGGATATAAACAAATATACATCTAGCAGCCTGGATAATAGGGATAAGGAATAAACATACAGCCGTTGTATGAATATAATGGCTGTCTACCTATCATAGTTGAATTAATATAAGGATATATTTTTTATATTAACGAAGGAATATGAATAGCCGTGTAACTAAGTTAGTCAGGCTAGGTAGAATTAATAGGAATTGGGTAAGATTATTATCGAACAATTCTATACTTATATAAATGGGTGAAAACGGTTAACAAGGATATACTTAAAGACCGTCGGCAGTAATAAATGTCGCTACAGACTGGTTCGCCGGGGTTAGGCTGAAATGTCTGTCCGAATGTACAGTCGGACCTTAGAACGAGTGCGAGATCGTAGGGAGGAAATATTTATCATAAAAAACACTACGCACAGTGGATAGCCTTACCACAAAGGTAATAAACTCCTAAGTATCAAAGATACTCTTAATGTCTATTCCTCTGTATAGAGGTGACATTAAGGCCAGGTTAACTAAGGTTGTTCTATGCTTATACCTGTTTTAATAGTTTCTTCTTTAGTGCATATCTATTCTATAGGTTATATGAGTGAGGATCCTCACCCTCAAAGGTTCTTTAGCTACTTAAGCTTGTTCACATTTATGATGGTTATATTAGTTACAGCTAATAACTATTTATTAATGTTTGTAGGTTGAGAAGGTGTTGGGGTTTGTTCATATCTTCTAGTGTGTTTCTGATTTACTAGAATAGCAGCAAATCAAAGCTCTCTTTCAGCATTTTTAACAAATAGAGTAGGTGATTGTTTCTTAACTATAGGTATGTTTGCGATATTATGAGCGTTTGGTAATTTAGATTATGCAACTGTATTCTCATTAGCTCCTTACATGAATGAAAATGTTGTTACTGTTGTAGGTATATGTTTATTAATTGGAGCTATGGCTAAAAGTTCTCAAGTAGGACTTCACGTTTGATTACCTATGGCGATGGAAGGTCCTACACCCGTTAGTGCACTAATACATGCTGCCACAATGGTTACTGCGGGAGTTTATCTATTAATGCGTTCATCTCCTTTAATAGAATATAGTTCAACAGTGCTAATGTTATGTTTATGATTAGGTGCAATTACAACTGTATTTAGTTCTTTAATAGGTTTATTCCAACAAGATATTAAAAAAGTTATTGCTTATTCTACAATGAGCCAGCTTGGGATGATGGTAATAGCTGTAGGTTTATCTTCTTATAATATAGCTTTATTTCATTTGGTGAACCATGCGTCGAATTTATAGGGCGCATGTAAAATTTGACAATATGCTGGGACACCTCTAAAGTTTTATCTAGTTATATGGCAAGCTAGTACTAAAATTTAGAGATAATCAGCAGGGAAGATATGTATAATATAAATACATAAACCCTCAACGACCATACGTCAAAAATATTAGACGTAGTTTTATTAAAAACAGCTATTAAGTGCTTCCCGACCTTTTTTTTTATTAATTAATTAATAAAAAAAAACAAATATAGGTAGCCTCGTAGATAATCACGTTTTTTTAGGATGATTCTATATTATGATATGGTCTAAACAACATAGTGATATGTTGCAAGTAATCATAATATATTTCCTTAGCGCTATATATAAAGCAGTGTTTTGCTGCTTTAATCAATTACTAGATGGATCTTTCTGTCCTTATTTTCACTACTAGCTACTGGATAGGTTCCTTTTGGAATCATAATCCGGTAAAGGGAAATAAGTAATAGATAGCCATGGCGAAGGTAATATTTTATAGTTAAAATTAAATTAACGCCTATATTATCTGCAACTTTACATTTGTTGCTGGAGGTTTATTAAAAATTTTATGTCTTTATAGTCTATTTGAATTTATAGATTATGATTTATTTAATTTAAGTTCAAGTTCATTATTCATTACACCTGTTATTAATACCATTGGAGATAAAGGGGAAAAGGGTAAAAAACATAGTATTAATTCTAAAATCCATTCTTCTTTTTATACAATACTAAATGACAAGTCTAGAGGTGGCGTGTTATTAAGTAATGTTATTTATCAGATACATGATCAAAATAAATTAAATTTACCTTTATTCTTAACATCAAAAGGTATAAAAGCTTCACATGATTTAATTAATATGATGAATCTTTTACCTGAAAATAATAATTCTGGTTTTAAAGGAGATAACTTATTATTTGAGTTTTTAAGTAACAATTTTAATAAAATATTTAGATTCAATATGCAGTTAAGTTTAAAAACAATAAAACCTAATATTATGTATGATTTACCCCTTGGATCTCAAAAAGTAATAGATGGAGATTGTTCAGGTATTTACTGTTTTGTGCACCAAGAAACTGGTAAATATGGAATAGGTTCTGCCATATCTTTACGAAATCGTCTTAATGACCATATGAACAGTTTTTATGGTAATCGATTAAGATCTCATTTACATGATTGAGTAATGGCCAACGGAAATGTTTCATCTATTAAATGGGCACCTATTATTACGTACGATAATATAGTTCAACAATGATATAATATTAACTATGCATTTCCCTTAAGTCAAGGGGGTGCTAAAATACTACAAGGGTTTGGACAATATGTTAGTCGTATATTAGAACAATGTATTTATACTAATTATAAACCCTATTTTAACATTAAAGATGAACAAAAATTAAAAGATATTATTTTTTATAATTTTTCTTTTGAAGCTAGTGAATTATCATTAAGTTTAGATCAAATTCATGTATATCAAGCTTGATTGGACAAAAAAGCTACTATTTTAGTAGCAGAATCTAATTCTTATAATTCATTAGCAGATCAATTAAAGATATCTGTAGGTGCCGTTAGAAATAATATGAATTGACACAAGGGTATAACTATAACAAACGATAAAGGGGAAAATATTGTTATATATTTAAAAGAAAAAGGTGTACCTTTTAGATGTGAACAAATTAATTCTCAATTAAAACCGAAAGATAAATATTCTTTAGTTGAATTAAAAGATAAATCCTTATATGATCTAAAGCCAGGAAAAATTTATGTTATAAATATAGAAACCCTTGAAGTTTTTGGTATTTATAAAAATCAACGTGAATTATGAATGAACTTGAACCCAAATTCAGGCGTAGCCGATTTGGAAAACCTATCTCTAAACCAGCAAAGAAATTTTCTTGATAATAGAATAGGAAGATATTTTAATTTGGTTAAACCAGGTGGAATTAGCACTGAGTTAGGTAATTTTTATTTTTGTAAACATCCTGAGTATCTACCCGGATTGACGAAAAAAGCTTCGGGATTTTTTGCAGTTGATACCTTTACAGGATTGGCTAAATATTTTTCCAATAATTCTCAAGCTGGTGATCGGGGAACAGTAAGACGAAATAGAAATAATAATACTGTTACAAAGGATGGTATCAAGTACATAAATGAAGACATCTTTATTGATCATTTTCCAGGAGCTGTAATTAAACAAGGTGCAACATTTCAACTCAATAGAGAACAGCTTGCTAATTTACCTGATAACCCTAAATCTTAGCCCTTATTTTTTTTTTTTTCGACGTAATTTCGAATATTCGAAATTACTAGAAAAAATTAGGCGGACACGTATCATCGAAACAAGTGATGGTGCTACTTCGCTGGGTAAAGATTTATTAAAAGTCTATAAAGCACTATTATTCTTGGGAGCTGGTGCAGTTATCCATGCTGTAGCTGACAATCAAGATTTTAGAAGATATGGTGGGTTAAGACCATTTTTACCACTTACTTATTCTGTAATGCTTATAGCTTCTTTAAGCTTAGTTGCATTCCCATTTATGACAGGATTCTATTCAAAAGATTTTATACTTGAATCTGCTTATGGTCAATATTATTTCTCTGGTACTGTTGTTTATATAATAGCTACTATAGGAGCAATGTTTACTACATTATACTCTGTAAAAGTGTTGTATTTAACATTCTTAACTAATCCTAATGGACCTTTAATAAACTATAAACAAGCACATGAAGGTGATATCTTTATGAGCTTACCTTTAATGATTTTAGCTATATTCTCAATATTCTTTGGGTTTATAACAAAAGACATGTTTATAGGGTTAGGTTCAGCATTCTTTTCGGATAATGCTTTATTTATACATCCTTCTCATGAAATAATGTTAGATACTGAATTTGGAGTACCAACTCTATTTAAGTTATTACCTTTAATATTTACTATTTCATTAAGTGTAATCGCTATAGTGTTATCTGAATATTTATCTACTATACTAATTTACTTCAAATTATCTAGAGTAGGTTACAACATATTTAGTTTCTTTAATCAACGTTTCTTAATAGAACTATTTTACAACAGATACATTACAGGTATTGTACTAAAACTTGGTGGACAAACTACTAAAGTAATAGATAAAGGATCCGTAGAGTATTTAGGACCTTATGGGCTAGAGAAAGGACTATTGAATATAAGTAATAACATTGCTAGATTAAATACTGGTGTTATTACATCTTATGCATTGTATATCTTGATAGGGTTAATCTTTTATCTTTTATTTAACTCATATATTGATAGTTCTAATATTATATTAATACTAGTTACATTTTTATCTCAGGGTTTAAATACACATCCTAATTTTTACAAGTAATTTTCTTCTACTAATACCGTGCCGGCAGTTGGTATATTCGCTCTATTAACAAATTATAAGCATCCTCGTCCTCAAGATTTTATCCGTAATAGTCGTATTAATAATGGACCTCCTAATGAAGACAAGCTTAGTGAATTAGTAGAGGAACAGTGCGATATACTAACCGGCTACAGAGATCAGGTCCTAAAAGCAGTTAAAGATGGTCTGGTCTCTGTGGATATGGGACAAAAAGCTGATCAGTTGTGCGCAGATCATATTAATAGTATGCATACTATGTTTAATAATATGATCTGAGCAGGTGCATTTCTTGAAAAAAATGCAGCCGCCACAAATTTATTTTAGTTTTATGACGAAACATTTCCTAGTCATTAGGGGTATTTTTCTTTTTAGCTTACTATATTAGTAATAATACGGTTATATTGCCGTTAACTTGTTATGAAAAAAGTAAAATGCGTTATATACAAAAACAATTTTTATCTACAATAGTGTAACAAATCCCAGTCTACGTATTATATTTGTATACTGGAAAATTGCAAGGGTAAATTTATATTTACAGAGCAATTAAGGGAGAAGACACTTGTTAAAGCCCTAAAAAAATTAAATATAAATCCAGTCTATAATTAACTAAAATAGAAATAGCTACTTTTTTAAAGTATCTTCTTTTATACCTACTTTTTATTACTATTGCCTATATAAATTATATATGATAAATCTGATCGCCGTGTTAATGATTTTAGCTGTATTCTCAATATTCTTTGGGTTTATAACAAAAGACATGTTTATAGGGTTAGGTTCAGCATTCTTTTCAGATAATGCTTTATTTATACATCCTTCTCATGAAATAATGTTAGATACTGAATTTGGAGTACCAACTCTATTTAAGTTATTACCTTTAATATTTACTATTTCATTAAGTGTAATCGCTATAGTGTTATCTGAATATTTATCTACTATACTAATTTACTTCAAATTATCTAGAGTAGGTTACAACATATTTAGTTTCTTTAATCAACGTTTCTTAATAGAACTATTTTACAACAGATACATTACAGGTATTGTACTAAAACTTGGTGGACAAACTACTAAAGTAATAGATAAAGGATCCGTAGAGTATCTAGGTCCTTATGGGTTAGAGAAAGGATTATTAAATATAAGTAGTAATATTGCTAGATTAAATACTGGTGTTATTACATCTTATGCATTGTATATCTTGATAGGGTTAATTTTTTACCTTCTATTTAATTCATATATTAATAGTACTATTATTATATTATCACTACTTATATATTTATCTTTATTATTAATTTAAACCATGTAACCATTCTGGATCACTCTTACAGAGTTCTTCTTCTCTACAACTCCGTGTTGTTGATCTACAAGTGAAAGAAGCTCAAATACCTAGTGGACAAGAGGTTGTGAATCGTGTTGGTAATAATATTCATGATGTTTCTGAGGATATAAATAGATAACTTAAATCTTTCAAATCAGATTTTAAAGCAATAAAAGATAAAGCAAAACAGGAGCTAAGTGATCCAAATGCTACACCAGAAACAGTACAAGAAATTAATTCTTGCGTAGAACATGCTAAAGAGATCTTTAAAGCTGCTGGTGATACACTTTCTGAGATTGTAGAAGCTGCTGTTAATAGTGGATCTGTTTAGGATTTAATAACATAGCATTCAGTTGTTATTTTTAATGTGTTAGTAAAAAACGGTTAAATTACCGTTAACTTGTTATTCTATATAACTATGTTACCTAATAGCATAACAAATCCCAGTATTTATATTATCAATGTACTGGAAAATAGCAGTACAAATTTTATACTGCAATTAGGCTGGGGAGAAGAGTAAAATAAACTTTTGATTAAAGCCCCATTAAAAATTGCTTAATTCGCCTTTATTTTAAAATATATAATCTATGCGATTTAAATAGATAATTAACTTGATTTATTAAAATATACTTTTTAACTAAATGTAATTTTAAGATCATTCTTCTAAATTTAAAATGTTATATTTTCCAACAATTATCTCTGTTCTTGAAGTATTGGCTGTTACTGTACCTGTTTTATTAACAGTAGCTTTTGTAACTATAGCTGAGAGAAAAACAATGGCTAGCATGCAAAGAAGACTTGGACCAAATTCAGTGGGTATTAAAAATCACGTAGTAACCCCCTGTTATTATAGATTCTGTACTAAATATCCTTTTAAATATATAAATTACATTAACACTTTTTCTATTCGCCAGTTTCATACTTCAAATTCTTATTCATCAAGCAATAGGAAGATCTTAGATAGTTTATTAACTAGTAGACTTGCTCCTGCTATACCCTTTGCTCACCCTGTTTTAATTACTTGTGATGATATTTCAAATTTAGCAGTAAAAACAGAATTTTTTAATAAGCTTTCAGACTTAATAACTGAGAAAAAAGATAATGACTTAGGGGTTATATATATTTTTACATATAAACAGGATCCTAACTTTTACTACATAGGTAAAACTACTAGTTTGAGAACTCGTTTGAGTAATCATTTATCTAAGTATAAATTTGATAAGTTTCATGTTATATCTATAAATTTAGGATAAGAGAACTTTTCTTTAAGTGTTATTGAAATTAATAACTATTCTAAGTTAATAGAACGTGAAAATTTTTATCTTTGTCATTATAAGCCTTTATTAAACACTCTTTTCCGTTCTTTTTACTCTGCAGACATTAATAAAAAAAATGAGTTTGTTTGATAATATTAAAGCTTTGAAAACAACTGAAAATTTAGCTACTAATATAGAAGAGCAAACTTTAATGAATGATACTAGTTATATGGAGGAAGGTGCACTTGCGCTAGACTCTACCTACGGAAATAAGGATATTAACAAAAAACCCGAAAAATTTACATATCCTGTTTGAGTTTATAAATGAACAGATGATAAGTTATTAGACCCTTATTTTATAAGATATAATGATAGACAATCTGTTAGTGAAGCCTTAGGGGTAGCGGTTAAAACAATTAACCGTTATTTAGATACTAAACTACCTAAGAAATTGTTTTTTAAAGATGAGTATTATTTATTTTTTACTTATGAAATAAAAGATTTAGTTTCTTTATCTTTAGATATTCAAAATACAATATCTTTAGCTAAATCGTCTAAATTAATATTTAACTCTAACATCGCTAAAGAGGTATGGGTTTATACTGTAGATTGTGATAATAACATACTTCTTTTAAACAATGAACCTTTCAAATCTTTAGGTGAAGCGGGAGCTTTTTTATGTACTGGTTCAGCCACTATTGTTTATTACTTGGATAATTTTAAAGTTTATAAAGATTATTATTTTTTTACTAATGCTTTAGACACTGAGGATATGAATATTTTATTGGAGCGTCATTCTTTAAACAAAAGTTCTACTCCTAATAAATCGCAAGTTAAAGTTTGAGTTTATGATTGTGAAACTTTAACTTTATTAAATAATACATCTTTCCCTTCCATTCAAGCTGTTATGGATTATTTAAAAGTTGGGCGTAGAACTGCACTAAAGTACATAGATTCCGATGAGATTTTAAAATCTAATGGAATAATGGTATATTTATATAGCCAAGAAATAAGTAAAAGTAAAGCGGACAATTTAAGACAAAACTTAGATATAAATATATCTCAAGTAAAATCTGAGAATATTTGAGTATATAAAAAACAGGGTAACCATTTAGGCTTATTCTATGATAATCCGTTTAGTTCTATTAATCAAATAAATAAAGTTTTAAATATATCTAATCATACTATTAAAAAATATCTAAACACAAATAATTCTTTTAAAGATTTTTACTTTTACAGTGTAAAGATAGAAGATAGAAATTTATTAGATTCAGATTTGTTTGATTCAGTGGAAAGTAATAGAAAGACTATTTGAGTTTATCGTGAAATGCTTCACCGAGAAGATGGAAAATTAACTTTTGAGTTAATGAACTCTAAGCCGTTTGATACTATAACTGAAGCAGCTAAAGAACTAAAAATTAGTGATATGACAATAAACAAATACTTAGATTCCTTTTCTGTATATAAAGGATTATACTTTTTTAGTAAAGCAGAATCTGAAGAATCTATTCTAAGTAATGTAATGGAAACTAAACAAGGTATATGAGTTTATATGAAATTAAATGATAGTTTGGTTTTATTAGAAAATCAGCCATTTAAGTCTAAATGGACAGCCTCTAAGTCATTAAAGGTTAGTAATAAAAACATAGATAAATACTTAGATACTGGTGGATCACATAAAGGCTATTATTTCTTTAGTAAAAACCAGATGAATTAATATTTAATTATTTGCTTCACTATGTTGACAATAAAAGGATATTTACGTATAAATTTTTATAATGCAGTGGGTTGTATAAAATGAAATCTTACACATAAAAGAACTTTTCATTCTTATTGTGATGCTTTGAGTGAACTATACTATAATAGAAAAGCCCTCGTTACTGAATTTTCGGATGATGTGCTTTTTACTTGTACCGATTTGCTTAATTCATCTTTGGTAAATGCTTTCTTTAAACCTTTAAAAGGTAAAGGGGGTATTTATATGTTTAGATACAAAAAAGACCTTAAAGTTTTTTATCTACTTTTTTGTTGATATATCAAGATATATCAAAAAAAAGTTGGGGAGAACTAAAGACTTCCACAAAAGATTTAAAGATCATTTGAATTCTAACTTAAAAGATAGATTTCATAAATTTGCTAATTCAATTGGTTGAGATCAATTTGAATTTTCTATTATAGAGATATGTGATCTTAGCATCCAACAAGATAGAGAAGATTTTTACTAGCAAAAATACTTACCTTTATTAAATACTATCTTTAAAAGTAATTTTAGTGAAATACAATCTTATGACTCTTTATGTGAGATATTAAGACTTAAACAGTTAAAATTTGATTCAGATAATAAAGATTTATACCTTTATGTTTATGAATATTGTAATAATCAAATTAGTACTAATAATCTAATATTTAGTAACATAAGTGCGTTATCAAAAGAATATGGTATAGCTAGAGAAACAATTAGTGTTTATTTAAATACTTATGTACCCTACAAAAATCTCTTATTTTTAACGAATAAAATAGAATGTTTTGATTTAGCAGGAAAACTAGTTAGTGATACTATGCAAGGATTAAATTTAAATCATAATATAGCTAAAAAAATATGAATGTATTTTATAGAATCAAAAGATACTATTGTTAAAACAGAATTAGAGTCTAAAAGTGCAGTAGCTAAATTATTAGGTGTACAACATTTAGTTATAACTAATCATTTAGATAAACTAATAAAGGAGGTATTAATGGTCATTATGTATTTAATCATGAATTAAATGATTTAGAGCTAGAAAAACTAATTGAATTCTCATCGTTAAGAAAAACGAGAAATCGTACAGTATGAGCTTATAGTGCTATAACTTTAGAATTAATAACTGATCCATTTAACAGTATTCAAAAAGCAGCTGAATATTTTAATGTTGATTACAGATCTGTAGTTAGACACTTAGATACTGAATTAGCTACTAAAAAAGGCAATTATTTAGTGTTATTTTTTAATGATAAATTGACTGATTTAAAGAGAAAAGAATTACTAAATAATTTAAAATTAGCAAAAAATGAGACTACTGAAATTTGAGTTTATAAAAAGTTAGATGATAAATTTATTCTAATGAATTCCAATGAAACTGGTTTTAGTTCAAAACATTTAGCAGCTAAAGAATTAAAATTAAGTCATAAAACAATTAGTAAATTTTTGAATACACATAAAGATTATAAAGGTTTGTATTTTTACAGTATTAAATTGTAAGATAAAAAGTAAAGTGTAAGAAACTTTATTAGGCCCATAAGTGAAAGAGAACCTTTTGCTATAAACCATCAAATTGACGGGAACACCTTAAAGCTATTTCAACTAAATGTATTAGGTAACTAAATACATGGCCCAGGTAATGACTCGGGGTATAGTAAAATCGAAATAGATGTATGAAAAGAAATAGGCAACCCGCAGCCAAGTACCTATTGTCTTAGGTATGCAGTTCATCGACTAAACGGTGGTTGGCATAATTTTTTTTTTAATTTTATGCTTAAGATATAGTCAGGCCCTATTTGAGAAAATACAGGGTATAAATATATATATTTATACCTGGAAATGGATAGTAACACCAACCCCTCTTTTTTTATTCTAGATAAAAAAAATTATGAGGGGTAGGTCTCAGTCGTCTCTAACTTTTTTTTTGATATATTATATATATCAAAAAAAAAAGTTAGACGCCCGAGACTATTTAGGGAGAAACCCTCAATTCTTTACCTGTATTATGTAAAATAAATGGTTAAATGAGGACATTCGTGATATGGTCTACTTCAAGCATTTGCCGATGCTCTTAAACTTTTATTAAAAGAGTATGTTTCTCCTACACAAGCCAATATAGTTTTATTTTTCCTTGGTCCGATTATAACTTTAATCTTTTCATTATTAGGATATGCTGTAATACCTTAGGACTATAGGGTAATATAGACAAATTCCGGGGAACCCCTAAAGCTTCTGGTACCAAACCATAATCGAAAGGTTATAGGTGGCTGAAGTAATTACTCAGGTAAGGTAATAAGCCAGATGATTCTAGTTACTTTTTAGGTTTCCTAGACTACGTAGGCTATAGAGGGTAGCCTACTTATGATTACTTTGTATGCTTAATTCTGCAAAGATTAGCAACATAAATAAGTGAACTAGGGACTAGTTATAGAAATGGGCAATCGCGGATCTAAATCAGTTGTAAGATATTATTCTGCAATTGTAAAAGAGCAACGAGTAAACGTCTATAGATATTTACAAGATCCACAGCTAGGAGAATCCACCCTGGAGGGGTGGATCTTTGTAATATATTTAAGATGTATTCTAAAGAGCTTAGTAATAAGCTATGATTAAATTTTGCATAGAAAAACTTCCTACGATTCACCGTTATTTGGTTTTTATTCTTTAAATGTTAATACTCGTCGTTATTATGCTACACTAAGTAATAATAAACATAAAATTGACGATCTACAAATCCATCCTTGGTTTATTACAGGTTTTAGCGATGGTGAAGGTTGTTTTTCTTGCAGTGTCTTAAAAAGTTCCTCTTATAAATTTGGTTGAGAGGTTCAACCAGTTTTTCAAATTAAACTACATGTTAGAGATTATCCGATTTTATTAAGAATCCAACATAGTTTAGGTGGAATAGGTACTGTAAGTAGTAACCAATCTTCTTGTGCCTTTAGAGTCAAAAAATTAAGTGAGCTAATAGAATTAATGATATTTTTTGATAAATATCCTTTAATATCTTGAAAAAGAGGAGATTATTTATTATTTAAACAAATTCTATCTATTATTCAATTGAAAGAACATTTGACTTTACAAGGTTTACAAAAGATTATTAATATAAGAGCAACCTTAAACTTTGGTTTATCAAAAGAATTACAAATAATGTTCCCCGAAACTGTACCAGTTCCCCGTCCTTTAAGAGAAACCTGTGTAATACCACATTCACAGTGAATAGCTGGGTTTACTAACTTTTTTTTTCATATATCATGATATATGAAAAAAAAGTAAACGCTGAAGGTAATTTTTCTATTTCCAGCTTTTTTTTTTATTTATATAAATAAAAAAAAAGCTGGACAAAGGTATCTTTAAATCTCTATTATTTAAAATTACTCAACATGAAAAAGATGAGGTATTATTAACCGCAATTAAAGATTATTTTAATTGTGGATATTGTTACTTAAGAAAAAAAGAAAATATAATTGATTTTAAAGTTACAAATTTTTCTGTCGTTAATGAAATAATTATACCTTTTTTTATTAAAAATCCGATATTAGGTGTTAAATCCCTAGATTTCAATGATTGATGCTTAGTTTCGGACATAGTAAATAAAAGAGAACATAAATTAGAAAAAGGTGCCTTAAAAATAATTGAAATTCAAAGGGGAATGAACAGGGGGAGAAGTAGGTAAATTTTTCTAATGACTTTTTTTTGTATGGTCCTGGTTTAGTGCTACTAGATTATAATCTGGGTATATTATATATGTTAGCTATGTCTTCATTAGCTACATATGGAATTCTGCTAGCTGGATGGTCAGCTAATTCTAAATATGCTTTTTTAGGGTCTTTAAGAAGTACAGCTCAATTAATTAGTTATGAATTAATTTTAAGTTCTGCTATACTTTTAGTAGTATTATTAGCAGGTAGCTTAGACATAACTGTTATTATAGAAGCTCAAAGAGCTATTTGATATGTAGTACCTTTATTTCCTATATTCATTGTGTTTTTTATAGGATCTATAGCGGAAACCAACAGAGCTCCCTTTGATCTAGCAGAGGCTACTTACTAGTAGATTTGGCCTCTTTAAAGATCACAAATTGCTGGAAAACCCTTTATTATTAAGGACAATCAGCAGGAAACTTTATAAATAATACCTTTTATAAAAATCTTCAGAGACTAGACGTGATCATTTAATATTTACTATTAAATATGATATAGTCCAACCTTATATGTAAATATAAGATTAATAAATATGAAACGCAATTCAAATATAAATGTAAATTATCATCCTATTAACTATTTAATAGGTAAACATATGTTTAAATTAGTTCATCGTAGATCTTTTTCCACTTTAAATAAAAATCCAAACCCTGGAGCGGAGCGCCCCCCTGTACCTATTTTAGTTATTAATCTAAAAGATAAAGATTCTATTTTATCCTATAGAGATTCATTAAAAGATAAAGGGGGTATTTATTCTATTTTTAATACCGTAAATGGTAATCAGTATATTGGTAGCGCAAAAGATCTTTATATAAGACTTAATGAACATTTAAATAATAAGAAATCTAATATTGCTTTGCAAAGAGCAATAGAAAAATATCCATTAGATAAATTTAATATTTATGTCTATGAGTATTTTACTTATGAAAGTAAAATAATTAGTACTAAGGCTTTAACAGATTTAGAAACAAGTTATATTTTAAAATTTAATTTAAGAAATCTTTATAACTTTAAAGCTACAGCTACAAGTATGTTAGGTTATAAACATACAGAAGAAGCTATAGAAAAAATGATAAAACGTTTTGAAAATAAAGAGAATCACCCTATGTATGGGAAAACTCATACAAAGGAAGCTTTAACTTTAATTAGTAAACCAGGGGTATTAAACCCTATGTATGGTAAAACTCATAAAGAATCTACCATAAAAATTATAAGTGAAAAAATGAATAAATATCCATTAGGTGTAGGTGTTTTTGATTTAGATGGGAATTTAAAATGAAAATTTAAGAATAACGTAGAGTTAGCTAAACACTTAAATATTTCTAAAGTTACGGTAGGAAAGTATTTGAATAATAATCTTGTATACAATAAAATTTATAGATTTAGACCTATACAAGATTAGTTTCGTTCTGTTCTGTGGAATCAGAACTTGTAAGTGGGTTTATGACAGAGCATTCAGCTGTTATTTTTGTATTTTTCTTTTTAGCTGAATATGCTAGTATTATTCTTATTTGTATTTTAAATAGTATATTATTTTTAGGTGGTTATCTGTTTGACTTTAACTATTATCTATATCCTTACTTTTATTTAGTGCAATTTATTGCAGGGGATAGTTATATGTATCTAACAGAAAATGAAACTAATTTTAATGTAATTGACTTTGATAATTACAATTCAGTAATAGGAACAACTATAAGTGGTGTGGTAATAGGACTTAAAACTTGTGTAATGATCTTTACTTTTATATGAGCGAGAGCCTCATTCCCGCGTATTCGTTACGATCAGCTTATGTCCTATTGTTGAACTGTTTTATTACCAATAGTTATTGCATTTATTATACTAGTCCCATGTATATTATATAGTTTTGAAATAATGCCTTGTAATATACCTTTATTATAAATTTACAAAAATTTATGTAAATAAAATTTTTTTTAATTATAAATTTAAATGTGTTATGTATTTAAATATAATACAACAAAAAAGTTTTTTTTGATATATATACTCTAGTCCCCTTGTTTTTTTCTAGTTATGAAATAACGTCGAAAAAAACTAGGGAGAGAAGATAGTATATCTTTAATATATAAAAATATTTAGTATGGAAATACAATAAGTGCTCCTAACTAGTACTTAAAAGGTTTTATGCTACTAGCTCTTTAGTTTAAAACACTTTTTTGACTTTGCTGTGTTAATTAGGGCACAATAACTATACTGGTGGAGTATAAATTGTATTTTATACTATATCATTACTTGGAATAATACTACGTACAAAAGAGCTTTTTTACATAAATTAATGTGTTTTACAAATACAAGAACGATAATAACAAAATAATTTACTATAACAGTTATTACATACCTGCCCATTATTGTCAAGTACACCTGTAATAACAGCTCTATATTCTATACACCTACTAGTTCTATACAGGTGGAAAGCATTGTCACCAGACAGATGCCTTCCACCAGATTATGCAAAGCCGCAACGGTCTATAATTTTCGGGATAAAATAGTTTCTTTACTACTCTATATTTTATTTACTACTACTACCCCTTTTATTTTTTTTAGTTATTTCTTTTTATTTTTTTTTGACGTAATTTCAATGGAAAATATA
Organism: Alternaria dauci; assembly: GCF_042100115.1. Taxonomy (NCBI): domain Eukaryota; kingdom Fungi; phylum Ascomycota; class Dothideomycetes; order Pleosporales; family Pleosporaceae; genus Alternaria; species Alternaria dauci. Next base: position 3,427,362 of record NC_091274.1, read on the forward strand.
AAAAGAAATAACGTCAAAAAAAAAGGGTTTTTATAATTTTTTCTTTTGCCATTGTTGGTTGCTTCATTTAAACAAAAGAAAAAAAATAAGCAGCAGGGTAGAAAAAGAACATGTATATGTTTTTTTCAACCCATGAGGGAATATATAAAATTATAACCAATATAGCTGTAGGTATATATGATATACACAATACTAAGTAAATATATTGCTCTATAAAATGTGAAAAATCTACAATTAGCATTAATTAATGACTGCTAACTCAACCCTTTAACCCAAAAGTACCATTTCTTGTCTTAGAATTAATAAGGGTATATTGTGTATTGGATTTAACGTAACCTCTTAGCATAGTAGATGGTTTATTATTAAGTGAGGAACGTATGTTTTTTAAGCTACCTGCATATCTATACTTAAATACAGCTCTCATAGCTGTTAAACGTCTTGTTAATCTACCTGATGCTTCAAATCTTACACCACTTACTACTTGTTGTTTTATGGTATTTATAATATTGTTTTTGTTCATTCCTTCAATATTATCATCAAATGTTATAAGTGTGTGTAAATCAGGAATTCTTACCATTTGTAAAATAGCTTTTCTTAAAACTCTTACTGCTTTATTTTGCCTATCTCTTAATTTTAAAGCTACTGCTGATGAAAATACGTCACTATTTAAATGTATAGATCTTAATTCAACTAAGTTAATTTCTACCTTTTTGTTATATAATTTTTCAATTAAACTAATTAAACCTAAATTTCTTAAGTTTAGATTTAAGCTATTGAATTTAGATTTATTAAAATTAAGTAATTTTAATGAATTAAATAATATTTTCTGTAATCTAACTAATTTTTTTAAAAGTCTAATGTTATAAGTAGGTATATTACTTAACTTAAGGTATTTTCTTCTTAAATTTACTAAGAAGTATCTTATTAAGTTGTTATTTGTTTTAAAGAAAGCCATATTTCATTTTCTAAATATGAAAAAGTTATTCTTTAATAAAGCAGGTATTCTGTTTTTATAGTTTGGTACAAATCCTCTTTTTCCATCAACAATTAGTTTTCTATATTTTACAAGTGCAAGAATTTTTAACATATACCACTCAATAGATGATTTTTGTTTATTATATATGTATAATGTAATAAAAAGTTTTGTGTTAGTGTGTTTTAGCTCAGCTCTACTTGCATATATTTTGTTTGCTGAATAACGAATCTTGTTATCACGTCTACGTTTAAAAAGAATTTTGATTTTATCTTGTAGCATATTACAATAACTTCTAAGTAATTTATTTAATACAGCATCGTAACTTATTAAAGATTTAATGTAAGATTTATTGTAAGAGTATACACTACTAAATCATTCTTTACTAGAAGACGTATAAAAAATAATGTTATTATATTCATCTCTTTCAGAATTATTTTGTATTTTGGGATTTTTTTCTATTATATAGTTAGTATTTAATGGTTTATCATTAAAACTATTTTGTTTATTTTTGAATATGTTTAACATAGAATATTATTATGAATTATTGGTATAAATTATGGCAAGCTATAAAAGTAATAAGTTTAATTAAGAATATTGTACATCCTTAATACATTGCTATTAATTTTAATACTTATTATCGTTAAAATTAACCATATTCCCTTTATGGACCAAACAGGTATATGATTACGATAAATAAGTTGAAAAAATAAGTGAATAAAACACTCCGCGAATTTTTTTTTCTTTTGCCTAAACATATAAGTAACCATAAGCAAAAGAAAAAATAAGGTAAAACGGATGCTCTACCAATTGAGCTAATTTCTTTTTTTTTTTATGGGGGCTTTAAGCAAAAGTTTATTTTACTCTTCTCCCCCTAATTGCTGTGTAAATATAAATATACAGTGCAATTTTCCAGTAAATATCCATTTATTTACTGGGATTTGTTATACTATTTGGTAAAGGTGTTACCTTTCATAACAAGTTAACGGTAGTCTAACCGTTATTTTCTATTTAACTGTTAAGTTTTTCCAGCAAAAAAATAAAACTTTTGCAGGTTTCAGTCGTCTTGTAAGACTTACTTTTTTTTAATATATCATGATATATTAAAAAAAGTTCGCCGGAAACTATTTTTTGTGTCTTAAATCCACAAAAGTATTTTCAACAACAGTAACACCATACATTACAAAAGTAAAGTAGAAGAAGTATAAAACGGTACTTATTTGACCAAATTCAATAAATGGAGACTCAACGTGTTTAGCCCCTAATTGCATTAAGATTAAGAAATTAGCAACAAATACAAAGAAAGCTGCTTTACTTAAAGGTCTAAATTGCATACCTCTTGATCTACTTACATCTGTAATAGGTAATAGTAATAATATAAGAATAGCTGCGAACATTGCTATAACTCCTAATAATTTGTTAGGTATAGATCTTAATATAGCATAGAAAGGCAGAAGGTATCATTCTGGCACGATAGCTGCAGGAGTTTGCATAGGGTTTGCCACAACATAGTTTTCACTATCTCCTAATACATTAGGCATAAAGAACACAAATAAAGATAATACAAATATAAATGCAAATATTGTAATAAGATCTTTAAATATGAAATAAGGAGCAAAAGATATTCTTTCGTAGTTTCCTGATACACCTAAAGGATTTCCTGATCCAGCTGTATCGTGTAAAACGATTAAGTGCATTAGTGCTAAAGCAGCTAATACGAAAGGTAAAACGAAATGTAATGAGAAGAATCTATTTAATGTTGCATTGTTAACACTGAAACCTCCTCAAATGACGATGAATTTATAATGGATTTTTAATCTCCATTCTCATAAGCTTTAACTTATGTTTAGACTATATCTTAGACCAAACATTTTATTTGGTCCTGGGGTTCTCGTGTCGAGCTTATTGTTGGTATAACTCACTCATTAGTCGTTGAACGTTCTTGATTCATTCAATATGAAATACCGAATCAAGCTCCGCTGCAGATTGTATAATAAATAGGAGGATGTTTATTATATGTCTTTGCATTTCTCCCCATTTGCCTCTGAAACATTACTGCTTCAAGGAGCCCATTTATCACAAAATTTATGGCCGTCTCTTTTTATTCTTTTTTTTGCGTCAAAAAAATGTTTTTTTTTAGCAAAAAAAAGACGAAAAGAGACAATAAACCGTATAAATCAGAAGATTATAAAACTGCCTCAGGAAAATTAAGACTATTATAACGTGTACTTGCACGTAAAGAATTTAACCATTTGATATATTGAATTCCTTTCAATCCAACTAAAGGATGTAGACCAGAAAATGAAAAGAAATTGATAACTTTTTGTATATCAGACTTAGAACTAACACCAAATTGGTTATAAAGTCCTTTTTCTGTTTCTACTTTTCTATTTGTATCAAACACTAATTTAAAAGCTTCAAATAAATTAATATGTATTCTTTGTTTCAACTGAAAACAACCGTCATTATTTGCTTTCACAAAAAATGAACCTTCGGACATTGCAAATCCCACGATTCAATTTCTAAAGAAAAGTAGTTTTGTATAATCCAGGGGTGTTTTTGGTAATTCAAAAGAAGCAGGAATATCTTTAGGAATTTTGTCAAAAGTTCTTATATCATTCTTTAAAATATACATAGCTAAATTAAACTGATCTGATCTAGTTTCAGTTAAAAAGAATATATTGTTATATAAAAACAATGGAAACACAATCTCTTGTAAATCTGTTCTATTAATAACTAACTTACAAGTAGGACTTCTATTATCACGATAAATATTTAATTTTCCTACTTTTAGTACTGAATTTATGTATTGCAGAGTAGAAAGATCTTCTAAGTGTAATGATATAACAAGTTTCATAGTTATAAATCCTTTAGTTGTTTTGGTTATTTGTATATACCCATCTCCATCAACTAGTCCGGCAAAAAAAGCCAATAATGATGAAGGAATATTAAGGTATTCTTGGTTTTTTAGTCTAGAATTGTTTTTTCCCTTCTTTAAAGCATTTTTGTGTACAGTACCTATAACAGGTAAAGTACTTAAAATAATTGCTTCTGAATAAATTTTTGTGATTTCTTTTGACTCAACAATATCTTGTCCTACTCAAGGGATAGCACTCATAAGGTTAGTAATACAAAATTCACAATAAGATGGTTGCTTTTACTAATTTTTAATAGGAGAAAAATTTGATTTAGAGTAAGCTTTTATTCTTTTTATGCGTTTAGCGACTACTAAACCTTCTTTATTTTTTACAGGTTTACCATCATTTAAACGAGCAGTTATAGTATTATTACTTACATGGAGAAATTTAGCACATGAAATTCCATTAGTAAAATAATTAAAAGAATTATTTAAGAAATAAGCTTTTATAATGTAAGTAGATCGAATGTATTTTTTTTCCGAAATTATCATTGCTCTACCCTCAGAATCAATATGTATTAAAGGTTCTGCTTTAATTAAAAGATCTAATTCTGATTTAACGATTTCATCCAATATGAGAGGGTTTAAGTTTGTAGATAATCTATTATTATTCATACAATCTCCCAGTTTTATTATTAACTCTTTACCTTTTTCAGTTAAATGTTTACCCTCTAATAGTAAAAAAGCTATTGTTTTAAAATCTGAATAATCTTTAAATTTTTTAGTTCTAAATTCAAAACTGTCTAAGTAAGGAATTAATACATTATGAATAAAATCAATTTGGTAGATTTCTAATATAGAAATAGGCCTAAAATCACTATTTACTTTTTTATCGGAAATATTAATTAGTTTAGTAGTACTACCTAACATATAAGAGTGTTCGTCTAATAAACTTAAAATAAATTCACGTATTTTTTCTAAAACTTGTCTATTTACCGAAGTAGTGACAAGTGAAACACGAACAGTCATATCTTGTTTATTTAAGTAAAATGACCCATCTCCTTCTAAAAAACCTACCAAATAATTACCTGTAATTCTTATATTATGATTTGCAGGTAAAACAAAATTAACTCTATTAGAATTCATATTTTGTTTCAATTCAAGAATATTTGAGTATATTTGTAGTATACTTAATTCATTAGATTTACGATTTTTAAATAAGAAAAATGCTTCTTTAAAGTCTAAATAATCCAAGTATTTAGTAGTATTTAATGGAAATTTTTCAAACAAAGGTATTAATATTGTTTCAATATCACTTAATTGAGATATTGAAAATACTAAAGTGTTTCTCTCAGTATTTAACCTACCGCAAGCTAAAACATCTTTTATACGTTCTAAAATTTTTCTATCGTCTATGTGTAAAGCAATTCTAAATACAAATTCAAAACCTCCTACTTCTCCTTTTTCATTTTTTCTTGTCCTTATTAAAAAATTAGATTCTGCTTCACAAAGACCTATAAATCATTCTATAAAATTACTATCTATAGGTGATTTAGGTAATACTTTATGGACACCTTTTAATAAATCATCCATCTTATCGTTTTTATTCTCATTCTGTTTCCCTTCATAGGGAAAATGAGTTGAAAAATAGATTTGATAACACTCTGATAAAAAAGGTGCGATTAAAAAAGTAATACTTTAAACCTTTGATTTGCAACCCAGCATCTATTAAAAAATGGGAAGATACTGATAAATTTATCTAAAGGTGGAGGCGCGACTCTCCTATCGCTAACTTTCGTTAACGGATCGGACTATATCTTCATCTTTTTAACAATATAATTACTTTTATAAAACTTATTTAAATGCTTTTACTTTTATTAAAAAAATGTACCACGTATAGTCTCTGAAGAACCAAAAGTTGAATTCGTTATATACAGCTGCGCTATATTTAATATAGGTTCCTGCTGATTGTCTTTTAAGAGTTTCCAGCAATTAGTGGTATTTTATTACAGCTATTACTTCGCCTATTTAACTGTAGCCAAATCTTCAATTTACTTATTCTAGTTTATTTAAACTCTTAGTGTTTAAATAAGTAAATCATGTACACCATACTTATCTTTATAAAGATAATTGTAATAAAATACAGTATAATGCCTTGTGTTTCAATATAAAACCTATATATACTGAAAAAAGATTCCGACTGTACATTAAGCAGCATTTCAGCTACCCACCTGTGAACCAGTCTGTAGCGATATTTTATTCTACCGACGGTCTTTATACTAAACAAATATATTTGACCGTTTTCACAAGCATTGCTGCAAAATCATATTGGGTCCTTTTATATTAAAAGGGGGACCTAATAAGTTTTAAATAAATATTGCCTTAAAAGATTCTGCAACTATATATAACTAATAAAAATATAACTAATAAAAATATAAACAAATAGGCTTTGCTTCTGTTTGTTTATAATTAAAAAAAAAAACTAATACAAACTTAAACACCTTCAAATACAACATGGTCCCTTATTTTACCAATCATCCTATCCACTATCTCCAAAAACATGCATTATATCTAAGTCCGTCTTCAAAAGCTATATTTTCTATTTTTCCCTTACAAAGAAGATGAAACGTATCATAGAAAGGACAAATCGTAAGAAGGGTACTTATCTGGTTACGGTACAAAGTCCGGATATCTCCGATCTAATGAGTCAGATATAACACTCCACCTAATGAGTCAGATAAAACACTGCCCCTAATGAGTCAGATATAACACTCCACCTATCGAATCATTCAAGCTTATCTGGTGATATGTCCACCTTCCGTATTAGCCGGCCACCAAGAAGGTGTGTGGTGGTGGGAGGGGTCACATAACTTTCCACCATTTGGAGGTTGCGACATTATCTTTAGCCAAGACGTTAAAACGTCCGTTCTCCTAGATCGCCGATTGCTGTGCGTGATAGATAAAGTCTCACCAATCAAAACATACAAGCTTATCTTTTTTCCGAATGGATGACGTGTCTGTATTCCCGGATCACTGGTGGATGTGAGTCACATAATAATGCACCAATAGGAGGTTTCAGTTTTATCTTATATTGTTCAGATGACTTCTACTCATTTCAATGATTGGAAGATTCGTCTACTTGGCTGCATAGTTGCCTGCTTGGTACAACGGTTGCCTTCTTGGCACAGTGGCTATGTGCTTGGCACAGTGGCTATGTGCTTGGCACAGTGGCTATGTGCTTGGCCTTTTACAGTATAACTACCACCCTTTTCACTCAACTAATTCGTGTTCACCTCACATACTTACACTTCAAAAAAAAAATTCGTGTAAAATCAACCAAATTCACCTCAATGTCTTCTACTCTTTCCTCAACCCCTTCTTCTGTCGAAGTTTCAACAACTCAACCTATTCACCAAAACCTCCCCAGGTTTTCTTCTGAACGTCTTATTTTTCGACCACTCTTTGAGTCGGATTTTGAAGCCTATCACCTCCTCCTGAAGCAACCTGAACCTATGCGTGGTTACGGCCTTGACGCAATGCCCGAAACGAACACAGCTCGACATTGGTTCAATCAATTACAAGACCAAAAAAGAGTCGGAATCTTTCTCAAAAACTCAGATGAAAGGGAGGGAGAACTTATCGGTGAGGGATTGGTCCTTAAAATGGACAAGCAATGGCCTAGAGTCCATTATGTGTTCAAAAAGGAGTACTGGGGTCATGGATACGCCACAGAGTTCCTGAAGGCATTTTTGTCCGTTTGGTGGGATCTGCCCCGTGAAAATACAAGCATCCTTGTTGAGGAAATCTCCCTCGATAGCCAGGAGAAACATAAGGCAACTGAGCGATTGTGTGCTGAAGTTAAGATGGATAATAAAGCAAATCAAAAGGTGGTGGAAAAGGCAGGGTATGAGTTTTGTGGAGAAGTAAAAAACCAGGTTAAGGAGATCTGTGCCTTTTGGCGTATCATCTGTCCGAAAAAGGAAGAAACGGTTTCTTGATGTTAAGAATTTGTCCTGAACAGTTTTTTTTTAGGAGTAATGGTTGTTTTAATGGAAGTTTACATATTGATTGTCTGGTTAGAGTATTCAACATACTCTACTTTGTTTATGTTATTTAACCAAGAATGAAATTTAAATTTACCATTTTTTATTTTTATTTTTTTTTATTTTTTTAGTTATACATTTCAGGCAAAAATTTACCTCATAAAGACATTTGCCCATAAGGAAGAACATACAAACTTACTTATTATTAATATATTAACAATAAGCTAAAATAACTTTGAATTCGTATATTTTATTAGTTAAACACATCTAACTAAAAGTTTCGACTGTACATTAAGCAGCATTTCAGCCACCCATTAGTGACCCAGTCTGTAGCGACCCTTTATATGGCCGACGGTCTTAAAGTTTATTAAGCTTCTTTAACCGTATTCACTAATATCGCCAAATAATATAAAATATTATTCTATAACCCCGTCGGGCTATACCACTTTAATCTTTTTTTTTTTATAAAAATTGCAAAAAGATTTTTACTCATGGGACTATGATTTATATAAGAATATAAATATAAATTTTAAAATGTAATTTTTAAAGTATAGAAACAATTTTTGTTACTTTTTTTTTAACATATATGAAATATATGTAAAAAAAAAGTTAGAAAAAGACCTATTTATTACGAGACATATCTTCTACTATTCATTGTCTTTTTACCAATTTCTTTTCTGTCTGTAATGCTCTCCTAATGGTTTTTTCATTACAGTTAATAGCTTTAGCTGCTTCTAAAATAGTAGGATATTGACCGTAAATAGTTCTATCTAAGTTGTACAACACAACAGGTCTTGTGTTAACTATACACTTTTTCTTAGTTTCATCTGACATAGGAGGTTTAAGTAAAGCTTTTTCTCTAATTCTTTCTATTGTTTCATGAGATAAATTTTTACCTTTATTTAATTTACCTATTTGTTCCCTAAATTTTTCTTTGAATAATTCATTATTCAAAGAAAAATTAATCGCATCACTATAAATATCTTTCATCTTTTGACGATCAATTTCAGTGTGTTTATATCCGAAACTAGTTAGAAAAAAAGTAAAAAAATTATATTTTTTTATTTTTTTTCTTACTGCTTCTGTTAAAATATTGTAATTAGGTACTAATAATTTTAAGTATTTATCTTCTAAACGCAACAATTCATGGTTATTTTCTTTGATAACAATATTAGGATATAAATCTAATACAACAAAAGCAAAATTTTTCAAATCATACTTTTTAATGGCTAATTTAACTATTTTGCTACCCCTAAAATAAATAACATGGTTGCAGAATCTAGCATAAAATCTACCAGTTGAGGCAGAACCTATATAATAATCTTTAGTTGTTTTATTAATTATCATATATATACCACTTAAACCTCTTGTATCATTTAATATTTGTTTTCTAGCCCTTGTTTTTTTTCCTACGTTATGAAATAACGTCGAAAAAAAACTAGGGGCTGACCCTTAGGGAAGACCCCCGATGGGGCTCATCCCAAAGGGATAGTTTCTTCTAAATTTAAATTTTCATAGCAATACACAAGGTTTAAACCTAACTCATTAATAATTGTTTCTAGTCTTTCAGACATTATAGTACTATTTGAAGAACTACTTGTAGAATATCCTCTTTTTACTATACTTTTGTTAAATAGTCTTTTACTATTTACTTTAAAATTCATTACATTCTTTTTATTAAAATTTACACTTTCTTTATTACTTATATCAAACCATTTTGGGCTATGTTGGTAACCCAGGAAAGCTGTAGCCATCATTAAGATAAAGATAACAGTACCAATAGTTCATACTAGAGTTCTAGGTGCTCTGTAAGATCCATAGTACATACCTCTACCTATGTGTAAGTAAACTATGAAGAAAAATGCTGAAGCAGTGTTACTATGTAAATAACGTATTAATCACCCATTATTTACATCCCTCATAATATGCTCTACACTATTAAATGCTTCTGCTACACTAGGGTTGTAATGCATTGCTAAAGTTACACCTGTAACAATTTGTATAATTAAACAAAATGCTAATAAAGAACCAAAATTTCACATGTAACTTAAATTTAAAGGTTGTGGTGAATCAACTAAGTAAGAATTCGCTAATCTTAAAATTGGATGACTTTTTAATAATCTCATTTATTTTTTTTAATATTTTAAGCTTATTTCTCTTCAATAAATTATGTTAACAGTTATACTGCTTTTATGACTATTTTACGGATCTATTATAAACCGTAAAATCTTTTATAAATTTCCTCTTATTGTTTATATGTATTAGTATATAGACATTTATACTAATACATTACTATAAAATTCTATGTTTGTTGACCGCTTTTAATGCACATTACTATGAAACTTCCCCAACTAGAACAAAGGATTCCAACAATAACTAATTGTTTTTTTTTGACGTTATTTCGCTAGCGAAATAACTAAAAAAAAAATAAGAGGGCTAGTTGGATAAAATTGAATTTTTTTAACTAAGTAAGAATTCGCTAATCTTAAAATTGGATGACTTTTTAATAATCTCATTATTTTTTTTTTTGTGGGGGCTTTAATAATAATAGGTAAATCCTAAATGAATCTTCTCCCCCGATTCCTGTAGAAATATAAGTCTATCTTGGAATCTTCTCCCCCGATTCCTGTAGAAATATAAGTCTATCTTGGAATCTTCCAGCAATAATAAACATTTATCTACTGGGATATGTAATACTGTTTTGCCGCATGTAATTTAAACACAAGGGAACTGTTTTCATAACATGTTTATTGCATGGCTAAAGTAACCCCCGTTACAATTTGTATAATTAAACAAAGGGCTAATAAAGAACCAAAATTTCACATGCAACTTAGGTTTAATGGTTGTGGTGAATCTACTAAGTAATAATTCGCTAATCTTAAAATTGGATGACATTTTAATAATCTCATTTATTTTTAGCCAAATTTATCATAATGGAGAGTTCTTAGATAGCTTCTATCCAACCACTGTTCTTGTAATAAAAATGAGAAGTTCTAGAAGGATATTGACTCTACAACAATAGTCATAAGAACAAAAAATTGGTTTAATTTCTTGAACCATGATTAGAATAACACTCCGGCATCGATAAGTGCTGTAAAAGTATCATTAAGATAATTTATACCTACAGCCACGTCTTCGTCAGCCCTTCTTCACATGATTTCAGCAAGAGTATGACTCATCCTGCCTTGACTCACGTTTTTATGGAGCTCATCTTGAATCACTTGACGACTGAATCTCATCATAGAGTGTCTTAATCCTATAACATCACTGACCCCATCTTCACTGAAGCCACCTTTCTGTGCTAGCCAGTGAGCGGGTGGTCTGGTGTGGCAAAAACGATAATGTGCATTACATAATGAAGCTAACACATTAAATTTTTAATTTACCCATTTCATAACTATTATATAGCTATTATATAAGTAAAAATAGAGCTAGTCTATAGTACGATTAAGTAAAAATATACCTACTCTATATTACTATTATTATAGCCTTTAACAAACAACTATATATAGGAATATGAGGTATAATCTGCCCTCTATAATTGTTTGCTATATTGTTTGAAATAAATTTACCCCCCCCCCGGAGTAAAAAAAAAGAAAAAAAGAAAAAAAATACCGTTAAAAACTTTTTTGAAAATCACCACAAAACATTCCGCATACACTGTAAGGGTATACAAGTAAGATCTCTAGATCAAATAGAAGAAAAAGAAGTCCAAAGATAAAAAAAGAAATTACGTCCAAAAACACGAGAATCTCTTTTATAATATTTTGTGGGGCTTTAATCATAGGTAAATCATAGATAAATTTTCTCCCCCGATGAATCTTCTCCCCTTATTGCAGTAGAAATATAAATCTAACTTGCAATTTTCCAGTAAATATAAACTTATCTACTGGGATATTTAGTACTGGTTTGCCGCATGTAATTTAAACAAAAGGGAACTGTTTTCATAACATGTTTATAGTAAACAACTACTAAACGTTAAGATTCTCAATGATATATCGACACAAATAAGAATAATCATACAACATCCACAAAATGTCCGTAAAGTATTCCGGCTTCTAAGCCTAAGTGATAATTATTTGTTAAATGATATGGTAGTACACGTCATAGACCAACAGCTAAAAATGCTGTACCTATCCCTTCTAACTTTTTCTTTCATATATTATAATATATGAAAGAAAAAGTAAGAGAAAAAAGTTCTAACCAAAAATATTCTTTAAAATTTATATTATAGTTTCTAATAAACTAGGTAATACTTTATAACCCGAATAGTTTATTTAAAATTTCTATTATAGTTTCTAATAAACTAGGTAATACTTTATAACCCGAATAGTTATAATTATCTTCTTTGTTTAAAGTATTATCTGATTCATGCAAACTTGAATTAGATAGATCTCTTAGAGAATTAGTAGATGATTCATCATTAGCATAATTTTTAGCTTCAGATAATTCTTTTATTTTTTCATTCCTAGATTCTACAAGAGCTCTATTTAAATCTGGTAAATCGCTTACATTAGGAGTTTTCCCTTCAAAAAATTCTTTAACATGAGGATCCTTTCTTAGATCATTTAAGTGTGAATTTTTCTCTTTTTCAGAATCAGGAAGTTTTTCATCTAAAATCATAGCATCATTTGAATTTCTCATTAATTTTTCAATATGTTGTATTTCTTCTTCTAATTCAAAACTTTCCTCCTCCTCGTTGGCTCCATCATTCTTATCAGTACCACCTTTATCACCATCATCGTTGCTAGACCCTTCGGTTTTATATATTATATCCGAAGGAGTACTAGTAGAAGTATTGGCATAAATTATACAAGTATGTATCTTAAGATCCTCAATAGTATATGGACACAAATAGAAACAGTCATACAACATCAACAAAATGTCAATACAGAATACCAGCTTCTAATCCTAAATGATGATTATTTGTTAAATGATATGCTAATACACGTCATAGACCAACAGCTAAAAATGCTGTACCTATCATTACCGCGTCTATCTTTACTTCAGCATATCGAACAAGTTATACGTGTTTAACTTTTATAGTTATTACATATATATGTACTAACTCGCAAACCTTATAACTCCGATTTAGCTAGGACGTAAAGTTATTTCCTTATTTCTAAGGAAGACTGAATACACCTTAATTACAGAAGAGAAGATAGAGTCGAAATATTTAAGATCTATCTCCTTCTATAACAACCGCCATCTACTCGATGCGCTTTTCCTTATTAAGAAATTAATAAAGGTTAGTTCCGCGATAACCCATTTAAGTTTCCTTAATACAAATAAATTTTTACCTCACCCATTATGATTAATAATGGCACTTATTAGACTTTTCACTATATAAGCTGGTATTATTGTCTTTAGGGCTTCCCCGGAGTTTGGCGGTTTAGTATAAGCCTATAATTGAAAATTTACTTCTTAAAAAGTACAAGTACCAAAAGGGAGTTATTATACTTTCATATCCTTGTTGCCACATTTTTGCCTTTTTCATTCTGCTTTTTGATTTAATTAATTAAACAAAAAAAAACAAATAGGGCATGTAAGGAGTCCGTAATTCCACTCTCTGCTTACTGCAAAGGGTAAAAGAAAAGGTGTCAAACCCTTAAAATACTTACTATATCCCTTTATTCATCTTAGATTTTATTGGACAAACCAAGTCAAATCCTTCTTTGGTTAAATGATCCTTGGCTTTTATTATTTTGGCTACTTTACACCAAGCATCAAAATCTTTGGATTTTACACCTCTTATGTTGAATTCACGGAAAAACGGCATAATTTTTTCATAATTGCCTGCAAAATTCATACATTCAAAATATACCGTAGTTCGGTTTGCAGAGGTTGAACGGTATGCACCGCAACCAAAAAAATCCACGAAACTACTAATTAGTGATGAATCCCTACTATGCTGAGATATACTAAATACTAATCTTAAGTAAAATTTAGAAGAAGATTTGTTTTCAGTTATCGCAAAACAACCATCTCCGGAAACAAAACCCGCCATTCACTGTCCAACTTTCATCCATTGGGTGCTACCTGGCTAACTTTTTTTTTTGTTCATAATTATGAACAAAAAAAAGTAAGTAAGAGGAATTTCATAATTGACCGAAGACTTAGCTTTAGCAAGAATTTGCATACTTTCAACTAAAGGTCTTAATGTTGGCACAGTATCAGGGAAAGCAGCCTTTAGTTCATCGTTTAAACCCAGATTAATAGAAGCTTTAAGAGACAAAATTTTCTGTAACCCTTTCATTGTTAAATGTTCCTTTGTATTAATAATATCTACAACGGATTTAAAGAGAAGAAAATCTGCAAGCTTTTGAGTAATTAGAGGATATTTAATAAAGTGAGGAATAATAACAGTAGTTAACTCTTCTATAGAAGATACGTAGTACCCACAGTTATTTTTCCCCTCTGTTATTCTCCCTATACCCCCAAAATAAGCTTGAATTTCTTTTAAAAGCGGCAAATCTCGAGAATGAAGATGGATATAAAAGATATATTCTATATTTCAAGGCAGTTGAGTTATTTTAGATTTAGATTTTCTAACTCTAATAGAAAAACAACCTTCTGCGAACTTTTTTTTTAATATATCATGATATATTAAAAAAAAAGTTAGACAAATCCTGTAATAAACCAAGGATCTAATTGGAAATTTAGTGGACCTAATGGTAGTAAGTTTTTTTTGTCATTACGAGAAGTAAATGTAAAAAAAGATCTAGAACTATTATACTTTTTTACACTACTTTTCCTGTCCCAATGGGAAGATGAATGTACAATAATTGTTATCGTAAGGGCTCCTTATCCCTTACCTTCCCTTTCTTTCAAAAGGGTTCAGACTATGTCATCAATCAATAAATGATTGCAGGGTTTTCGTGGTAGGCTTATTGTAAATAAAGTACTCACCTACTAGTCGTTGAACCTTCATATATTCCTTTTAATTTTATTTAATATATGCTTGGCTGCATATTGTCCTACATAAACACATATGAATGGTGAACGAGGAGTTCCATGCAATTTACCCTGTTTTCTGTCAACTCTATTCAATAATGGTATCAAATTTAATCGTGTAATTTTTATGGGGAATACCTGCTAATAAACAATTTTTAAGAATTTTACTAGGTATGTTAAGATTTAAGCTACAGTCTGATATACTAGTAAAATATTGTACCTTACCATTACTATCTTCTACTTTTATTTTAAAAAATTTCGACACTAATTTATCAGTACCTCTTAAAAATAAAATTCCCTCTTTTACTTCATAAAGACTTGGCAACGATAATAGATAATTTAACTTTTGCTCCATTAACGCTTTATTTTGATCATAGTTTGTAAGAAAATCAGGATTTAATCTAAAATTATTCATATTAGATTTAATGAGATGAATTAATTCTTTACCTTCATCTAAAGTATGATACCCATAATAAGTAATTTTAACTATCATAGATCAATCTTCAAAGTCTAAAGATTTTTTAGTCAACATACCTTTAGAAAAAATAGGTATTATTCTGTTCATTAAAATATTTATATTATTTATTTCTAATATTACAGAACCAGCTGACTTTCTATCGGATGTATATAAATTACCATGTTTTAAGTTATTTAAAATACTTTTAAATAATTCTAATTCTTTTATATGATTTTCATATTTTATTTTTGGTTTTAGTTTATTTGAACTAAAAGTCGCATCTCCTTCTGTGAATCCTATTAATCAGTACTCATCTATAACCATATTTTCTCTAGCTTTAGAGTTTTGATTTATAAGTTTCATATCATGATAACATTGTAAGATATCTATTTTACCTTTAAAAGTTAAATGTTTTTTATCTATTAATAAATGAACTGCTTTTTTAAAATTCAAAAATTGAAAGAATTTAGAACTCTTTAACTCTACATTATTAAATATAGGTACTATAACATTTATTAATGATTTTTGATCATTTACAAAATAATTACATTTATCTCCTGATTTAGAAATACTTCCACAGTTTAATCTGTTTCTAATATATTCTAAAACATATAAATCATTTTTATGCAGAGTAATTTGGTAAGTTAAATTTAAACTATTATATTTATTACCTTGTAAACCTTTTAAACTAATATTAAAATTTCCTTCAGCGTCCGTAAATCCTACTAATCAATCAATAAAATTCTTATCTAAATGAATTAATTTTTTATTTGATTCTAAAGTAACAACTGAATTGTTTTTTACACTAAATTGATTACCCAATGACGTAAAAGAATTGGTAGGGACTGCTGTAATGAATCCGTGGACAAATTTGTTATCATAAGAGCTCTTTATCTCTTATATCCATTCTTTATCAGAATGGTTCAGACTATGTCTTCATTTATAAAGTATTTTTTTTTTTATAAATGTGGGGTGTTCGTGGTAGAATTATTGTAAATAAAGTACTCATCTACTAGTCGTTGAGGCTTCATGTATCCCTCAAAATAAAGATTATTGCTTGTGTAACTTTTTTTTAAAAATTTATTAAATACATGCTTCGCCGCACATTGTCCATATTATCTTATTGGCAGCGCCTTATAATAATGATGGAGTTTCATGCTATTTACCCCATTTTCTATTTTAATTAATAAATTTATGAAAATTTATCTATTTCTATTCATATTTCTTTTTATTTTTAAAATTTCTTTTAATGTAGCACTATGTTCATCGTACTTGTTAATTTCTCCTACGATATTAACTACTTTTTTGAAATCATAGAAATCTAGTAATTTATTTCCTCTTAAAGAGAATTTTTCAAAAAAAGGTATTATTTTATTAGTAATATCATATAATTTATATACTACATAACTAGATTGACGAGGTCTAGTTTTCACAGTTTCTACTAAACCACAATTTAAATAAATTACCAAATTTTCTAGTAAATCTATATCACGTATATGTTGTGCTATATAAAAATACGGACTTACTCTATAACCTGAATGGGTCTTGGATGTTTTTACATAAAAACAACCTTCACCGTCAACAAACCCCGCTACTCAAAATGGATTAAAATCTTTGGTAGATAATATTAGGTTTCTTGCCGCAGGTATAATATCGGGAAACATATATAATAATGACTTTGATAAACCTTTACTTATAGAGGCTTTGTAAGATAATATTTTGTTTAAACCTTTTTCAGTTTTATGTTGACCATTGTAAAGTATATCTACTACTGAAGAAAACATACGGAAATCTTCTCTCTTTTGTGTTAATAGATTATATTTGTTAAAATGAGGTATTATTACATCTTTTAGTGCTTTAATGGATTGAACCGAATATATTACGCTAGGATTACCATTTTTAACTCTTTTTATGATAGTACCTACTGTGAAAAAAGCATTTATTTGTTTAAGTAAATCAAAATCTTTTTCATGTAGTTCTATAGCAAAAATTGGTGCTATACGTAAAGATTTAAACCTTTTTTCATCTTTAGCTATTCTAACAGAAAAGCTAGATTCAGCATCACAAAATCCTGTTATTCAATTAGGATTTAAATTACTCGTAGAATTTATGGGGTTAGAGCTCTTATCTTGAGCTTTAACCGTTGAATAGTTAGATATTTTAATTTTCATATATATGTTTTTTAAAATAGGGGCTAGAATTAACCCAGTTCCAAAGTAAAAACATGATCCAAAAGCTCCATCTGAAATAGTGAATGATGATACTGAATATTCAACACCTTGTAGTGCTGTAAATATAGTTGCTAATATGATAGTATATAATAGACCATATAAAGCTTTACTTCTTTTTCCGTTAATTAAAAAATGATGTGCATATGTAACAGTAAACCCTGAAGCCAATAAAAGCACTGTATTTATTAATGGTAGTTCAAAAGGATCAATAGCTTCTATTCCCATAGGAGGTCACATAGCACCTAACTCTACTGCAGGTGATAGAGCACTATGGAAGAATGTTCAGAATATAGCTAAGAAAAATAAAGCTTCAGATACTA